>NC_136299.1:1888896-1913393 GCF_964198595.1 Lampetra fluviatilis
GAACCATGTTTAATGCACAAGTACCAACTTAGCCATGAAGATTAAGCAAACAGTACCCATCCTCACTCCAATTGGAAATCAGACTACAGTCTGCACCAGAATCGCGACTCATCATTGTTAATTAAATACTGACATTATTTACCTTTAAAGGATTTCTACACGGCCGGGCCGAAGCATCAAAGAATAATTATGGCATCTATTTCGCTCCAAAACAAAGATCCCTAGCCGGGATATCAGATTAAATAATCACAAGAAGTAAAATAATAAGTACGGAATTAAAGTGGAAGAGGAATCAAGGGCGGATAAGGCTCTCAAAATTAACCAAACACAACATCCCATGGGAAGCGAGCAACACGACCGTCTTTGTCTTTCCGAGAGGATCTCCACACGCAGGCACAAAAGCGAGGAAACGACCCCAATAAAACTCCCGGGCAATGGCTCAAAGGAAATTAACACGCTCTCGGAAATAAATAAATAAGCGCATGCGCCGGGTGCTTCCACCGTGGAAACAACCGTCTTTGTCTTCCCACAACACGGACAGCAAAAATTGCACACGTGAGGAAATAACATTTCCATGAGAGATCGGGTCACGATGAAACATCGGGAACACGGTTTCGGCATAACTGGGGCATAATGGAAATAAGTCGCATTTCAACTCCCAAACCAAAACAACTTAAGCTGTGTGAGACAAAAGATATGATCCCGAGCAAGGGAGGGAATAATTAAGCTCGCTTAACGCGTAGGTTTTCGCGACAAATATTATTCAGTAACAAAACATGGATTCGAATATTTCTTTTATATATATATAACTCGACGCGAATCATCGGTCTGACTAATGAATAACTCCGGTGGCGCCGTCACGAGGCCCCCACCCCCCCCCTTCCAGAACGACACACAGCTGTGTCTTCAAAGCTAATAAACACACGGACAAACACGCACAGCGAAACACACGGACGGACGCACACGACACACACACACACGGATGCAGATGTCCCACCCACAGGAAGGTTTTAGGACATACTTTGAACAACTCGGGAAACTGAGGGGATTTTCTCAATATAAACCGAAGGAAAATCCATCCAAAATATATCGCCAGGGCTCTGAGCCCCATCTCGTCGCCAGGGCAGATCATCCGGGCCACGGGCCCCAACTCAGATCGTCAGGGCCTCTGGCCCCACCACATCGTCCGGGCCACGGGCCCCATCTCATCTCAACGCCGACAACGAAGAAGTTTTCGTCATCCAGCAGGACGAGGTTCGCGAGGTAGCGACGCGCCGCTAGAAGCCGAGGTCTGCACCAACTGAGAAGAATCGCTACCCTGAGTCGCAGAGCTGCGAGTGAAGCCAACAAAGACGCCAACGTCCACCCTGCCACGAACGAAGCATCGCTCCTCGTCAGAGTGACGACCAGCGAACAACCCGCAGGAAAGGCGGAGATCGCTGAACGAGCGCCACCTTGCGCCACCTTGCGCCACCTTGCGCCACCTTGCGCCACCTTGCGCCAAGCGAGCGCCAAGCGAGCGCCACCGCGCGCCACCGAGCGACAACGAGCGACACCCAGATCGACCCGCATCAACCAAAACCGACTCGTCATCCCGCCGTGGAGGAAAAGAGTCAAAGCCTTCTGGACGAGCGCCGCCGCTCACCTCACAGCGGAGAAAGTGTCAGCTGACGCTCGCACAGACAGCAGAGAGGTCGTATCGCTTCCCACACACAGACTCAAGGAAACACAGAGGAAATCTTGTCAAACCAGTTTCCTTTGTCTTAGAGTCTCGCGGAAGAATTAATTAAAACCGAGCCAAATTCGCTCTCCCGCAACACGCCTCACCCACCATTGACTCCAACCTTCCGTTAAAAGGATTTCACACTTGCCGATGAATCTATTGACATATACTTTCGCCTCTTGGGTATAATAAGTGATTTTTATTACCGCAAAATGAAGTGTGTAATGCTTGTTTTCAAACTCGGCCAGTCGCCGATTGTGATCGATACAAAAATGAACTAATGAGATGCCTGGTTGTTAGGAGGGTTTTTTAGTCATTCAGTTCGTTAAATGCATAAGAGTTTTGAGTTGTTCTCGCAAATGCATAAGTGTTTATTCATTCATTTTAGTCAAATGCATAGTCTCGTAATTGCATAAGAATTTTAGTTATTCATATTAGTCGAATGCATACTATAGTTCAATGCATAAGAGGTTTGAGTTATTCAATTTAGTTAAATGCATAGTTTCGCAAATGCATAAGTGTTTATTCATTCATTTTAGTCAAATGCATAGTATCGTAATTGCATAAGAATTTTAGTTATTCATATTAATCGAACGCATGATATCGCAAATGCATAGGGGTTTGGTTATTCATGAATTATTGACGCATGTTTGACCTGCATGATAGAATGTCACATGCTTGTTAGAATAAAATTGCTTAACACCAACTGTTCGAGTGCTTCTTTCCAAGTCCATGCAAAACTATCTTATTTTTGATAACTGTATCCTGTGATGAGATATGAACTGGTGACTTAAATATCATAACACACACTAAGATAATCGGTAAACGTTTAATCAATGATCATCGTGTTATCCTGATTGACATAACTCTGGATAAACGAAGCTGAGCCAAATTATCACAACTGCTCACATTAACATCATCGCAAGCATCCGCATAAATTACTACGATTATCTCCGTGATTATCATAATTTATGCATATAATTACTCACACCATCATAATTTATGCATAGCAATACACACATTAACATAATTAATGCGATTTGCGCATTTTTCGGAAAATTAATAATTTTTATTATTTTCATCAAAATTTCATAACCCGACACATACAACAAGGGCCTTGTCGGCCGCCGATATACGCGGTCCCTTCCGACAACAGCCGCCCCAGCAGGACGGGCTGGCCTCCTCCGGCAGGCCGTCGTCGGGCGAGAGGTCACAACGTGTCGCGGTGGGCATGTCACCAATATCCGGTTGTCTGCAAACGCAGACGGAACACAGGTGGGGTCACAGTTGCTCGCAGGCCATCGTGCCAACAGTCACGAGCTTCTGTCACTTTGCAATCACACTCGAGTCAAGCGAAATCAGAATCTCTATTCATACTGGAGAAATCCGATGAGCTATGAAGCTATTTTTCACAGATGTTCAATTGGGGGCGGGTCAGAACATTACAACAATACCAAACATGATAGGAGTGCAGAGTGTAGAAAAGGTAAACAAATAACTAAAAAATATATACAAATAAAACTAAACTAGTTTCATCCTACCAGGTAAACTCCATTTAACATGTAGGCTTTCGCGACCAATTTCATCCATAAGAGGTTATTTTTGGTAAAATTTGGAAATATATAAATGTGTCGTTAAAACCTGCCACCACCTGACACAGCCAACTAGTAAGGGTTGTTACGTAAACAGAACATGCAAATGCATCACTAGTACAGCACAACGGTGTTTTCGAGAGCCAAGCCACAACATTTACAATCTGAGTACGAAGTTTCGCCCGTAATTACAACTAGCTTCATCAGGTGACAGCCAGATTATTGGAGAAGTCCACCTGTTTCGTACCTTATATAAGGGCGTAGATGTGGTGACCACACTTCTTCGCTCTTGCGCAAAGTGGTGGGGGGGATTAATGAGTCAACGTACATTATGCATGCGTGTTATGCGAGCCCTTTGATCTTGTCCTTCCTGTTCATTGTGTATTAAAATAGCCGTACAGTACCAACGGATATTCCCTATTGAAGTATGGTGGCTTGTATAGGCATGCATTTAAACAATGTATTATTTGATGATTCGCTTCCAAGCAGCACTAAGTCGGTAGCTATCCGAACGGTTAAAATTATTTTTACAGTCGACCCTTCCACATCGCAGGGGTAGGGGCGCAGGCCGCCCGCGATCTGGAAAAACTGCGTGAATTTTTTTGGTCCCCTTGGTTCCCTTGGCGAGCGAAGCAAGCAGAATAATAGTCTAGTGGCGTAATTTGCGCAGGGTTCGCAAACAGCAGTTGCATTCATGTACGGGGTTGCAAACAGTGCGGTCAGTTCAGGACGAGCAGGTGCAAGCGTGAGGCCTGGGAGACAGCAGACAGAGACACCAGCAATTAGGGAAAGAGGCAGTGATTGGCTGGCTGCAAATGCAAACACGGAGGCGCCAAGAAAGCAGAGATAGAAGCGATAAGGGGGAGGAGCACGTGCAGGAGACACCGGAAGGATGCCGGCTTAACGAGGGCCACCTGAGGACACTTAATGAGGAGGGGGATATATGGGGATGTGTGAAGCAACGGGAGTTGAGTTGGTTGGAGATGAAGAAGTGAGAAGTCAATACAAGACAAGTCCGGGACCTCGCCCTCCATTACCTCGTCCTCCCCAGCGGTGTTGGCTGAACCCCTGCTCGGGGCACGCAAGGTTGGAGGTGTGGGTGTAGTAACAGGCTAGCGGGGGAGAGGCTCGTGGAATCCTTAGTGTGAGTGTGATAGGCTAGCGGAGAACAGGCTCGCGGAGCCAGAGAGAGATAGAGCGTCCGTGACAGGCAAGCGGAGTGCGGAGTAAACAGGCTAGCGGAGCAAGAGAGAGTGAGCTCGGAGTAGCAGACTAGCGCAGCAAGAGAGGGAGACTTCGCCAGAGGAGTACATGGTGTTGAACGTGAGGAGCACCCGTGTGGGATGCTTCTAATAAAGTGACACAGGAGAAAAAGAAGTTGTCCGCGTGAATAAACACCACTACAATAGTATAACAAAAGACAGTATCAAATTTTAGTTAATTATACAAATATAGAGTACAGTATTTGGTCATACAGTACAGTGTACTGTATTAAGGTCATTGTTAAGATATCTCTACATTTTCCAGCCTTTGCGTGTCGTCTGCTGGCTTTCGCATTCTTTTCATAAACTTTAACTTTTAACAAAATGTTACTTTTCAAAAAATCTTGTATATTTATGGTATTAAAGGATTAAATACATTAATATTATCCAGTACTGTACATATATTTTATGCATTTATGAGTGACTAAACTTTTTGTGTGTCGTCTGCGGCGTTTCCAAAACTCCCAAAAACTTCACATTTTATTTCTTATGCCGACCCCGCGATATATCGAAACCACGATGGGGAAAGTGGCGAGGTAGAAGGGTCGACTGTATTTCTTTCAATTTCGATAGATTATCTCATTAGTTTTGGTCAATAGTAGATCGTTTTAACAGTTGTCAACAGTAGCAGAACACGCGTGCCAACAAGGACACTCAATTGATTTTGATGAAGATCAAAGGGCTCGCATAATGTGCATGCACAATGTACGTTGACTCATTAATCCCTCCCTCCCCCCACTGCGCAAAAGCGCAGAACTGTGGTCACCACATCTACGCCTCGATATAAGGAACGAAACAGGTGGACTTCTCCAAAAATCTGGCTGTCGCCTGATGAAGCTGGTTGTAATTACTGGCGAAACGTCGCACTCAGAGTGTAAATGTTGTGGCTTGGCTCTCCAACACACAACCGGTTAGTGCTGTACTAGTGACGAATTGGCACGTTCTGTTTATGTGACAACCCTTACTAGTTGGCCGTGACTACACAGTTATATATATACGCGATCTAACCCAAAACAACCTCTTATGGCAGGTAAAGCCCACTGAGCTATTCGCTTCTTTTTCAGAAGCAACCTGGCCACAGATGATAAGAGGGGGGCCATCGTGATGACAGGGGACGTCGTCAGGAGCTGTGGATGAGGAGAAGAGAGCAGCAGATGAGGACAGAGCAGCAGAAGAGCAGAGCGCTGTGGATGATGACGGTGGTGGTGGGGGATTAAATGACTGGAAGCCTCCTCGCCTGTGTCCGTGTGTTGGTGAGGAGTGTCCACTACCAATAGAACAGCAACTCGTGTCTCCCTTCTGCGTCTCCATGTGTCTGCCTTCTGTGTCTCTGTTGTGTGCCCATGTGTCTACGTTGTGTCTGTGTGTCCCCCGTGTCTCCCTTGTGGTGTCCAAGTGTCTCCCCCCCCTCACGGTGGTGTGTATCAATGTTTGTCCCTCTGAAGGCAACGCCCGGCCTGACATAGACACGGCCACAACAGAGTACCCGGGTGTCCTGTGCAGGGATGTCTCACTCACCCACTGCTGAACACATCTCACAGCCGTCTTTGTCTCTCCCCAGTGCCGTCTCACGCTCACTCACCTCGGTGATGTTTCTTCCATCCTTCGACCGTCGTCGGCGAGGTTCTTCACTCAAGCAGGGACAGCGAGTCGAGTGAGAAGGCCTCAGGGAGTCTCGGAATCTCGGAGAGTCGCGGAGTCGTCGGCTTCAGCTTCTTCGCGGGAGACTTGAATCTTCAGAGTGGGCGTCAGTTGGTCATGACGTCACTCGACGGTGGGCGGGGCTTGTGTCTGTAGGGGGGAGGGGCTGCGGGGGGGGGCTTGTGGGGGATGGAGAGGAGGGGCGGGGGGCTTGATCAGCTCGTTGGTTGAGGCGTGCAGTGCAGAGGTTTGCGGTTTGAGCCCGTCAGGTCGCCCTGGTTAATACTACGGGTGTATTCAAACTAAACTATTTATTTTATTTTACCAGGTAAGGCAAACTGAGCTACATAGCTCTTTTTACAAGCGATCTGGCTATCACAAATGATAGCTCAACGAAGTGGCTTATCGAGTGGAAATGTAAAGCAGACAAATACTCGAAGAGCATGTTGATTGTAAATGTGAAAGGAACAGAAACCCAGAAAAAAACTCCAGGTGATCACAGGAAGATAACATGTAAACTCGAAATATGCAGCAGGCGTTAGATTCGGGATCAAACCCACGACCTCCTGCATACCAGGCGAGGGAGATAAGATCTCACCACGACAGCGCCCAGCAAACGAGCTGACCACCACCGCCACGCTGCCTGACCATCGTTGATCGTTCCTTGGGAACGATCGGCTTCATCATTTGCACGGCAATTTATTTTAATTTGGTATTTTTTCTACAGTGATGCTGGCACGCGTAGACCTAGTCTCGCTCATGACGTCACTTTAAGGTTATTTATTTTAGCCGGCCGGTGGTGACTACAAACGCCGGTAATCCAGCACTGTAGAGGCGAGGGTTGGTGGATCGCACAAATGCTGTGAAACTCCCAACCCCTTGGCGTCAATGAGGCACCATACCCTGGCTCGCCAGGAGAAGGCGGTACAGCAAACATGTACGCCCACGTGTTCCATCTGTACGGAATCAAGTTTTACCTCGCCATGCACATGCCGTGGGTTTTCTCTGGGCGCTATGGTTTCATCCCAGACGTAAACGCTCATTATGTGGCCGAGAACACCTTCGTATACAGAGGACAGCAGAGCTGGTGGCTGCTGTCTGCGGCTCCTCTTTCTCTCTCGTCGACGAGAGCGGGCGAATTCCGTGCAACGGCGTCCACACAACTTGTTTTTTTTTTGTTAAATCGCGTGAATATAAATGGGGTCTTAATCACGGCTATCGCCTGATGAAGCTGGTTGTAATTACCGGAGACAACATTGGAATCGCATTCTAAATATTGTAGGTTTGCTCTCAAACACATCAGTGTTCCTAACTAATAGCTAATTGGCAGGTTTTCTTTGCCACTGTTGCAGAGAAACGAAAGCTACCCAGAAGAGCACTTTTGAATAAAGTGTTGCCGTCACATGACCCACTCACGTTTAGGCTTGCCAACTCTTGACTGAAGATATTGCGGGAGATGTTTAATTTCCTTAAAGTATCCAATTAAAAGCTCCGGTATCACCTTAAATTGTCACCCGGAGAATGATGCCAATTTCGGTGGACACTCCCGGACATTGATGGAGAGTTGGTAACCTGATTTGCGTTCTCTATTTGTGAAGCTGTCCAGTCATCTCAACCTACTGTGTGGTACGGAATTGGACAAGAACACAACTCAGAATAACTTCTATCGTCCCCAAATGCTTTTGTTTAGCTGGCCTGCTCTCTCGTTACGATCATGACGGGAAAGAGGACGGGCTGGCGACACAAGCAGGCATAATTTAAGTCGTGTCTTCCTGCTGTTTGAGCAGAAGCAGCAGCACACCTTTGCGAATTGTTATTTCTTTGGGATGTGTCTATACAAAGGCAGAAACCTAAGTGAATAGTTCATTAGCCCTGGTGTCATCGGAGTTGGTTCATGAACTCGCCAAAAGCAAGGGTCTATATTTTCCCATTTTCCAGCTGGGCTGGTTCAATCCTCTGATGGCCTCTTCATAACCTTGGATATCTCGTCTCGGATCATTCTGTTGTCGCAGAATAAACACAACTTTGAAACTTTGATTAGCGCATCGGGTAGAGCTCGTCGAGAGGAATAGGTTGCCATATCGTTCGCCTTCAACAGACATTAAATGACGTCGCAACGGAGTTTATGAGAGAGCCGGGGGCTTATGGGACCCGCTATTATGTTCGTTTGAGGTTAATGATTATATTTATTGAAAAAGTTTTTATAAAATTCAACCCTTATAAAATTCAACGTTTTACCTACTCACTCCGGATTGTGCCCGCCCTCACAGTCGGGCATATTTGCGGAATACACCACGCCGCCATTGACGCTGGCCATTGACCGAGCAACCCAACATTCCTACAAGCTCCCTCCGCAGGAATGTGTTTTATTTCGTCCCCGTGCAAACACCTCCACTCCCTCCATCAAGCGCCCGCTTGATAGCAATGTTGGGGCCTCTTGGCACGCGCCTCCCATGAGTTCATTGTCTGTTGATGTTGTTTCTGCTGTGCTCTGGCATCACGGACTTCCCTTGTAAATTAGCCGGGAAACGAGATAAACGGGACCAATCAAAAAACATCATCACTTAATCGCACAGTGAGAGCGAGCAGGTGTGAGTGGTGACGTCACTGGCCGCGCTTCATAAAAGCCGCAACGGGTGGCAGCAGTCGTCGTCAAAGTTGCAGACGTCTGTTGCAGGTACCGCCACCGCCGCGGTGTTGGGCAAGATGCCTTGTGTAGTGGGGATCTCTGCAACGCGCGGGTTTTACCTGGGTTCGGTGAGAGCTGTGTGCATCGCGGGTTGAGGTTTGGGCCAGAAATTGTTTTTGGAACAAAGCTGGGGCGCTACGTGATCAGTCATTATGGTGCGTAGAGAGGTGCCGTGTGCATTGTCTTCACGTGATTGAAGGCTGTCTCGTTGTTTGTCGTGTCTTCGCAGATTCCACTTGCGTACTGACTCGACCGTGCATCGCTTATGAAGATGAGCGACCTCCATGCAGCCACCCTGAAGCTCCTGTCCACCTTCAATGAACTCGCCCGCGACAGTGCTGTGAAAGATTGCCTGAAGAAGGAAACGTTCAGGAGCTTCCTAAAGGGGGATAAGGGCAAGAGTCTGATCCAGGTGGGATGTGGTTTTTCTATTCGTATGGACCAGTCCCTCGGTTCATCCCATGTTTGAGTCTCTCTTGTTATACCCTCTCCATTCTTCTGTACTAATAAATGTTTGGTTTGGATCGCGTAAATGTCCGTCAAACCCGACCGACAATTTGGTAGGGTTTGTCACGTATACTGCCGATTAGTTGCTACTTTAGCACACTGTTGTGTTGGAGAGTAAACTTGCAACTTGTACTAATGAATACGCCGTTTAGCTGATTTTTTACTACTGGCTTCATGAGGTGATAGCCAGAAATGTGCAGTGGTGTTTCGTTCTTGGAGATGTCTCACTGGGCCTAATCGGGGGTGACTAAACGGATAAGGGGTTAATGTAGTCTTATAACTTCGAATGGACCATTAATTCTGAGAATGCAGGACGTATTGTGGTTGGCTTATTCACAGTTATTCCACGTGGTAGAATGACCGGCACTACCCCGTGTACCATCACTTGCTGTCTATTTTGCCCATGTTCCACAGTCCAGGTCCAGGCTTTTCTAACTCTTGCTGCTTTGATTCCATTCAGAATCCCGTGGATGGGTTCGTGGTGAGCCGCATCCTGAGGGACCTTGGTGATGACAAGGATGGGGAAGTCGACTTCCTCGAGTTCGTGATCACGATCGCGGCCTTGAAATTCTGCTGCCACCCGAACTTCCGAGCGCATCACGAGCGGAATGGCAGGACCCACGCGCTGCGCGCATTCCAAGTGTAACGCGCCTGTTGCATGATACGCATACTATGAAATAAACGGTTTAATCACATCAACGTGGCGTGCTTGTGACCTTGATACTCTAGGAAAATAATCGAGTGCAGTGGTTATCATGCAATGTCCTCGATGGGCAGCTACCAGGATGAGTCTAGCGATATGGAATGTGCCAGGTATCCGTTTCCTGCTTGCAGTTCTGTGGTTTCATAATTGGAAGACTCGATATAGCTGACAACTATGCAACGTAGGATGGGCTGCACTATTCATTTTCATACCGCTGTTTATACTTCGTGTACTTGCGTAGGATGAAACTTTTGATTAGCAAGTGATCTGGATTTCTTGCACATACTTTCCCAACCACAACCCAGCCTTTTGATCTGTAATGCTGTAAGTTATAAATGAACAATATCAACACCATGTATGTATTACCAACATGGTTATCAATATTTACACCCCCCCCCCACCCCCACCCCACATGATGGTACTCAAAGCCACGTTTCCACAACTGCACCATAACTGCAACATGTTGGGCACAACCACCACGAAGGTGTGCTAACGAATGTGGCCGGAATGCTGGGTTTGCCCCCCCCCCCCCCCCCATGTGGGGAAAGGGTAGTTGCATTAGATTGATTGCACTTTATTCATGGTTTTGGCACATTCGAAGTTTTGCATCTTTAACGTTTCCGTTTACCCCGAAAGTCCTGTTTGGTGTTAAGCATGTTTCCCTCAAACGTAAGTATAAAGTCTGGAAAATGACGAACACATGCGAATTGTTTACAGATGACCCATAAAACATGTTGGTGCATGGCCTTCACTTAATTTATTGTGGGAATGTGGCCAGGAAAAAGGATGTCGACTTTCATCCCGCACGACTGAATAATTCACCTTAACTTAAATATTTTAATTGTTGCGTGAGTTTCATGTGGTCTAACGCCAAAACACGTTCCTTCGGAGTGGTGTTGTATCTATGCCCTGTTTTCCGTTATTAATATTAAGAATAATTAAGATTTTTTTTATATCTATATATATATATTTTTTAAAATTAAATAATGAAAACAACCCACTACAAGCACACCAGGAATCTGTGAAACGGCCATTAATCTGGGAAGAAGTCGGTCACAGAGAGGTCAGACATCCAGATGGACAAAGATCGATGACCTGACCTCCCAAGACATCTTGAGATGCACGGAGGGGGTGCAGAGCAGAGTAAAGGATAATAACGGTTGCCACTCGCGTTTTATTAACGTTTTCCTTACCGAAAAGTAGAAACTTAACAAAGAGAATTAACCAATAAACAATACGTTTTTTTTATTAGTAATTATCTTATATTACTCGTATTCACCGCATACATATTATTTAGAATTATATGTTTCCTATCTACATGACCGTCCTATAAACTAAAGAGTACGAATTCCAGAAAGCTTAAGTGGAAACATAGTTACACTTAACCTCAGGACATTAAAATATAACTCAGAATAAAACACCAATCTCTGGAGAACTAAACTTGGCGAAGCCCCAAAATAATAATGTGACGAGGATCATTACGAATATTCATTAAACATAGACGAATGATAACCACGATACTAAGACCGAAGGAACTCATAAAATATAATTCAAGAATAAATGTAACACACAGGACCACATAAATGTATTGCAAACATCTCCTCAGCCACCTTTGTCTTCCAGCGGGGTCTGGCAAGCAAGGAGGGAGAAAAAAGGTCACAGGGGGGAATCGGTGCCTGACATTCCAAAGACATCTGTTTTTTCTGTTTTCTCTCGCAAAGAATGCGCAGACAGGGGAGTCACGTTTTGAGTTAGGCACGGGCGCACATAGCGAACGAGCAGTCTGTCCGAGTCGCGCTCAGTCTCGCAACTCGGCTTGCGACGCAGTGTTGCGACGGGGGCTCGCAAGAGAGCTGGGGCAAATCGTGCCTCGAGGAGAGATGGGACGACGAGACATCGTTAAGGTGACAGCCTGAATGAACAGACTGTCCGAGTCGCGCTCAGTGTTGCGACAGGGCTCGCAAGAGAGCGGGGGCAGATCGTGCCTCGAGGAGAGATGGAACGAGGAGGGGTCGTTCGAGTCGCAGAAATCTGAGTTCAACCTGGGTCGGGGCTGGGTTTCAGCCGTGCTCCGGCTGGCGGAGCGTCGTGAGGAAACGAAACACCGATGCCGATAGCAGGTGTCGCTTCTCGCAGAACGAAGTTAAGTGCGAGTGAAGCTGGCAGTTGCACGAACAAGGGAAGCACGGAGCAGAGAGAGTGACGAATGACGACAAGCAATCAACCTGTAAAAGGGCGGAGATCGCCAAGCGTCGACCAAGCGTGCAAAGCAGAGAGCGCGATGCAGTGGAGAAAACCTGGTCAAACGGCTGTGAGGAAGAGGACAGCGCCATCGAATGCGCCGTGTGTTTGAGGGCAGACCGACCACCACCCAGTGAGCACAGCCGCGTCGTCCAGAGCCACAAGCCAACACAGCCGGAAGCAAGGGCGAATGTCCGTGTGAAGTTGGCAACGATCAAGGAGAGAGCCACAACACAGCACGACTCGGACGTCACCGGGCGTCACCGAGCGTCGTGCCAACTCGTCATCTAGCAGTAGAGGGAGAGAGAGCGCAAGAGCAGAACGACTCGGACGTCACCGGGCGTCACCGAGCGTCGTGCCAACTCGTCATCTAGCAGTAGAGGGAGAGAGAGCGCAAGAGCAGCACGACTCGGACGTCACCGGGCGTCACCGAGCGTCGTGCCAACTCGTCATCCAGCAGTGGAGGGAGAGAGAGCGCAAGAGCAGCACGACTCGGACGTCACCGGGCGTCACCGAGCGTCGTGCCAACTCGTCATCTAGCAGTAGAGGGAGAGAGAGCGCAAGAGCAGAACGACTCGGACGTCACCAGGCGTCACCGAGCGTCGTGCCAACTCGTCATGTAGCAGTAGAGGGAGAGAGAGCGCAAGAGCAGCACGACTCGGACGTCACCGGGCGTCACCGAGCGTCGTGCCAACTCGTCATCTAGCAGTAGAGGGAGAGAGAGCGCAAGAGCAGCACGACTCGGACGTCACCGGGCGTCACCGAGCGTCGTGCCAACTCGTCGTCCAGCAGTGGAGAGAGAGAGAGCGCACAAGCAGAGACACGCCGAGCGAGGGAGCAGCAGGGGCTCGCGGCGGCCATGCCCAACCCAGAGAAAACTTCTGGCCGCTGTTTGTATCCTCCCACACCACACAAGCTAACGACACAACTCCCGGCTCTAAGAATTAATTAATATTACAAGGGGACAACGCACACACAGCACGCACACGAATAAGACTTTTAAAAAAATTGTCTTTGCGTTTCAAAAAGGGTTGCCATTTCGAGGTGGTGCGTTCAATATCAACTGATCGTGCAAAGCAGTTGCTGCCGTCGAGTTACATGAATAAGAAATGTTTTAGTCATTCATTTTCGTTAACTGCATAATCACGCCAATGACGAAGTATTTTTAGTCATTCATTTTCGTTAATCGCATAATCTTGCCCATGAATTTATTGACGTATACTTGCTTTCGGATAAGAGAGTGTCATGTGTTTGTTTAGAATTAAAATTGCTTAACACCAACTGTTCGAGTGCTTCTTTCCAAGTCCATGCAAAACTGTCTTATTCATAAGAGCTGTTACCTGCGATGAGATATGAAAATGGAGACCTAAAATAGCATAAACACACTAAGATAATCGATAAACGTTTAATCGATGATAATCGTGTTATACTGATTGATATAACACTGGATGAACGAAGCTGAGCCTAATTATCATAACTGCAAACATTAACATAATCGCAAGCATCCGCATAAATTACTATGATTATCTCCGCGATTATCATAATTTATGCATATAATTACACACATTATCATAATTTATGCATGTCAATACACACATTAACATAATTAATGCGATTTGCGCATTTTTCGGAAAATTATAAATTTTTATTATTTTTATCAAAATTTCATAATCCAACACATACAACAGTGGGCAGGTAGGAGCTTGGTTGGACAGCACATTCGTGCACTACAGACGGACAAATAATCCCTGGTGGGCAGTGTGGAAGCTGTTGTTCCTACCTGTATAAGTGTATGGGTGGCTACAGGAAAGCCACCCATACGGATGCTTACCTAAAACCGGATTCCCACCACCATCCATCCCAGAAGAATTCCCTCATCAAGACTCTATATCATAGAGCCCAATGCATCTCCGACCATGAACACATTTCCAGTGAACTCAAACACGTACGCCAAGCTCTTAAGGCTAATGGTTACTCCGACTACACAATCCGCAAAGCCATCACTCCAACCATCATGAAGGATCCTGTTGAGGAGCCTTTCAAGACCATCACCTTACCCTACATTGCTGGGGTCACAAAAAAGATCTCCAAAATCCTGATTAAACACAAGATCCAGGTCCGATTCAACACAGTACATAAAATCCGTGATCTGGTACCGTCTGTAAAAGATGTGGTTCCAGACATACAGTACCCTGGCGTCTACAAACTAAGTTGCCTCTGTGGTAGCAGTTACATTGGGGAAACCAAACGACATGTCTCGGACCGCATCCGTGAACATAAAGCTGACCTGAAACACGGTAGGACAAACCCCTCAGCCGTGGCAGATCACCGTTACAACTCAGTGGGCTCACATGACATTGACTTCTCCAAGACAGAGGTTCTCTGCAAGCCATCTGGCTATCATGAGAGATTCGTTCATGAGGCGATCCACATATACAAACACAGAGACAATTTTAACCGAGAAGATGGATTCTGGCTTAGCAATCATTGGAAGGACGTAATAAACCATTTCGATACACATTAGGGTGGGTAGAATAATACATAGTGTTATATTAAAATGTATACGGTTTATAGCAATACAGTATATAATTTAATGTTGGGTTTATCTATGGCAGTATATAGTACGGTATATGCTCGTGTGATGTAAGAGAATAAAGTTTAGATGGAAGCATATTATATAATTTTTACGACGTAGAAGTGTAATGTATTACTTGCTGTTAGTAACTCAGCTTATTGTAGAGTATAGTAAGTATACTGATGGTGCTAGGCAGTTTATACTTTAGTTTTGTATGTAGTTTATACTTTAGTTTTCTACGTGGTTGTTTAGTAACTGCAGCTACATATAATTAACATTCCTTTCATTTGTTAATGCTACTCCCTGCACCCCCCCTTGGTGCTGCTGATCCTGCATAATGCATGGGCATAATATGACTTTGAAACCCCCCCACCCACCTCCTACGCATTTCCCATGAATATGCTAAATTCCTTTTCATATGCACATTCTTTTTGTTAAGGCGCTCTTCCACCTCCAACCCAGCTTATATATAAGCTCCTAGCTTGGTAGTGTCTTATTCTTCACCTGAAGACGGCTGCTTGCGTTGTAGCCGAAACGTCGTGAGAATTATTTTATTTTATTATGTTTTATTTTTATTATTTTATTACTTCCCTTCTACGTGACTTTACCAAAAGAACCAAGAAGATTTGACAATTACTTCGAGAGCTTCCTTCTCTAGCTCTGCCCACTTACACTTGGGTTGGGCCCACCACAACCCTTTATAAACTCTTGTTGTCAGCAGCTCTCTCTTGTGTCAGCGGTTGTCCTGCTGTATCGGTGCCACCTGATGAAGGTCGCTTGTGTTGCGATCGAAACGTCGTGATTTGTTTTATTTTATTTCTAACTACGTGACTTTACCGAAAGAACCAAAGAGTATTATATACTCTCCTTTAGATGCCCCTGGTTCTTAATGTTCTGCAGATGTAGATGCCACTGGTTTTTCATGTTCTGCAAATGTAGATGCCACTGGTTCTTAATGTTCTGCAGATGTAGATGCCGCCATCTATTGCGGGGCGGTTGAACTTACGACTCTCAGTACGAACAGGCAACTGGACATACGAACCAGGTTTGTTCATTTCTCTGAAAGTTTGTAAGTCGAATGTTCATAAGTAGAGGAGTCCCTGTAGTTTATTTTTAAATGAACAACCTCACGTTGGCACAATATATGCTAAATAACACGTGCTGGTGATTGGACAGGGTTTAGGGTCAGGAGTTCCCAAATCCACACTGAAGTACAGCATTACCCGCTTAAAACAAAATAATGTTTGAACTTGAGGAAGATCCTAAGATTGGTGGGAAAAAAAATCGACTCAAGTCTTCTTGAACGGGCTGCCTTATTGTCCTTGTTTTAGATGGTTAATGCTTTTAAACCTCTGTTTAAAAATGTTTAAAAGTGCAATGCAATATAACTTTATTTTATTACAATCAACCATATATGATATCCATGAGGTTTTTGGGTTAGATCGCGTGAATATAAATGTGTCGTTAAACCCGCGACCAACCGACACAGCCAATTACTAAGGTTTGTCACGTAAACAGAATGTGCCAATGCGTTACTAGTGTAGTGTCAGTGGAGCGGGAGACAAGGTTCTTGAGGAGGCACCTTCTTTATTCTCACTTTCAGGTTCACAGGTTCGCCCTCGCTTCTCCTACGTCGTGTAACCTAGCCTGGACACAACCCGGATCGTGTTACACCGACGGCGTCGACCGAGACAGCCAACAACTCTCCGACCACGTAATGTCCAGCGAAACCAGCAGCGGCAAAAGCAGCGAAGGTGGCAGCAACGACGAGACGAGTCCACTCCCAGAACCGGCAGCCACGAGCTCTCAGCTCCGCCCTGGCCGCACCTCCCTTCTCGAACCCACTAGCGGGTTCCAGGGGCTTCCAGACGAGGTCTCTGTGACCCTTGTCCCAGTTCCTCCGCCCTGCCGACACACCCGCGTAAGTGCTCACCGGCGTGTGTACTGCTAGTCCACCGCAGTTGCCGTTGCTGGACAGCAGACAACGCTATTACACTTCACTAGTACAGCACACCGGTGTGTTGGAGAGTAAACCCACATTTACAATTCGAGTACGACGTTTCACCAGTAATTACAATGTTGTGGGCTTACTCTCTAACACACCGGTGTGCTGAACTTGTAACGAATTGGCATGTTTTGCTTAAGTGACAACCCTTACTATTTGGCTGTCGGGTGGTGGCGGGTTTAACAACATTTATACAGGTAGGAACAACAGTTCCACACTGCCCACCAGGGATTATACAGGTAGGAAGAATGTTCCACACTGCCCACCAGGGATTTTTTACAGGTAGGAACAATGTTACACACTGCCCACCAGGGATTTATTGTCTGTCTGTCTGTCGTGCATAAATAAATATATAATACACACAGCTCTTTGATTGGTGGAGACCTGACAAACAGCTCTTTAATTGGTGGAGACCTACTGCCGGGTACGGAGAGGGGAGGTGCCTAAGGGAGGAGGGACAGGGGAGGGGCCTAAGGAAGGGGGGAGTCATGAGAGGAGCCTGAGGGGGGGGGATCAGAGGAGGGGCCTAAGCGAGGGGGGGTCAGGGGAGGGGCCTAAGGATATGGGGGGTGGTCAGGGGAGGGGCCTAAGAAAAGGGGGGTCAGGGGAGGGGCCTGAGGATATGGGGGGGTGGTCAGGGGAGGGGCCTAAGTGGGGAGGGGCCTAAGTGAGGGGGGGTAAGGGGAGGTGCCTAAGCAAGGGGGAGGGGCCGATAGTTAAGGGGGCTGGCTACCTGGCTGGCTGCCTGGCTACCTCAAGTCAAGTTATATTTTATACAGGTAGGAACAACAGGTTCCACACTCCCCACCAGGGATTATTTGTCTGTCTGTCGTGCACGAATACGCTGTCCAACCAAGTTCCTACCTGCCCACTCCGAAGGAACGTGTTGTCTGTCGTGCATAAACATATATATAATATAAGCAGCTCTTTGATTGGTGGAGACCTACTGCCGGGTATTGAGAGGGGAGGTGCCTAAGGGAAGGGGGGTCAGGGGAGGGGCCTAAAGATATGGGGGGTGCTCAGGGGAGGGGCCTTTGGGAAGGGGGATCAGGGGAGGGGCCTAAGCAAGGGGGGGGGTAAGGGGAGGGGCCTTATCAAGGGGGAGGGGCCGATAGTCAAGGGGGCTGGCTGCCTGGCTACTCCACACTGCCCACCAGGGAATTTTTGTCTGTCGTGCATATTATTCGCTGCGTTAACTCTCCCATGCCACTAGAGGGCATTTTGGTGCCAGTCCTTTCCCACCCCACTTCCTCTGTGCTCTCTCCCTCCCCCGCCGATGCTGCTTCAAGCAATGGCGAATAGGCTTCAACGTAAATATTAAGAGTCTTCTATTAAGAGTCTTCAAGGCGGTACGTGACTCCACAGACATTTGCTTTATCACTAAAAGCACTATGAGTATATTGATCAGCTTTCTCTCGTATCTCTTGAAGCAGAGTAAGTTGCCTATGCACATATAATATCTTATTGTAAGTTAGGGTACTGGCGAAGCGTACTCAGTGTTTTGTATCTCCTGCACTTTTATTCTAGATTTCTACCGTTTGCTTATGGAATATTGTATTGATTCCTAAGTCATGGAATCTATAATCTTCTACTTTTTGAGTGCTTGATCAAACTGCTTGGCGCATGGGACGCATTTTTACAGACGCATGTTGCAATGTCATTGTTCAGATCATTATAGATACAATATGAACAATATAATAAACGTACAGCACTTGGTCAAGCCACTGCTAGATGAAGGCCTAACCACGCCATGTCAGTCATTGAGCTTGTTTTAACCATACTTCACTCCGGTCATTGTGGGTGTGGTGAAGATTGGTAATGGGGTTTTTAATAGGCTTTTGTGCATGCAATTAACGTAAAACCCTAAAAAATTCAATGAACATCCCTAACTGGGCATGTGTGCATGGTGGCAATGGCTGCCTGTGGCCATGTTTACGATTCAACTGGAGTCCCCCCCCCCTCTCCCAGCACACTTTCCAGTGATTCAATTCATTGTGATTGATTTACAGTCATGATTTCATTATTTTTATTTAATTTTGACCATCTCTATTTTAATTCATACGGTCATTTTTGGTTACTTTATCCTCAATGCAACATTGCAAAAATGCAAATTGAGTTTTCATTAGGCTTGGGCAAGATACGTCGTGGCTAAAAGGGATAATAGCAAGTGGACAGAACTTGGGATGGAATGTCAACCGAAGGAGAAAACACACCTGAGAGGATAACCACCACAGAGATGAAGCAATGAAATATCATGCGCATGAGCTGGGTGGATCGCAGGATCATGTGGAATGGTGAAAATATTGGGAAAAATATTGGGGAACCTTTTCTCCCAGCAGTCGATTGCGCATGGCTGATGATGAACATTGGCATGTAATGTACATGCATCGTAAATAATCAAATCTCACGTGCATTGTTTATTTGTCAGGAGCATAATCAATTTCAGTTGATGAATATATTTTACGTGCCTACTCAACGCTTTGGGTAGTTGCTAGATTTGTGGGTAAGACACGAGTTTGCCATTTATTAATTTGAAAAAATTAGGTTAGCCATTTATTAATAATCAATAATTCTGACATGATACATACATCGTGAGTGTGAACAAGGATAATTGACAGTATTTGATTATACAGGTATAATTGACAGTATTTGAATATTATACAGGGAGGAACAACAGCTTCCACACTGCCCACCAGAGATTATTTGGCTGTCTGTCTGTCGTGCATATTTGTCTGTCGTGCACTCTGCGCAGTTCAGTGACTGTCTTGGCATATTGCAGTTTGCTTGACTACAAAAGTTTTCTGGCGCGATCGCCGACGTTCAGTGCAACCATCGGCGGTGTGGAGAAAGTGGGGATGTTACCAATCATCGGCGACGTCTGGCCATAGTACGGCGGCGGGCGCCCAATAAAGGACGAGATGCCCGAAGAGCGTGGTGCCCGACTGGAGCGCACGCACGTCTCGTTGGCTGCCTGACGTGCCGCGCCCCAGACGCCCGAAGAGCGTGCTGCCCGACTGGAGCGCGCGCGCGTCGCGAAGGCCGAGAAGCGACGCTGACCCGCCCGGCATCACTCCACGTTGTCCGCCCCCTGTCTCGGTCGAACACGTCGTCTTCGTTCCGGGATACAGAAGGCTGTTCCCGAACGACTTCCGCTGCTTACAACCTGGCCAGTGGTTGAACGACACCATCATCAACCTGTTCGGGCAGTTCTACTGCCTGCCGCGAGCGGCATACTCCACCTGTTCAACACGTTCCTGTACACAAAGTTCTTGGCGGGCCATCTCGACGACTTGAATTGCGTCTTCGATGGCGTGTCTTCCAGGCCGGTGTGGATCATACCGATTCACGAACAGTCGCACTGGCAGATCTTGGTCGTCAACGCCACGTGCCCACCAAGGTCGACTGCCATGCTGTTAGACTCAATGGCTGCGTGGGGGCAGTCGCGCAACGCTAAGAGCATCGCGGCCTTCGCCAGCACGGTGGTGGCCCGGGTCGTGCGCACCGAATCGGTGAGCATGCCAGTGGCGATCACCACGGTGCTTGTGCCGCAGCAACCGATCGGCTACGACTGCGGCGTCTACGCCCTGCTCAACATCATGCACCTGGTGCGCCATTACGACAGCATCGTGGCCGTTCAAGGACCAGGTCAGGTGGTACACGCAGGAGGCGGCGTCATATCAATGTAAGAAATTTGCTTGGAAATGTACAAACTGAGCAATCATGGGAAAGATGTTATTAACCAGTTTAGGTCATAACTGGCTGTGATGTTCCCTCCCTACCTATGTTAGCAGTTATATTCGACTCTCCGAGTTACATTCACTAATACAGCCAGCGTTAGCTGTATTAGTAAATGGCGGCCTGCTATCTTTGTCCATCTCCATGTGGTAATGCTCTTGCCGAGCTCTCTCCGAGCTTACATTTACAAGCAAATTGTTTACATTGACATGCTAATCTCTCACAATATAATGGCCACCCCACAGCTTCGTTTGTCAAAATTTTCCCGATCTTACATTTACATGCAAATTTCATCTCTAGCTCCTCCCACTGACCTTTGGATGACAACCATCCCAAACCTTGATAACTCCTTACCTTGGCAGCGCTCCCACCATTTATTCTCAGCAGCTCTCCCGCGATATTTCTCACCTGATGACGATTGATTTTGTTTCGATCGAAACGTCGTGATATTGTTATTATTTTCATCTTCATCATTTTTTATTATTTGATCTATCTACGTGGCTTTACCGAAAGACCCAAAGAATATCATTTATTTACAGTAAAATATCATACGCAGTGTTGTAACCCTCCACCGCCCCACACAGCCAATTAGTCACATCAACAAAACGCCAATTAGTTATTACTTCAACCCACCAGTATGTTGGAAAGTAAATCCACAACATCATCGGGTAATTTGCCAGAATAGTGAAGCAATCCACCTGCTTCTAGTATTAAATAGAACAGGACGATGTCACCACTGAACCCAATCACATTTACTTACGCGATCTCACCCAAAATTTTTATTATGAATATTGGTCGCGAAAGCCTACGTGTGTATCAGATTAATTGCTTATGTGGCATATGCTATTTTGTACAGACGGGACGTAACATTAGCATAAGACTAAAATAACACAAGAAATATTAAATACTCTCAAACACAACTGTCGGCAGTTTCAGAACATGCTTGCCAACATTGGCACTCAATCGTTAAAATGTTGTGTAAAATAATTATTACTGGCCAAGACTAATTCGAGAATCCATTTAAATTGAGAGAAATAATTTTAACTGCTTTGACAGCTAGAGGCTTAGCGCGGCCTGGAAGCATATTATTAAGTAATACATCTTACAATTACAATTCCCTAAAGATGAAACACATATGAATTAACTGATTACTAATCTATTATAAAATTACAAGAACCCCCCCTCCACCCCTCCCCTCCGATCTCTGCACCTGATTGGGTTCAGTGATGAAGCAGGTGGATTGCTTCAATATTCTGGCAAATTGCTCGATGATGCTGGATGTAATTACCAGCGAAATGTCGTACTCAAATTGTAAATGTTGTGAATTACTCTCCCAACAAACCGGTGGGCTGAAGTAGTAACTAATTGGCGTTTTATTTATGTGACAAATCCCTTACTATTTAGCAGTGTCGGGTGGTGGAGGTTTACGACACATTTATACTTACGCGATCTAACCCAAAACCTTTATTATGAATATATTTACAGTTGCCAATACATCCATCAACAGAAAGTCGATCCCCAACATCCATACGAATTCAAGAGGTTTTCCTCTCATCAGCATCCACGTTCAGAAGAGTCCACAGACGAGGATGAGGAGGATGAGAAGCGGTCTCCCAGAGGTCCCCAGCGGAGGAACTGCATCCGCAGGAGGTGCCGAGCCAGCAGCACGCTCCATCTCCCATCTCACGGAGAGCGGGACTCTCGTGCCAGCTTACCAGTCTTGACTTGCGCAGGGCGCAACGTTGATGAATCTGTGGATGGGAACGAACGTTCAGCTGCACGTTCCATTGGTACCCCCCTTTTCTACTTGGTACACGCAAGCCGAGCCAGCGTTGGGGGGGCTCCCACGGCACAGGGGTGAGAAAGACAAAGAGAGGTCCCGTGTCTGTGTGCGCGCGTGTTTCACCTGTGGCCGTACATCTGCTGCACGAACCCCGGTGGCTGCTGGTTCTCGTACATAGGGGAAACATCTCTCCCCCGGGGCTGGGAGACCTGTGAAGGAGACCACCATGAACATCAGCTCGTCGAGAATGCCCGAGGCAAATGCGCGATTCGCTCGCAAATCCCAAACCGGGCTTCACAGCGACATCTTAACATGGCTTTCGATGCATGTGTGTGTGTGAACGCGTATGTGGGTACGTGTACATGTGTATGAAATTGGGGAGCAGCAGTGTAACAGTTAGCGCGCTGCTTTATGAACTCAGTGACCAGAGTTCGATGCCCCTCACGGCCAACACCAGTGACCATCGAGCCTCAAATTAGTACTTGGTGTGTGTTTAAACATCGCCACTCGGACACAAAAACTTGCCCCAGAAGTTTGTAAAGGCTGTACATGGGATCTGAGTCTTTATTACAGGTCCCAATGTGTTTGCATATGCAAGTCACTCCCTACCGATCCCTGGCCAGTCTTCCAATGGGCGGATGGCACCATGACCACTATCCGACGCTTGCTCGATGTATCCTGGTCGAGGGACAGTGCACCCTGTGGCTCCATTACTGTAGGGTCTGCGTTCACGAGTTCTTGCAGATGGGCAATAGACATTCAAAACACGGCCAATATCCGGCCACAGGCAACAGGCATTTGCCAAGGGGCCATTCTCCACAACGTCCCGGTGATACTTTGCCTCTTGAGAAGAAAAATTAACCCAACACACTCATCAACAACACTGTGGCCTTGAAATAATAATATATCTATGACGACAATGTTTATACCTGGTGACAATGTTCATACCTTTTGTTTTGGACATTAAATAATACTTTAAAAAAAAACATTTTGGTAAACTACCCTGATTAAACTACACTAACCCCAAGATCAAAATGCCCCAATAAAAATAAAAATCTTTCAGCTTAATTTAAATAATAAATTATTGTTCTGGTCATAATCATTGTGTATGACTGACATTAAGAGAAGTGGAATGCGTTTTGTCACAAGATTGAGAGGTTGGCGGAACAAGAAAGTTTGAAAAACACTACAGCGATATATATTCACGAGCTGGAGAGGCGGAGGGGTGGAAGGGTTGCCGTGGAGGGAGCAATCATCACTAGAATTGATGGCGTGGAGTCTGCCAACCACTTGCAGCACTCCGACTGTGCCAGATAACCACTGCTGCCGCCGCCGCTGCTGCCTCCGCCGCTGCTGCTACCACCACTGCTGCTGCCGCCGCTGCTGCCGTTGCTGCTCCCGGTACCTGCGAAGTGGATGGTCATGCTGGTGTTACTCATGGTCACGCTGCTGCCATATCTCCAGTAGAGCCACTCGTCCGTCGTGTGGGTGAGGAGGAAGGCCGTCGATTCATCCACAAGCGCGACAGGCACATCCCGGTCCATTGCTGCCTGGGCGGTTGTTCCTGCGACAGAATGACCCCACCTTCTCGTCACTCACATGCTCTCGCGGTGCACGAGAAGGTGGCATCACAGAACTACATTTCGAAACCACTTCGATGAAAGCCTTGCTGTCAACACTAGAGGCACTGCTTCAACACGCCTTACCTTTAAGGATGCCACGTTGGCAAGATGTTAACCATCCTGCCTGGTATACAGGTGCGTGTGGGTTCTCGACCCTGACCCCTGTGGTATATATGCAGTTTGCATGTCTCTCCCCGTGGTCACATCGATTTTTGTCCGAGTCCTCCAGTTTTTCCCTCCACACACATTTAGAATCAACATCAGGCATTTAGCATCACCTGAGACCGTGCGCCGTACCCACCCACCCCTTTCCCTCGCAGCCATGCCAAGTTCAATCCCCTCACCTGGTCTGCTGACTTTGTGGGGCAAGAGCCTATTGCGCCTCCATTTGTTGACAAAGGGCCATTTTGACATCTTCT
>NC_136299.1:1913593-2328054 GCF_964198595.1 Lampetra fluviatilis
CCTCTCCTCCTCCGGCAGGCCATCGTCGGGCGAGAGGTCACAACGCGTCGCGGTGGGCATGTCACCAATATCCGGTTGTCTGCAAACGCAGACGGAACACAGGTGGGGTCACAGTTGCTCGCAGGCCATCGCGCCGACAGTCACGAGCTTCTGTCACTTTGCAATCACACTCGAGTCAAGCGAAATCAGAATCTCTATTCATACTGGAGAAATCCGATGAGCTATGAAGCTATTTTTTCACAGATGTTCAATTGGGGGTGGGTCAGAACATTACAACAATACAAAAACATGATAGGAGTGCAGAGTGTAGAAAGGAAAACAAATAACTCAAAAATATATACCGAATAAAACTAAACTAGTTCATCCTACCAGGTAAACTCCATTTAACACGTAGGCTTTCGCGACCAATATCATCCATAAGAGGTTTTTTTGGGTAAGATTGCGGAAATATATAAATGTGTCGTTAAAACCTGCCACCACCCGACACAGCCAACTAGTAAGGGTTGTTACGTAAACAGAACGTGCAAATTCATCACTAGTACAGCACACCGGTGTTTTCGAGAGCCAAGCCACAACATTTACAATCTGAGTACGAAGTTTCGCCAGTAATTACAACTAGCTTCATCAGGTGACAGCCAGATTTTTGGAGAAGTCCACGTGTTTCATTCCTTATATAGAGGCGTAGATGTGGTGACCACACTTCTTCGCTCTTGCGCAAAGTGGTGGGGGGATTAATGAGTCAACGTACATTATGCATGCGTGTTATGCGAGCCCTTTGATCTTGTCCTTTCTGTTCATTGTGTATTAAATTAGCCGTACAGTACCAACTGTAATCCCTATTGAAGTATGGTGGCTTGTATAGGCATGCATTTAAACAATGTATTATTTGATGATTCGCTTCCGAGCAGCACTAAGTCGGTAGCTATCCGAACGGTTAAAATTATTTTTACAGTCGACCCTTCCACATCGCAGGGGTAGGGGCGCAGGCCCCCCGCGATCTGGAAAAACTGCGTGACATTTTTTGGTCCCCCTTGGTTCCCTTGGTGAGCGAAGCGAGCAGAATAATAGTGTAGTGGCGTAATTTGCACAGGGTTCACAAACAGCAGTTGCATTCATGTACGGGGTTGCAAACAGTGCGGTCAGTTCAGGACGAGCAGGTACAAGTGTGAGGCCTGGGAGACAGCAGACAGAGACACCAGCAATTAGGGAAAGAGGCAGTGATTGGCTGGCTGCAAATGCAAACACGGAGGTGCCAAGAAGGCAGAGATAGAAGCGATAAGGGGGGGAGCACGTGCAGGAGACACCGGAAGGATGCCGGCTTAACGAGGGCCACCTGAGGACACTTAATGAGGAGGGGGATATATAGGGATGTGTGAAGCAACGGGAGTTGAGTTGGTTGGAGATGAAGAAGTGAGAAGTCAATACAAGAGAAGTCCGGGACCTCGCCCTCCATTACCTCGTCCTCCCCAGCGGCGTTGGCTGAACCCCTGCTCGGGGCACGCAAGGTTGGAGGTGTGGGTGTAGTAACAGGCTAGCGGGGGAGAGGCTAGTGGAATCCTTAGTGTGAGTGTGATAGGCTAGCGGAGAACAGGCTCGCGGAGCCAGAAAGAGATAGAGCGTCCGTGACAGGCAAGCGGAGTGCGGAGTAAACAGGCTAGCGGAGCAAGAGAGAGTGAGCTCGGAGTAGCAGACTAGCGCAGCAAGAGAGGGAGACTTCGCCAGAGGAGTACATGGTGTTGAACGTGAGGAGCACCCGTGTGGGATGCTTCTAATAAAGTGACACAGGAGAAAAAGAAGTTGTCCGCGTGAATAAACACCACTACAATAGTATAACAAAAGACAGTATTACCTTTTAGTTAATTATACAAATACAGAGTACAGTATTTGGTCATACAGTACAGTGTACTGTATTAAGGTCATTGTTAAGATATCTCAACATTTTCCAGCCTTTGCGTGTCGTCTGCTGGCTTTCGCATTCTTTTAATTAACTTTAACTTTTTACAAAATGTTACCTTAAAAAAACTTGTGTATATTTATGGTATTAAAGGATTAAATACATTAATATTATCCAGTACTCTACATATATTTTATGCATTTATGAGTTTCTAAACCTTTTGAGTGTCGTCTGCGGCTTTCGCAAAACTCCCTAAAACTTCCCATTTAATGTCTTTTGCCGACCCCGCGATTTATCGAAACCGCGATGGGGAAAGTGGCGCTGCAGAAGGGTCGACTGTCTCATCAAACAGGAGGAATTCACAGTGCAACGCATCTCATCTGTTAAACATCTGCAGGCAATAGGATTGTCATCGATTGATCCTGCCTGCAGACATTGGTAGGTCACAGATAATGATGAAGATAAGAGAGCAGCAGATGAGGACAGAGCAGCAGAAGAGCAGAGCGCTGTGGATGATGACGGTGGTGGTGGGGGATGAAACGACTGGAAGCCTCCTCGCCTGTGTCCGTGTGTTGGTGAGGAGTGTCCACTACCAATAGAACAGCAACTCGTGTCTCCCTTCTGCGTCTCCTCAACGAAGTGGCTTATTGAGTGGAAATGTATAGCAGACAAATACTCGAAGCGCATGTTTATTCTAAATGTGAAAGGAACAGAAACCCAGAAAAAAGTCCAGGTGATCACGGGAAGATAACATGCAAACTCGAAATATGCAGCAGGCGTTAGAGTCGGGATCAAACCCACGACCTCCTGCATACCAGGCGAGGGAGATAACATCTCACCACGACGGCGCCCAGCAAACGAGCTGACCACCACCGCCACGCTGCCTGACCATCGTTGATCATCCGTGGGAGCGATCGGCATCATCATTTGCACGGCAATTTATTTTAATTTGGTATTTTTTCTAAAGTGATGCTGGCACGCGTGGACCTACTCTCGCTCATAACGTCACTGTAAGGTTATTTATTTTAGCCGGCCGGTGGTGACTACGAACGCCGGTAATCCAGCACCGTGGAGGCGAGGGTTGGAGGATCACACAAATGCTGTGAAACTCCCAACCCCTTGGCGTGAATGAGGCACCATACCCTGGCTCGCCAGGAGAAGGCGGTACAGCAAACATGTACGCCCACGTGTTCCATCTATACGGAATCAAGTTTGCCTCGCCTTGCACACGCCGTGGGTTTTCTCTGGGCGCTATGGTTTTATCCTACACGTGAACGCTCATTATGTGGCCGAGAACACCTTCGTATATAGAGGACAGCAGAGCTGGTGGCTGCTGTCTACAGCTCCTCTTTCTCTCTCGTCGACGCGAGCGGGCGAATTCCGTGCAACGGCGTCCACACAACTTGTTTTTTTTTTTTAGATCGCGTGAATATGAATGGGTCCTTAATCATGGCTGTCGCCTGATGAAGCTGGCTGTAATTACCGGAAACACAATGGAATCGCATTTTAAATATTGTGGGTTTGCGCTCCAACACATCGGTGTTCCTAACTAATAGCTAATTGGCAGGTTTTGTTGGCCACTGTTGCAGAGATACAAAAGCTACCCAGAAGAGGATTTTTTAATAAAGTGTTGCCGTCACATGACCCACTCTGGTTTATTCTTGCCAACTCTTGACTGAAGATATTGCGGGAGATTTTTAAAATACATAAATTTCCTTAAAGTATCCAATTAAAAGCTCACGGGTCGCTGTAAATTGTCACCAGGAGATTGATGCCAATTTCGGTGGAGACTCCCGGACATTGAGGGAGGGTTGGTAACCCGATTTGCGTTCCCTCTTTGTGAAGCTGTCCAGTCATCTCAACCTTCTGTGTGATACGGAATGGGACAAGAACACAACTCAGAATAACATCTATCGTCCACGAATACTTTTGTTTAGCTGGCCTGCTCTCTCGTTACGATCACTACGGGAAAGAGGACGGGCTGGCGACACAAGCAAGGCATAATGGAAGTCGTGTGTTCCCGCTGTTTGAGCATAAGCAGCTGTACACCTTTGGGAATTGTTATTTCTTTGGGATGTCTCTATACAAAGTCAGAAACCTTCGAGAATAGCTCATTAGCCCTGGTGTCATCGGAGTTTGTTCATGAACTCGCCAAATTCAAGGGTTTATATTTTGCAATTTTCCGGGTGTGCTGTTCCAATCCTTTAACAAGCGTGGATATCTTGTCTCACAGATCCATGCTGTTGTGATAAGAACCCACCACTTGCTTGAGCGAATCAACGCTTCAGCTTGGGTCAGCGAACCAACATGAGAAACTTCAGGGATAAATAAAAGCCAACTAAATGCAATTGTTTCACTTCTGCTAAGTGGCCCTCACTCAACAGTGATATAACTCAACAACTTAGAAGGAGTCCCAACGCCCTGAGCAGTAAAGTTACGTACACAAGGCTGTATATGTTTGAGCTACAGCTTGACCTGTGAGCTATAGCACTGGGGAGAGACAAAGACGGCTGTGAGATGTGTGCAGTGGGTGAGACAGCCCTGCACAGGACACCCGGGTACTCTGTTATGGCTGTGTCTATGTCAGGTCGGGCGTTGCCTTCAGATGGACAAACATTGATACACGCCACCGTGAGGGGGGAAACACTTGGACACCACAAGGGTGACACGGGGACACACAGACACAACGTAGACACACGGGCACACAACAGAGACACAGAAGGCAGACACGTGGAGACGCAGAAGGGAGACACGAGTTGCTGTTCTATTGGTAGTGGACACTCCTCACCAACACACGGACACAGGCGAGGAGGCTTCCAGTCATTTAATCCCCCACCACCACCACCGTCATCATCCACAGCGCTCTGCTCTTCTGCTGCTCTGTCCTCATCTGCTGCTCTCTTATCTTCATCATTATCTGTGACCTACCAATGTCTGCAGGCAGGATCAATCGATGACAATCCTATTGCCTGCAGATGTTTAACAGATGAGATGCATTGCACCGTGAATTCCTCCTGTTTGATGAGACAGTCGACCCTTCTGCACCGCCACTTTCCCCATCGCGGTTTCGATATATCGCGGGGTCGGCATAAAACATAAAATGGGAAGTTTTAGGGAGTTTTGCGAAAGCCGCAGACGACACACAAATAGTTTAGGAACTCGTAAATGCATTAAATATATGTTCAGTACTGTATAATATTAATGTATTTTATCTTTTAATTCACGAAAATAACGCAAAAGCCAGCAGACGACACGCAAAGGCTGGAAATGTAGATAACTTAACAATGACCTTAACACAGTACACTGTACTGTATGACCAAGTACTGTACCATATATTTGTATAAATGACTAAAAGGTATTTTTTACTGTGTTTTGTTATACTATTATTCTTTTCATATTTTCTTTTTTTATATTTCTCTCGTATTTTTACTTAACGCTGACCTTCATATATGACCAAATACCCATCCTAAATAACATTACAAACACCCCAAAAAAATAACAAATAAAAGAAAAATTTGGGGGGGGGGGGAGGTGCTCACAGCGCCTTCCCCCCCCGATAATTTTAAGCCATAATCCCCACATACCGCTCGTATCAATGTAGATAAAAAGAGTGGCGACCCACTACTCTGTAGAGTACCATTTATATAAACGTTTGTTATAATATGAACAGCGCGTTGAAAACGCGACTATTTTATGTACTGTTTACAAAGTGTGTTCACAAATCCACACTGAGAAACACGATGATTGACAGAGGGGTGTAAATTATTTTTTCGATAGTGCATTTAAATAGAGGTACTTCAGCTAAGTAGTTTTCAGTTTTAAAGGCAAAGTTTAACAATACAACACTTGCCACCATCCTTCAAACCCAATGGTGAAGAAGAGCAAAGTTTTTGTGTTACATTATAATATAATGTTTCTGTCAGAGCCGAGGCCTGATGGGACCCCTCCCCCGGGGTCCCGCCATGAGGTTAATTTGTGGCCGGGTTGCTTCTGAAACAGAAGTGAATAGCTCAGTGGGCTTTACCTGGTAGAATTAAACTACAGTCGACCCTTCTGCATCGCGACTTTCCCCCATCGCGGTTTCGATATATCGTGGGGTCGGCATAAGAAATAAAATGGGAATTTTTGGGAGTTTTGCGAAAGCCGCAGACAAGTTTTAAGTTTTCAAGTTTCATTTATTAGGTATAGCCCTGTGAGCCATTCGGCTCTGGAATCGGGTGCAACCGCAACAAACAAAAAAACAAAAACATGAACAAGAAAACATCTTAAAGTGACTGTGTGCAAAGAGAAAATCCAACACTGTGTGCAAAAATCCCAGTGGGATGCAAGTCAAACAACAACCACAAGACAACTTAGATTAAGGCCATCAGTCTAAATGTGTACTACAACAAACAAAACATAGCCAAACCGAAAAACTTTTCAAAAATCACCAAAATAACGCCATAAAAGCAATGAAACAGTGATCATAGGAACTGTGACCGAATTTTCACAATTAACAACGTAAACAACATGTATTACTAAACTCTACAGCCATAGCTGGCTGCATGGGTCACTCCACAACAGCAGGAGCATCAGTCGGAGTGTCAACATTTTTCAATGCACCTTTAAGATCCGCACACTGATCTTAAAGGTGAGACAGTCGACCCTTCTGCACCGCCACTTTCCCCATCAAGGTTTCGATAAATCGCGGGGTCGGCAAAAAACATTAAATGGGAAGTTTTGGGAGTTTTGCTAAAGCCGCAGACAAGTTCAAGTTTATTTATTAGGTATCGCCCTGTGAGCGCCATTCGGCTCTTGAATCGGGTGCAACCGCAACAAACAAAAAACTAAAAAATGAACAAAAAAACATCTTAAAGTGAATATGTGACTGAGTGCAAACAGAAAATCCAAGAAAAGACAGAAAAATATTGCAGAAAAAACACCGTACACCAACGCTGTGTGCAAAAATCCCAGTGGGATGCAAGTCAAACAACAACAACCACAAGACAACTTAGATTAAGGCCATCAGTCTAACTCTGTACTACAACAAACAAACATTGCCAAACCCGACACGCGAAGGCCAGCAGACGACACACAAAAAGTTTAGGAACTCATAAATGCATGAAATATATGTACAGTACTGTATAATATTAATGTCTTTAATCTTTTAATACCATAAATATATGTAAAATTTGGTAAAAAGTTAAAGTTTGCTAAAAGAACGCAAAAGCCAGTAGACCACACGCAAAGGCTGGAAATGTAGAGATAACTTAACTTAACAATGATCTTAATACAGTACACTGTACTGTATGGCCAAGTACTGTACCATATATTTGTATAGTTGACTAAATAGTGAATTTTACTGTGTTTTGTTATACTATTATTGTTATATTTATTTCATTTTTTTTCTCATATTTTTACTTAACACTGACCTTCAATGATATTTGGGATGGGTACCATCCCAAATATCATTAAAAAGACCTCAAAAAAGAAAACATATTTTTTTTTATCGGGGAGAGGGGGGGGGGCTCGGCTAGAGGTGCTCACTTCGCTCGCCAAGGGGACCCAAATGACCTAAACATTTTACGCGGTTTTTACAGATAGCAGGGGGGCCTGCGCCCCTAACCCCCGCGATGTGGAAGGGTCGACTGTAGCTTAGTTTTATTTGTATATTTTGTAAGTGATTTGTTTTCCTTTTTCTATACTCTGCACTCCTATCGTGCTTTTGTATTGTAGTTGTAACATTCTGACCGGCCTCCAATTGAACATCTGGGAAAAAGATATGCATAGCTCATTGGATTCCTCCAGTATAAATAAAGATTCTGATTTCACATGATTCGAGTGTGATTGCAAAGTTGCTCGTGACTGTCGGCACTACAGCCTGCGAGCAACTGTGACCCCAACTGCATTTTGTCTACGTTTGCAGACAACCGGATATTGGCGACGTGCCCACCGCGACACGCTGTGACCTCTCGCCTGGCGACAACCTGCCGGGGGAGGAGGAGGAGATCAGCCCGTCCTGCTGGGGCGGCTGTTGTCACAAGGGGCCACGTAGATCGGTGGCTGACAAGGCCCTCCTAAAGGCCCAGTTTAAACTCTATAAGACTAAGGTGAGGGTGCACCAGATCATCCAGCAGCTGTGGCGGGACGCAGCCACGGTTGCCGCCGCCAAGAAGCTGAAGGAGGAGGAGGAAGAAAAGAAGGAGTGGAGCGCGGGAGCAGGAGATCACAAGAAGGTGTCCAAATGGCCCTTTGTCAACAAATGGAGGCGCAATAGGATCTCGCCCCACAAGGCCAGCAGACCAGGTGAGGGGATTGAACTTGGCATGGTTGCGAGGGACAGGGGTGGGGGGGTACGGCGCGCGGTCAGAGACTTGGCCGGTCTCAGGTGATGCTAAACGCGTGATGTTGATTGTAAATCGGGAGGGAAAAACTGAAGGACTCAGAGAATAATCGATGTGACCACGGGGAGAGACATGCAAACTGCATATATATCACAGGGGTCAGGGTCGAGATTTAACCCACGACCACCTATATATCAGGCAGGATAGTTAACATTTCGCCACCGTGGCACCCTTAAAGGTTAGGCGTGTTGAAGCAGTGCCCCTAGTGTGGACAGCGAGGCTCAAATTGAAGCGGTTTTGAAAAGTTCTTGTGTGATGCCACCTTCTCGGGCACCGCGAGAGCACGTAAGTGACGAGGCGGTGGGGTCGTTCTGTCACAGGAACAACTGCCCAGACACCAATGGACCGGGATGCTCCCGTCGCACTTGTGGATGAATCCATGGCCACCAGCGTGACCATGAGCAACAGCAACATAACCATCCATCTCGCTGAAACCGGGAGTAGCAACAGCAGCAGTAGCGACGGCAGCAGTGGCTACCCGTCACAGTCAGAGTCCTCCAAGTGTTTGGCAGACTCGTCGGTCATCAAATCCAGCGATGATGCCTCCCTCCACAGCGACCCTTGCACCCCTCTGCCTCTCCAGCTGGTAAATATATATCTCTGTAGTGTTTCTCAAGCTTTTTTGTCCCGCCAACCTCTCACTCTTGTGACGAAACACATTCTCCTTCTCTCTTAATGTCAGTCATACAGAATGATGAATATGACCAGAACATACATTTTTTAAAAATGTAAATGCAGCTGAAAGGTTTTTTTATTTTTATTGGCGGCATTTAGATCTTGGGGTTAGTGTCGTTGAATCAGGGTAGTTTACCAAAAATGAATGTTTTAAGTATTATTTAATGTTCAAAACAAAAGGTTTGAACATTGTAAATATTTCCAGTTCAACCTGCGTTTGGTGGACCGTCGCGGACCACTGGTGGTACCGGGAGCCACACACACGGATGTTGGCCGCATCCTGATTGCCTATTGCCCCAACTGCAGGAACTCGTCAACGCGGACCCTACAGTCATGGAGCCACTCTGTGCGCTGTCCCTCGACCGGGATACATCAAGCGTAGGAGAGTGGTCATGGTGCCATCAGCCCATTGGAAGACTGGCCAGGGATCGGTAGGGAGTGACATGCATATGCGAACACACATGGACCTGTAATAAAGACTCAGGTCCCACATACAGCCTTTACAAACTTCTGGGGCAAGTTTTCGTGTCCGAGTGGCGATGTTTAAACACGCACCAAGTACTAATTTGAGGCTCGATGGTCACTGGTGTTGGCCGTGAGGGGCATCGAACTCTGGTCACTGAGTTCATAAAGCAGCGCGCTAACTGGAACTCGGGTCACTGTGTTCATAAAGTAGTGCGCTAACTGTTACACTGCTGCTCCCTAATAACACGTACCCACATACGCGTTCACACACACACACATGCAACGAAAGCCATGTTAAGGTGTTCGCTGTGAAGCCCGGAGCGTCGGTTTGGGATATGAGCGAATCGCGCGTTTGCCTCAGGAATTCTCGACGAGCTGATGCTCATGGTGGTCTCCTTCACAGGTCTCCCAGCCCCAAGGGGGAGATGTTTCCCCTATGTACGAGAACCAGCAGCCACCGGAGTTCGTGCAGCAGATGTACGGCCACAGGTGAGACACGTGCACACACAGACACGGGACCTCTCTCTGCCTCAACCCCACGCCGTGGGATCCCCCCCCCACCAATGCTGGCTCGGCTCGCGTGTACCAAGTAGAAAAGGGGGGTACCAATGGACCGTGCGACTGAACGTTCTTTCCCTTCCACAGATTTATCAACGTTGCGCCCTGCGCAAGTCGAGACTGATAAGCTGGCACGAGAGCTCCCCCCCCCCCTACTCCCCGTGAGATGGGAGATGGAGCGTGCTGCTGGCTCGGCACTTCCTATGGATGCGGTTCCTCCGCTGGGGACCTCTGGATTCTGGGAGATCACTTCTCATCCTCCTCATCCTAGTCTATGGACTCTTCTCAGCGTGGATGCTGATGAGAGAAAAACCTCTCCAATTCGTATGGATGTTGGGGATAGACTTTCTGTTGATGGATGTATTGCCAACTGTAAACACATTTATAATAAAGGTTTTTGGGTTAGATCGCATAAGTAAAAATGTGTCGTGAACCTCCACCATCCGACACAGCCAATTAGTAAGGGATTTGTCACGTATACAAAACACCAATTAGTTACTACTTCAGCCCACTGGTGTGTTGGGAGAGTAAATCCACAACATTTACAATTTGAGTACGACGTTTTCGCTGGTAATTACATCCAGCATCATCGGAAAATATCAGGACAACGGTCATCACTGAACCCAATCAGGTGCAGAGATCAAAGGCAGAGGAGGGGAGGGGGTTATTATAACTATAAAATAGATGTGTAATCAGTTAATTAGTATGTGTGTCCTCTATATGGAATTGTAATTGTAAGAGGTATTTCTTAATAATACGCTTCCATGCCGGGCTAAGCCTCTAGCTGTCAGAGCAGTTAAAATTATTTGTATTTTTCTCAATTTCAATGGATTCTCGAACTAGTCTTGGCCAGTAATAATTAGTTTTACACAACACTTCAACGTTATCAAAATCAATTGAGTGTCCTTGTTATCAAGCATGTTCTGCAACTGCCGACAGTTGTGTTTGAGAGTTTTTAATATTTATTTAGTGTTCTTTTAGTCTTACGCTAATGTTACCTTCAATCAGTCCAATATAGCATCTGCCACATAAGCAATTATTCCGATACACACGTAGGCTTTCGCGACCAATGTTATTAATAATAAAGGTTTTTGGGTTAGATCACGTACGTAGAAATGTGATTGGGTTCAGTGATGACGTCGTCCTGCTCTGTTTAAGACCGGAAGAAGGTGGATTGCTTCACTATTCTGGCAAATTGCCCGATGATGTTCGATGTAATTACCAGCGAAACGTCATTCTCAAATTGTAAATGTTGTGGATTTACTCTCCAACATACTGGTGGGCTGAAATAGCAACTAATTGGCGTTTTGTTTATGTGACTAATTGGCTGTGTCGGGCGGTGGAGGGTTACAACACTGCATATGATATTAAACTGTAAATAAATTATAGTCTTTGGGTCTTTCAGTAAAGCCACGTAGATAGATCAAATAATAAAAAGTGATGAAGATGAAAATAATAACAATATCACGACGTTTCGATCGAAACACAAGCAATAGTCATCTCGGGTGAGAAATATCGCGGGAGAGCTGCTGATAAAAGATGGTGGGAGCGCTGCTTAGGTAAGGAGTTATAAAGGTTTGGGATGGGTGCAGCCCAAGGGTCAGTGGGAGGGGCTACAGATGAAATTTGCATGTAATTGTAAAATCGGGTAATTCTTGACAAACGAAGCTGTGGGGGTGGCCATTGTATTGTGAGAGATTAGCATGTCAATGTAAGAAATTTGCTTGTCAATGTAAGCTCAGAGAGAGCTCGGCAAGAGCATCGCCACATGGAGGTGGAAAAGGATGTGTTTGCATATGCAAGACACTCCCTACCAATCCCTGGCCAGTCTTCCAATGGGCTGATGGCACCATGACCACTCTCCGACGCTTGCTTGATGTATCCTGGTCGAGGGACAGCGCACCGTGTGGCTCCATGACCGTAGGGTCCGCGTTGACGAGTTCCTGCAGTTGGGACAATAGGCAATCAGGATGCGGCCAACATCAGTGTGTGTGGCCCCCGGTACCACCAGTGGTCCACGACGGTCCACCAGGTAGTCCGCAGAGCTGTGATGCAAACGCAGGTTGAACTGGAAAAAATTACAACGTTCAAACCTTTTTTTTTGAACTTTAAATAACACTAAAACATTCATTTTTGGTAAACTACCCTGATAAAACTACACTATCCCCAAGATCTAAATGCCCCCAATGAAAATAAAAAAAACGTTTAAGCTGCATTTAAATAAATAAAAAATTTATGTTCTGGTCATAGTCATCATTCTGTATGACTGACATTAAGGGAGAAGTCGAATGCGTGAGAGGTTGGTGGGACAAAAAAGTTTGAGAAACATTACAGAGATATATATTTACCAGCTGGAGAGGCGGAGGGGTGCAAGGGTCGCTGTGGAGGGAGCCATCATCGCTGGAATCGATGACAGACGAGTCTGCCAAGCACTTGGAGGACTCGGACTGTGACGGGTAGCCACTGCTGCTGTTGCCACTCCCGGTGCCAGCTAGGTGGATGGTTATGTTGCTGTTGCTCATGGTCAAGCTGGTGGCCATGGATTCATCCACAAGTGTGACGGGAGCATCCCGGTCCATTGCTGTCTGGGCGGTTGTTCCTGTGACAGAACGACCCCACCGCCTCGTCACTCACGTGCTCTTGCGGTGCCCGAGAAGGTGGCATCACAGAAGAACTTTTTAAAACCGCTTCAATTAGAGCCTTGCTGTCCGCACTAGGGGCACTGCTTCAAAACGCCTAACCTTTAAGGGTGCCACGTTGGCGAAATGTTAACTATCCTGTCTGGTATATAGGTGGTCGTGGGTTAAATCTCGACCCTGACCCCTGTGGTATATATGTAGTTTGCATGTCTCTCCCCGTGGTCACATCGATTTTTCTCCGAGTCCTTCAGTTTTCCCCTCCAGATTTACAATCAAACATCACACGTTTAGCATCACCTGAGACCGGGCAACTCTATGACCGCGCGCCGTACCCCGCCACCCCTGTCCGTCGCAACCATACCAAGTTCAATCCCCTCACCTGGTCTGCTGACCTTGTGGGGCGAGATCCTATTGCCCCTCCATCTGTTGACAAAGGGGCCATTTGGACACCTTGTGATCTCCTGCTCCCGCGCTCCACTCCTTCTTCTTTTTCCTCCTCCTCCTCCTTCAGCTCCTTGGCGGCGGTGACCATGGCTGCTTTCCCGCCACAGCTCCTGGATGATCTGGTGCACCCTCACCTGAGTCTTATAGAGTTTAAACTGGGCCTTTAGGAGGGCCTTTTCAGCCGCCGATCTATACGGCCCTTGCGACAAAAGCCGCCCCAGCAGGACGGGCTGGTCTCCTCCTCCTCAACCGGCAGGTTGTCGCCAGGTGAGAGGTCGCAGCGTGTCGCGGTGGGCATGTCGCCAATATCCGGTTGTCCTGCAAACGTAGACGGAATGCATTTGGGGTCACAGTTGCTCGCAGGCTGTCGTGCCGACAGTCACGAGGAACTTTGCAATCACACTCGAATCATGTGAAATCAGAATCTTTATTTATAATGGAGGAATCCGATGAGCTATGAAGCTCTTTTCACAGATGATAAATTGGAGGTGGGTCAGAACGTTGCAACAACAATACAAAAGCACGATAGGAATGCAGAGGTGTAGAAAAAGGTAAACAAATCACTTAAAAAATATACGAATAAAACAAAACTACAGTAAACCCTTCCACATCGCGGGGGTTAGGGGCACAGGCCCCCCGCTATCTGGAAAAAACCGTGTGAAATGTTTAGGTACTTTGGGTCCCCTTGGCGAGCGAAGCGAGCACCTCTAGCCGAGCCGCCCCTCTCCCCGGTAAAAAATTGTATTTATTCTTTTTTGGGGTGTTTTTAATGCTATTTGGGATGGGTATTTGGTCATATATGAAGGTCAGTGTTAAGTAAAAATATGAGAAAAAATAAAAAAAATATGAAATAAATATAACAATAGTAGTCTACAAAACACAGTAAAATCACTATTTAGTCAACTATACAAATATATGGTACAGTACTTGGCCATACAGTACAGTGTACTGTATTAAGATCATTTTTGTTAAGTTTATCTCTACATTTCCCAGCCTTTACGTGTCGTCTGCTGGCTTTCGCGTTCATTTTACCAAATTTTGCGTATATTTATGGTATTAAAAAATAAAATATATTAATATAATACAGTACTGTACATATATTTAATGCATTTATGAATTCCTAAACTTTTTGTGTGTCGTCTACTGGCCTTCGCGTGTCGTCTGCGGCTTTCGCAAAACTCCCAAAAAATGCATAAAAATTCCCATTTAATTTCTTATGCCGACCCCCGCGATATATCGAAACCGCGATGAGGAAAGTCACGATGCAGAAGGGTGGACTGTAGTTTCATCCTACCAGGTAAAGCCCACTGAGCTATTCACTTCTGTTTCAGAAGCAACCCGGCCACAAATTAACCTCATGGCGGGACCGCGAGGGGGTCCCAAAAGGCCTCGGCTCTGACAGAAACATTATATTATAATGTAACACGAAAACTTTTCTCTTCTTCACCATTGGGTTTGAAGGATGGTGGCAAGTGTTGTCTTGTTAATCTTTGCCTTTAAAACTGAAAACTACTTAGCTGAAGTACCTCTATTTAAATGCACTATCGAAAAAATAATTTACACCCCTCTGTCAATCATCGTATTTCTCAGTGTTAATTTGTGAACACACTTTGTAAACAGTACATACAATAGTTCGCGTTTTTAACGCGCTGTTCATATTGTAACAAGCGTTTATATAAATGTTACTCTACAGAGTAGTGGGTCGCCACTCTTCTTATCTACATTGATACGAGCGGTATGTGGGGATTATGGCTTAAAATTATCGGGGGGGGGTGCTGTGAGCCCCTCCCCCGCCGATTTTTTTGTTTAATTTGTTATTTTTTTTGGGGTGTTTTTCATGTCATTTAAGATGGGTATTTGGTCATATATGAAGGTCAGAGTTAAGTAAAAATATGAGAGAAATATAAAAAAAGAAAATATGAAAGAAATATGAAAAGAATAATAGTATAACACAGTAAAACTTACCTTTTAGTCATTTATACAAATATATGGTACAGTACTTGGCCATACAGTACAGTGTACTGTGTTAAGGTCATTGCTAAGTTATCTCTACATTTACAGCCTTTGCGTGTCGTCTGCTGGCTTTCGCGTTCTTTTCGCGAATTAAAAGCTAAAAGACATTAATATTATACAGTACTGTACATATATTTAATGCATTTATGAGTTTCTAAACCTTTTCAGTGTCGTCTGCGGCTTTCGCAACACTGCCAAAACTCCCTAAAACTTCCCATTTAATGTCTTTTGCCGACCCCGCGATTTATCGAAACCGCGATGGGGAAAGTGGCGGTGCAGAAGGGTCGACTGTCTCATCAAACAGGAGGAATTTACGGTGCAACGCATCTCATCTGTTAAACATCTGCAGGCAATAGGATTGTCATCGATTGATCCTGCCTGCAGACATTGGTAGGTCACAGATAATGATGAAGATAAGAGAGCAGCAGATGAGGACAGAGCAGCAGAAGAGCAGAGCGCTGTGGATGATGACGGTGGTGGTGGGGGATTAAACGACTGGAAGCCTCCTCGCCTGTGTCCGTGTGTTGGTGAGGAGTGTCCACTACCAATAGAACAGCAACTCGTGTCTCCCTTCTGCGTCTCCATGTGTCTGCCTTCTGTGTCTCTGTTGTGTGCCCGTGTGTCTACGTTGTGTCTGTGTGTCCCCCGTGTCTCCCTTGTGGTGTCCAAGTGTCTCCCCCCCCTCACGGTGGTGTGTATCAATGTTTGTCCCTCTGAAGGCAACGCCCGGCCTGACATAGACACGGCCACAACAGAGTACCCGGGTGTCCTGTGCAGGGCTGTCTCACTCACCCACTGCTGAACACATCTCACAGCCGTCTTTGTCTCTCCCCAGTGCCGTCTCACGCTCACTCACCTCGGTGATGTTTCTTCCATCCTTGGACCGTCGTCGGCGAGGTTCTTCACTCAAGCAGGGAGAGCGAGTCGAGTGGGAAGGCCTCAGGGAGTCTCGGAATCTCGGAGAGTCGCGGAGTCGTCGGCTTCAGCTTCTTCGCGGGAGACTTGAATCTTCAGAGTGGGCGTCAGTTGGTCGTGACGTCACTCGACGGTGGGCGGGGCTTGTGTCTGTAAGGGGGAGGGGCTGCGGAGGGGGGGGGGGCTCGTGGGGGATGGAGCGGAGGGGCGGGTGGCTTTATAAGCTCGTTGGTTGAGGCTTTCAGTGCAGAAGTTTGCGGTTTGAACCCGTCAGGTCGCCCTGGTTAATATTACGGGTGTATTCAAACTAAGCTATTTTTTATTTTGCCAGGTAAGGCCCACTGAGCTACATAGCTCTTTTTACAAGCGATCTGGCTATCACAAATGATAGCTCAACGAAGTGGCTTATCGAGTGGAAATGTATAGCAGACAAATACTCGAAGCGCATGTTTATTCTAAATGTGAAAGGAACAGAAACCCAGAAAAAAACTCCAGGTGATCACAGGAAGATAACATGAAAATCGAAATATGCAGCAGGCGTTAGATTCGGGATCAAACCCACGACCTCCTGCATACCAGGCGAGGGAGATAACATCTCACCACGACGTCGCCCAGAAAACGAGCTGACCACGACCGCCACGCTGCCTGACCATCGTTGATCGTCCGTGGGAGCGATCGGCATCATCATTTGCACGGCAATTTATTTTAATTTGTTATTTTTTTTACAGTGGTGCTGGCGCGCGTGGACATAGTCTCGCTCATGACGTCACTGTAAGGTTATTTATTTTAGCCGGCCGGTGGTGACTACGAACGCCGGCAATCCAGCACCATGAAGGCTAGGGTTGGTGCATCGCACAAATGTTGTGAAATTCCCAACCCCTTGGCGTCAATGAGGCACCATACCCTGACTTGTCAGGAGATGGCAGTACAGCAAACATGTACGCCCACGTGTTCCATCTATACGGAATCAAGTTTTGCCTCGCCATGCACATGCCGTGGTTTTCTCTGGGCGCTATGATTTCATCCCAGACGTGAACGCTCATTATGTGGCCGAGAACACCTTCATATATAGAGGACAGCAGAGCTGGTGGCTGCTGTCTGCGGCTCCTCTTTCTCTCTCGTCGACGCGAGCAGGCGAATACCGTGCAACGGCGTCCACGCAACTTGTTTTTTGTTGTTGTTAAATCGCGTGAATATAAATGGGTCCTTAATCATGGCTATCGCCTGATGAAGCTGGTTGTAATTACCGGAGACACATTGGAATCGCATTCTAAATATTGTAGGTTTGCTCTCCAACACATCGGTGTTCCTAACTAATAGCTAATTGGCAGGTTTTCTTGGCCATTGTTGCAGAGATACGAAAGCTACCCAGAAGAGCACTTTTGAATAAAGTGTTGCCGTCACATGACCCACTCACGTTTAGGCTTTCCAACTCTTGACTGAAGATATTGCGGGAGATTTTTGAAATTCATCAATTTCCTTAAAGTATCGCCTTAAATCGTCACCCGGAGATTGAAACGAATTTCGGTGGAGACTCCCGGACATTAATGGAGAGTTGGTAACCCGATTTGCGTTCTCTTTTTGTGAAGCTGTCCAGTCATCACAACCTGCTGTGTGGTACGGAATTGGACAAGAACACAACACAGAATAACATCTATCGTCCCCGAATGCTTTTGTTTAGCTGGCCTGCTCTCTCGTTACGATCATGACGGGAAAGAGGACGGGCTGGCGACACAAGCAGGCATAATGTAAGTCGTGTCTTCCTGCTGTTTGAGCAGAAGCAGCAGCACACCTTTGCGAATTGTTATTTCTTTGGGATGTGTCTATACAAAGGCAGAAACCTAAGTGAATAGTTCATTAGCCCTGGTGTCATCAGAGTTGGTTCATGAACTCGCCAAAAGCAAGGGTCTATATTTTCCCATTTTCCAGCTGGGCTGGTTCAATCCTCTGATGGCCTCTTCATAACCTTGGATATCTCGTCTCGGATCATTCTGTTGTCGTTCAAGCGCAGCGGGGACGAATGCGCAGAATAAACACAACTTTGAAACTTTGATTTGCGCATCGGGTAGAGCTCGTCGAGAGGAATAGATTGCCATATCGTTCGCCTTCAAAAGACATTAAATGATGTCGCAACGCAGTTTATGCGAGAGCCGGGGGCTTATGGGACCCGCCATTAGGTTCATTTGAGGTTAATGATTATATTTATTGAAAACGTTTTCCTAGCGAAGGCAGGCTTTATGAACTAGTGATATAAAACCCTTTGCCAAGCTAAATATCACCATTGGAACCTCATTTGCCAGTAAAAAATATGATAATTGGTCTTTTACCCTTCTATCTGGCAACGAAACTGACACCTTTTTTTACAAGGAGTCATGTTTGCATAGACCACAATACCTGCAGCCATAATGCAAACAAAAAACATAACTCTGATAATATATGCACTGTCCTTGAAGTTGATTGGTCCACACGCGAGACAGCTTTCCTTAGAGCCTAGTCTCACATGGGTTGGACCAGATGACGCCAAATGGCGCCTTTTGGCGTCATCTGGTTTTTTGTTTGCATTATGGCTGCAGGTATTGTGGTCTATGCAAACATGACTCCTTGTAAAAAAGGTGTCAGTTTCGTTGCCAGATAGAAGGGTAAAAAACCAATTATCAAGCTAAATATCAATCCGGGCTCTGTTTGTTCTTTCCTCAGCCACGCGGGGGCAACACGAGTCTTGCCGCCTGTGACGGCATCCCAGCGCCTTATGGGAGACGCGTGCCAACTCCACCAATGACGATCACGCTGCCCTCAATTATGGTCGTTCGTAGTTCTAAGGGACCGTCCATAAATGACGTCACGCGATTTTAGACGCTTTTTGACCCCCCCCCCCCCTCGTCACAAGGCGTCACAAAAAGTCAGACCCCCCCCTCAAATATGATGTCACAAAGCTCTACCCCCCCCCTCCCAAAACCATATGTCCATTTTGAAAATAAAAGATGCTTCAAATCGCTTTTAACCATTGTCATTGTAGTGCGTATTTAATGTGGCGCTGCACTCTGACGTTGTAGGAGAAAACATTTCTAAAAAGTCTATTTAATTAAGTAGAACGTGTTGTCTATATTTATTTAAAGTTGCGCATTTTGAGGTGACGTCACATATCTCAACCTCACCCCCTCGGCACAAATCGTCACAAATGTCTGACCCCCCACCCCCCAGGGGCGTGACGTAATTTATGGACGGCCCCTAATAGGGGCACGTGTTCTCATCGTTTAACACAGTTTGACGCAGTCCACATTGTCGTAAATTAGAATAATAATCTCAGTTCAAATCACCTGCTCTGATATACAGGAGGTGGCAAAATGTTGGTCAAGCTACTGCTGTCAAAAATCTTGATCAAATACCTGTGGTGTACCTGTTTACAATGCTGGGTGGTCATTGGTTCAACTGCCGCTCGGGGAGATCGAACCCGAAGACCTCTGCATTACACATCCAGTGAGCAAACCTTGACACCACGGCAGATCCACGTACACGTGGACATATCAGTGTGAAAACGCGGTCATCTCATTTGCGTACAATAATTACAGCACGGGTTATGGTGTCGGCTGCGAGTGACGATGTAGATTTAATACTGGTAGGAACCTCCTGGTTACACCAGCCCACAGGGGATTATCGTGTCCGTCCGTCGTGCAGGGAGGGGCTGGGTGGGGAGGGAGCGACTGGGTGGGGAGGGGCTGGGTGGGGAGGGTGGGGCTGGGTGAGGAGGGGAGGGTGGGGATGGGCTGGGTGGGGAGGGTGGGGAGGGGCTGGGTGGGGAGGGTGGGGAGGGGCTGGGTGGGGAGGGTGGGGCTGGATGGGGGGTGGGAGGGTGGAGCTGGGTGGGGAGGGGCTGGTCACCCCGTGGTGCCCTTATAAAACTCAACGTTTAACCTACTCACGCCGGCTTGTGCCCGCCCTCACAGTCGGGCATATTTGCGGAATACACCACGCCGCCATTGACCCTGGCCATTGACCGAGCAACCCAACGTTCCTACCAGCTCCCTCCGCAGGAATGTGTGTTATTTCGTCCCCGTGCAAACTCCTCCACTCCCTCCATCAAGCTCCCGCTTGATAGCAATGTTGGGGCCGCTTGGCACGCGCCTCCCATGAGTTCATTGTCTGTTGATGTTGTTGCTGCTGTGCTCTGGCATCACGGACTTCCCTTGTAAATTAGCCGGGAAACGAGATAAACGGGACCAATCAAAAAACATCATCACTCAATCGCACAGTGAGAGCGAGCAGGTGTGAGTGGTGACGTCACTTGCCGCGCTTCATAAAAGCCGCAACGGGTGGCAGCAGTCGTCGTCAAAGCTGCAGACGTCTGTTGCAGGTACCGCCACCGCCGCGGTGTTGGGCAAGATGCCTTGTGTAGTGGGGATCTCAGCAACGCGCGGGTTTTACCTGGGTTCGGTGAGAGCTGTGCGCAGCGCTGGTTGAGGTTTAGACCAGAAATTGTTTTTTGAACAAAGCTGGGGCGCTACGTGATCAGTCGTTGTGGTTCCTCACATTATGGTGCGTAGAGAGGTGCCGTGTGCATTGTCTTCACGTGATTGAAGGCTGTATCGTTGTTTGTCGTGTCTTCGCAGATTCCACTTGCGTACTTACTCGATCGTGCATCGCTTGTGAAGATGAGCGACCTCCATGCAGCCACCCTGAAGCTCCTGTCCACCTTCAATGAACTCGCCCGCGACAGTGCTGTGAAAGATTGTCTGAAGAAGGAAACGTTCAGGAGCTTCCTGAAGGGAGATAAGGGCAAGAATCTGATCCAGGTGAGATGTGGTTTTGCTATACGTATGGACCAGTCCCATTTTGTTCGTCCCATTTTTGAGCCTCCGGTTGTATCCTTTGAGCTTGTACCCATCTATTCTGTAATAAAGGCCACTGGTTTGGATCGCGTAAATATTATTGCCTGTTAAACCCAACAGCCAATTGGTAGGGTTTGTCACGTAAATTGTCCTGATTAGTTGCTACTTTAGCATACCGGTGTGAGAGAATTCGCAACTTGTACTATTGAGTACGCCGTTTAGCTGTGTTCACAATCCGCTTCATGAGGCGATAGCCAGAATTGTGCAGTGGTGTTTCGGTCTTGGAGATGGTGTCTGACTGTGGGCCTAATCGGGGGTGAATTAACGTGTAGGAAGTTAATGTAGTGTCTAAGATTGACTGGATCCTTCATTTTGAGAATACAGGGCGTATTTGCTTATTCACAGTAATCAACGTGGTAGAATGGCCGCCATTACACCGCGTATCACTTGATATAGATTTTGCCCGTGTTCAAAAGTCCAGGTCTAGGCTTTTCTAACTCTGCTGCTTTGATTCCATTCAGAATCCCGTGGATGGGTTCGTGGTGAGCCGCATCCTGAGGGACCTTGGTGATGACAAGGATGGGGAAGTCGACTTCCTCGAGTTCGTGATCACGATCGCGGCCTTGAAATTCTGCTGCCACCCGAACTTCCGAGCGCACCACGAGCGGAATGGCAGGACCCATGCGCTGCGCGCATTCCAAGTGTAACGCGCCTGTTGCATGATACGCATACTATGAAATAAACGGTGTAATCACATCAACGTGGCGTGCTTGTGACCTTGATACTCTAGGAAAAGAATCGAATGCAGTGGCTATCCATGCAATGTCCAAGATGGGCAGCTACCAGGATGAGTAGCGATATGGAACGTGCCAGGAATCCGTTTCCTGCTTGCAGTTGTGGTTTCATAATTGGAAGAATCGATATAGTTGACAACTTTGCAACGTAGGATGGGCTGCACTATTCATTTTCATACCGCTGTTTATACTTCGTGTATTTGCGTGGGATGAAACTTTTGATTAGCAAGTGATCTGGATTTCTTGCACATGCTTTCCCAGCCACAACCCAGCCTTTTGATCTGTAACGTATATCGACGGTAATGCTGTAAGTGATAAATGAACAATATCAACACCATGTATGTATTACCAACCTAGTTATCAATATTTCCCCCCCCCCCCCCCCCCCCCACATGACCGTACTCAAAGCCACATTCCCACAACTGCACCATAACCGCAACATGTTGGGCACAACCACCACGAAGGTGTGGACCGTTCCAAATGCCTGAAATGTGGGGAAGGAGGGGTTGCATTAGATTGGTTGCACTTTTTTCGCGGTTGTGGCACATTCGAAGTTAATGTTTTTGCATCTTAGACGTTTCAGTTTACCCCGAAAATCCTGTTTGGTGTTAAGCATGTTTCCCTCAAACATAAGTATGAAGTCCGGAAAATGACGGACACATGCGAATTGTTTACAGATGACCTCCAAAACATGTTGGTGCATGGCCTTCACTTTATTGTTGGAATGTGGCCAGAAAAAGGATGTTGGCTTCATTCACACCGAATTACTTTCATCCCGCACGATTGAATACTTCACCTTAACTTAAATATTTTAATTGTTGAGTGATAGTTTCATGTGGTCTAACGCCAAAACACGTTCCTTTGGAGTGGGCAGGTAGGCACTTGGTTGGACAGCGAATTCGTGCACGACAGACAGACAAATAATCCCTGGTGGCCAGTGTGGAAGCTGTTGTTCCTACCTGTACAAGTATAGTGTGTCGTGTATAGTGTAGTGTGTAGGTTAAACGTTGAGTTTTATAAGGACACCACGGGGTGACTAGCCCCACCCCACTCAGCCCCACCCTCCCCACCCATGCCCCTCCACCCCTCCCCACCCAACTCCACCCTCTACTCCAGGGGTCCTCAAACTTTTTAAACAGGGGGCCAGCTCACTGTTCCTCAGACCGTTGGGGGGCCGGACTATAGTTAAAAAAAACTATGAACAAATTCCTATGCACACTGCATATATCTTATTTTGAAGTGAAGAAACAAAACGGGAACAAATACAACATTTAAAATGAAGAACAAGTAAAGTTAAATCAACAAACTTGCCAGTATTTCAATGGGAACTATGGGCCTGCTTTTAGCTAATGAGATGGTCAATGTCCGGTTCCATATTTGTCACTGCTAGTCGTTACAAGTGATGCAAGTGTGCATCCGTTAGTCTAGATCTGGTTGGAGATTTCAAATGTTTAATTCTGGAAAAAGTCTGTTCACAGACATAAGTGCTGCCAAAGATGGTTGCCATTTTGAGTGCATGGTTCCTGAGATGAGGATATGTCTCAGAGGGGAGAGATGCATAGAAATTATGAAGGCTGCTTGACTTTTGAATGCGTCTTTCAGAGAGTCACAATTCTGCAGTTCAGCCAGTTCCATTTGGTAAATTGTATCCACATTTTCAATGTCAATAGAAAATGGGTTACGGAAAAGCTGTATGTCCTGTTCATGGAGATGAAGCTCTTTAAATCTAAATTTGAACTCCTTTTGCAATTTTTCCAGTGAATCCACACATGTTTTGTTTGGGAATGCAACCAATGGTTTTTCCGCTAACAGATTTTGAGTTGTGGGGAGATGGCAGAAGTTTTCCTCCTTCACTTGTTTGATGAGGAGGCCTAATTTTACTTCAAATGCTTTGACATGTGATTGCATATCACAGATGAGCTTCCCCTTTCCTTGAAGTTGCACATTGAAACTGTTGAGTAGCTCTGTTACATCTGTCAGAAAGGCAAGGTGCCATTTCCATTCTGCATCATTGAGCTCTGGTACTTCTTTGTTTTTTGAAAGCAGAAAAGCTGTAATCTGTGGAAGTAAGTCATAGAAACGTTTCAAAACTCTCCCTCGATTCAGCCAACAGACTTCTGTGTGGTACAGGACATCTTCATAGTCAACATTTAGCTCAGACAGAAATTCCTGAAATTGGCTGTGGTTTAGTGTATGAGCTCTAATGAAGTTAACACAAAATTCCACAATTTTCATAACAGAGTCCCACTTCAGTGATTTACTACACAGCGCTTGTTGGTGGATGAGGCAGTGTATGACTATTGGATGAGAATGGTTATGTTTGTCCATCTCTTGGTTAATGCGATCAATTACTCCTTTCTTAGACCCCATGCTAGGAGCACTATCAGTTGTCACACTGGCTAGTTTAGCCCAATTCAGCTCTAAACCATTCACAGTTTGGCAAACCTTTTCATAGATATCCTCTCCCGTAGTTGTTCCTTTGATGCTTTGCAGTGCAGGAAGCTCTTCTGTGACTTCGAAATAGTCATTCGTCCCACGAATAAAAATTAGAAGTTGTGCAGAATCACGAACATCATTGATTTCGTCGAGTGCCAAGGAAAAATAGGAAAGTTTTTTTGTGGAGTTTTGCAAATGCTGATGCAAATTGTCTCCCATTTCTTCAATCCTCCGTGTAATTGTAGGTCCTGAAAAACTCCCTATACTAAATAAATCGGCCTTCTCTGGACACATCTCTTTGGCAACAGAAAGAAGGCATTCTTTAACAAATTCTCCCTCCACGAATGGTCTGCCAGTGCACGCTATTAGCTTGGCAACTTGAAAACTTGCTCGCAGTGATGAAATATTTAGCTGCTTCTGCTTCACAAAAGTATTTCGCTGAGTTGTTAATGTATTTTTCAGTTTTAATATTTTATCTTTTCTCACTTCTCCGACCAAACAATCATATTTATCTTTATGTTGAGTTTCATAGTGTCGACGTAAATTGTATTCTTTGAACACAGACACTATATTCTGGCATATCAGACACACAGCTCTTTCCTTGTACTGCATGAAAAAGTAATCATAAGTCCACTGTTCTTTGAATATCCTACACTCCGAGTAAATTTTTCTCTTTCTTGACATCATTGTTTCCTAGGGAGTCAAAATTGCTATTAGTAAAATACGAATATATATAAACAGCGCTACAAAAACAATATACCAGCAATAACTTTGCCCACACAGAGACATACAGACTGCACTGCCCATCAATGCAGTCTGATTGGGGGAACCCCGCTTTTACCCCAGGCTCACACTGGTGCGGGTGCCATTAAAAAGTTAATTACACCTGCAATTTTGTTCACAGATCGCAGTGCGATCTGCGAACTCGCATAGGAATCTGATCGCATGGGGGAGAAGACCCATGCGATCCGATTCCACTGCAGGAAAAAAGAAGGCACATGTGCCTTTTTTCTTCCGAATCTAATGCAAGTTCAGCCATACAAGTGTAATAACAGCTATAGTGGGTTCACGTGGGGGATTGGCTTGCCGGTCCTGCTTGTAGCCAATAAGGGTCGAGATAGGGAGCGTGGGGCCGGCGTGATCACGGCATGTTATCAGGGGTGATTGGCCCAGCCATTGGGGCCCCAGCTTATGGGGATCCGGATAAGAGGCGTGGTCCCGGGAGTGACAGGGAACCATTGAGAACGGTCGAGATTGCCCATGGAGGATTGGCTGGGGGGACCACGTGACGAAGGGATTAAGAGGGAGGAGAGAGGGATGATCGAGAGGAGACGGGGAACTGAACGGGGTGAGAGCCACGCGCGAACGGGGCTCCGGGTGCCACGTGCGCGGTGGGAGTTGTGGGAGTCTGCCGCTCTCCGTTGTCTGCCAGCAACGGAGCGTGTGGGAACAAGTGTACCGTGAAGTGAAAATAAAGAAGACCGATTCCGAATCCGTCTCCGGAGAATTATTACACAAGCATATGGCTGAACTCGCACTGCTCAGAGATCGCAACAGTATGAACCGGGGCTTACACAACATACAACATATAACCTCATACAACTGAATAGCAATCAGAATATAAATGCACTTACTGTCATTTAAATTGGGTTTCCTACTCCTCGGCTGTCTGTCACTGACCAGCACGGGAAAACAGCAGGCAGCCCCTCCAGAGATCAGAGATCACTCTGTTATTACCCCTCTATCATTTACTCAGTGGTGCATGTGCTGGGGATCTACATCTACATCCCCAGCACACAGGAATATCACTAGGAGTGGAGCTGAGGGGCAAGTGAGGGAGCTGAAGGAGGGAGAGCCAGTCAAGCGCAGCCAGGGGAGGGCTGGCAGCCTTAGGCCTGGGGGGCAAGTCCAGTCAATTGGCCCATTGAACCATTCACCAGTGCAGCCCAATGAGTGCCCACCGCCGCAGCTCAATCAGTGCTCACCAGCGCAGCCAAATCAGTGCTCGCCACCGCAGCCCAATCAGTGGCCACCACTGCAGCCCAATGAGTGCTCACCAGCGCAGCCCAATTAGTGCTCACCAGCGCAGCCCAATTCGTGCTCACAAGCGCAGCCCAATTAGTGACCATGGGCCGGATAAATGTCCTCGGCGGGCCGCATGTGGCCCGCGGGCCGTAGTTTGAGGACCCCTGCTCTACTCCCTACCCAGCCCCTCCCCACCCTCCCCTCTCCACCCAGCCCCACCCCTCCCACCCCCAACTGAATCACCTTAAGGCTGGGAATGTTGAAAGAAACACGAGGCAAAAAGATCCGCTTTTTTCTAACGCCATTAAGACGAATTACAATTGTAATGCGGGCGTAAACGACCTCCCGGAAGTGACGTCATGGGGGGAGGAGTTACGTCACGTGGGGGAGAGGGTAAGGGTCTATAAGGGGGGTAACCGGAAGCAGTCGGGAGTGATCGGGGACTGGGAAAAGTGAGAGGCCACGCAGGGCGAAGGAGGAGAGAGAGTGGCGAGGTCGCCACACACCCGAGCCACGAGGATCGGCACCGTCGGCCAACGGTGACCGACCCCGGGGCAGGAGGAGCAGCGAGGAGGCTGCAGAGAGCAGCGGGTCTGCAAGGGAGGAGTCGGCAGCAGGGGTCTGCACGACGTGACAGCGACGGGGCTGCTAGGAGGGAGTTTGGGCTACGTGAGCGACAGCAGCCTGGGGCTGCAGAGTGGAGAGTATATAGGGGAGTACCGTGAGGGAAAAGAGATCGAACCCAAATAAAGGACACAAGACAGAGAGAAGCGTCCGAGTCTTTTATTACACTGGTGTCAAAGTGGAACGGTATGGCTAAACAACTGAGAAAAAAGAATATTCCGTCTCCTGCATCGGCTTCATCTTCCGACGACGATGACCTTCCTCCTGCGGTGGATCCGACTCTGGCAGAGGAGGAGATCCGTGCTGGGACGAGTGCGGGTCCAGGGGTCCAAGATGTCGCCGCGTCGGCGGACCAGTCTGCACCAAAGGACGCGGATTTGAGATGGAGTCAGATGGCGGAGCAACTTGAAACTCTCAAGAACGTGCTTGCACAGTTGTGTGCGCTTGTTACGCCGAGGACGGCGTCGGAAGGCGATGTTGGTGGTCCGCAGGAGCCCGGGTTGTCTTCAATGTCGACGCCATCAGCCACGCGGCATGAAGACGCCATCTTGGGCGTGGCGCACGACGAAAGGCGGGAAGCCGCCATTTTGGGCCCTCCGCGACGGAAGGCCGCCATCTTGTCGACACCACGCTGCGACGCCATGTTGAACATGCCACCGGAAGAGTCAGCGGCTGGAGGGAACGCGCCAAGGCGTCGCAGTCGTCACCTAACGACTGTCAAGGAATTCTCCATCGGGGGCGATTGGAGTGCGTTCGCCTGCAGATTTTTGGCAGCGGTGCGCTCGGCGAGGTGAGAGACGCCGAGGCATTAGAAGTTCTTCCGACTCTCCTGGATGATAAGTCCGTTAGATTCTTTCGCTCTATAAAAGCCGCGAAGAAGAAAACATTGCGTGGTGTGTTCAACGAAATGGCAGACGCTTACGAGCCGCCGGATGACGCTCATCGCCGGTTTGTGCAACGACAACGCGCATCCGAGGAGTCTCCGGTGGCGTATAGGGGCGCGGTACTGGAGCTGGCAATGGCCGCATACCCGGAGATGGAGCCTGACCTGTTGGAACCTCTCATCCTGGGGAAGATGTTGGAGTTGTCCCGGGATCTCGGCATTCCCATGCCGGTGTGCGGTCACGAGAAGCTCACATCCCGGGCTGCGGCTAAGTGTCTGGACGCCCAGTTCAACCTGCGCCGGTGGAAGCAGGTTACGGCGTGGACGGGTGGGCCCATCGTCGAAGGGGGAGCCGTGGGTTGGGACCCAAAGAAAGCTGTTTATGTGCCGGACGACAGGAGCCCGCAGGAGCTGTTGGCTGCCGCTGCTCCGTGGCCGGAGCCGCGGGCTGCGCCGCCGACACGGCCGCGTCGGGACGGGGCGCCCGCAGCAAGGCGCAACAACATCGACTGCTTCCACTGCGGGCGTAAGGGCCATTATGCCAGGGACTGCTGGGCCCGCGTCCCGGGTCCGCCCCAGCAGGAGGCCTCGACAGCGGCCGCTCCAAGGAAGGATTCGCCAGCACAGGCAAGTCGGTGCGCACCAGACACCCGGCAAGGCTTGACACCTCACTCATCACCGTTGTCATGCGATCCGGGTGTTTTTAATAACGGGAGACCATTGACTGCCTTGTCGTTCGGTAACGCAGTGGCGTAAGTTGGCTCGGCGGGTCGTCGCGGCCGCTACCGGTTCGTCCACCGTACCTGGGTCGATACAAGGGGTGGACGTACGGATTTTGGTAGATTCCGGAGCGTCCGCGACCATCATTTCGGATGTAATATTCCATCTCTTGAACATCCCACCAGAGGCCGGTAGTCCGGCTTACGCTTCCTGCGTCGCCGCAAACGGGGGTAGCATGGGCATTGTGGGCCAGGTGTACGCTACAATTGCTATCGGGGGAGTGTCGGCCTCGGGAATTGTGTTAATTTCGAGGTCTCTTGCGGTTCCTTGTTTATTAGGGACCGATTTTCTGGCCAAAATGCCCATTTTAATTAGAATTAATGAGAACTGCATTCAATTACCGGAAGGCCGTAAAATTGCCTTTTTGCCGTCGCCCTGGGGGCGACCTGCTCCTGTCGCCCAGGTGCAGGCGTTGTCCGAAGTGTCTGTTGATATTCCACCTAGCTCACAGATTCTCATTCCTTTGCGTTATCGGAAGCCTGTACCTGGTCGTCAAGGAGCGATTGGGGTTTTGTTGTCACCGTCCGCCACCATCACGGGTGGATCGGCGCTGGTTGGGGCACAAACTATTGTTAGGCCAGACCAGCAGCCGTTTTTGCAGGTGCTTAACGCGAGTGCCGAAAGCGTGTGTGTGCCGGCGGGTACCGTTGTGGCACATGCCACTACTGCGTTTACAGCTCATGATGATCTGTCCGGCCGGGGGGTTGTTGGAGGTGTTTCGGGGCCCGGAGCTGTGGATGACCGCTGGATTGCTGAATTGTGTGGGGAGAATTCAGCTCTTTCTGGGGAACAGCGTTGTGCGATTCGTAAATTGTTATCGAGCTATTCCGATGTGTTTAGTTCTGATGATTTGGACTTAGGACGCACCTCGTTGCTTTACCATCATATTGACACAGGGGACGCTGCCCCTATTCGGTTGAACTCGCATCGGATGAGTCCGGCTGAGCGAGAGCATGTTCGAGGGGCAGTGGATGACATGTTGGCTGCGGACATAATATCTCCGTCTAACAGCCCATGGGGCACACCTGTTGTTTTGGTCAAGAAAAAAGATGGCAAATTGCGATTTTGTGTAGACTTTCGTAAATTAAATAAGGTGTCGGTGGCAGATGCGTATCCCCTGCCGCGTATGGACGACTCTCTCGATGCCTTGTCAGGGGCGAAGTTCTTTTCAACGCTAGATCTCTCTTCGGGCTTCTGGCAGCTTCCCCTCGACGAGTCCTCGCGAGAAAAGACTGCTTTCCGTACGCCGCAGGGGTTATTTCAATTTAACTGTCTTCCGATGGGGCTCAATGCGGCCCCTGCCACTTTTCAGAGGTTGATGGAGTTGGTATTAACGGGGTTGCAGTGGGAGACATGTCTTATATATTTGGACGATATTATCGTTTTCAGCCGCACATTTGACGAGCATTTATCGCGGTTGGAGGCCGTGTTCACCAGGATGCGTTCTGCTAATTTGAAATTTAAGCCCAAGAAATGTCACCTGCTGCAACACTCCGTGCATTATTTGGGCCACATCGTCAGTGCGGACGGGGTGGCCACGGATCCGGACAAAACCGCGTGCGTCCGTGAATGGCCAACCCCTGCCACGGTGGGGGATGTGCGTCGGTTTTTGGGGTTCGCCTCATATTATCGGAGGTTTGTTCCAAATTTTGCTACGATCGCGAGGCCTTTGCATCTTCTGACGGGTAAAGGACACAAGTTTGCTTGGGGACCCCCAGAGGAGGCGGCGTTTCGAGGCCTACGCGATCTATTGGCTACGGCACCGACGTTGGATTATCCGGATTTTGCGCATCCCTTCATTCTGGATACGGACGCGAGTGACACGGGTATTGGGGCGGTGTTATCTCAGTCCAAAGATGGTGTTGAACGCGTGGTCGCGTATGGTAGCCGGGTTTTGTCTCCCGCTGAAACCCGCTACTGTGTCACTCGCAGGGAACTTTTGGCTATTGTTTTTTTTTCTCCGCCAATTTCGACCGTATCTGTACGGTCGTTCGTTTATTGTTCGCACGGATCATGCGGCCTTGCAGTATGCTCTTAAAATGGACCAACCATCCGGCCAGCTGGCGCGATGGTTGGACACGCTGCAAGAATTTTCCTTCCAAATTCACCATCGGAAGGGAGTGCGTCACGCTAATGCGGACGCACTTTCCAGGCTGCCGCAGCGATCCCCTTGCGCATGTGCGTCGGGGACGCATAGGTGTGGCCCGATTCAGCACCCCCCTCCGCCTGTCGCGCTGGCAGTCGAAGTGCCGGAAGCTCCACTTGAGCCGGGGCCGGCTGATGGGGGACCGGCTGATGGCATTCTACATCTCCCGAGGTCTGTGTGGATTTGGGAACAGATGTTGGATGATTCCTTGGTAACGTTACGTAAGCGGCCTGTCAAGGGGAGTGGCCGACTCTGTGCGGGCGGCGTGCCGGAAACCGCTCTCCGTGATGGCTTGCTGATGTGCAGGGAAGGGATGCAGGAACGCTGGCGTCTGGTTGTACCGGCATCATTGCGGTACGAATTGATTAGGACTCTGCATTGTGACACGCTTTTACATCTGGGGGTGCAGAAGACGCTATTGACGCTGCAGCGAGACTACTATTGGCACGGCATGACGACGGATGTCGTCGGGCACGTTCGCGCGTGTCCCGATTGTGCCCGCCGTAAGCCGCCTAAACATCCATATGTACCGCCGATACAATCCATCCAGGTGTCTCGAGTTAATGAGTTGGTGGCGTTAGATATTTTGGGACCCTTTCCGCCATCCGCTAGGGGAAATAAATATTTGCTGGTAGGGGTGGAGTACCTCTCCCGCTGGCCGGTGGCCTGGCCTTTGCCTGACCAGTCAGCGGCGTCTATTACGGACGCCTTTCTTTTTGGGTATGTTATGGACAAAGGGGCGCCGGAGAGGCTCCTTACAGACCAAGGCCGGAATTTTTCCTCCAAATTGTTGGCGGAGGTGTGTGCGGCGCTGGGTACAAAAAAAATACGGACATCTCCCTACCACCCACAAACGGATGGTATGGTGGAACGGCTTAATCGGACCCTGTCCGCCATGTTGTGCCATACGGTTAGTGAAAAACAATCGGATTGGGATTTGCATATCCCTGGGGTGCTTTCAGCGTACCGGATGACGCCGCATGTGGCTACAGGATATTCGCCGTTTTTTCTAATGTACGGTCGTGAAAACGTACCGCCGATTAATGAACAGTTGGGAACCGAGGCGAGGGGACCTGTCAAGCCTCTTCCTGATTACATTCAGGACACCGTTCGCCGAGTCACTGAGGCGCGGGTGGAGGCTCGCATGGCTACGGCCAAAGCCCAGGCTCGGAACGAGCGGTGTGCGCGACGTTCAAAAGGGGAATGCCCTTGGAAAACGGGGGACCTGGCCTGGCTCCATTGTCCACAGGTGCGGCCAGGTACCTCTCCTAAATTACATAAGCCATGGCAAGGGCCGGTTCGCCTCATCGAGGTTCCCAGCCCACAGTCGGCGCGTGTTCGGTTTGGTTCTCGGCGTTGGTTCGTCCATACATCTCGGTTGAAACCATACGTGGCCCCTCGACCGGATGCGTCATTTCCTGAGGTTGCCTTGCCGGGGTCTGTTGCTGCTGACTCGCCCTTGCCTGTGCCTGCTGACTTTGCTAGAGCGCCTGTCATGCCTTTCACAGACGAACCGGCCGTGACGCGGCAGGGGAAAGCAGACCCAGCTCGGGGTGTGCCTCCCAAGGCTGCGGAACCCTTGAGGCCCGCAGCCCTTCCTATCCCGCCGCGGGCACGATCGCGGGACGCCTCTGATGCTGCGCCTTCGAAAATAGGGGACCGGGACGTTGCCAGGCCTCCAATAGCGACAGACGAACTTCAGCCTGTCGCTCTTAAAACCCTGCCACGTTCCCGCTCGGCGGGAGGGCCACCGACCGTCCGGGACGGCCCGGCGACCCGCACCCGCTCGAAATCCCTCACATTTCGTTAATTATTGTGTTGTGTTCTTGTTCTTTCCATATATTATCGTGTGTTCTGTGTCCTTTTTCGTATTCGGTCGTGTTCGCTCGCATTGCTTATTGGAGTTGTGTTCAGCCGAGGTCGGCTGGATTTTCTCTACGGGGGAGGGTGGTGTAATGCGGGCGTAAACGACCTCCCGGAAGTGACGTCATGGGGGGAGGAGTTACGTCACGTGGGGGAGAGGGTAAGGGTCTATAAGGGGGGTAACCGGAAGCAGTCGGGAGTGATCGGGGACTGGGAAAAGTGAGAGGCCACGCAGGGCGAAGGAGGAGAGAGAGTGGCGAGGTCGCCACACACCCGAGCCACGAGGATCGGCACCGTCGGCCAACGGTGACCGACCCCGGGGCAGGAGGAGCAGCGAGGAGGCTGCAGAGAGCAGCGGGTCTGCAAGGGAGGAGTCGGCAGCAGGGGTCTGCACGACGTGACAGCGACGGGGCTGCTAGGAGGGAGTTTGGGCTACGTGAGCGACAGCAGCCTGGGGCTGCAGAGTGGAGAGTATATAGGGGAGTACCGTGAGGGAAAAGAGATCGAACCCAAACAAAGGACACAGGACAGAGAGAAGCGTCCGAGTCTTTTATTACACAATGAAGGAAACGAGGTATTTAAATTGATAAAAAACAGTTGATGAATTAAAAAGATTTGACAATTACTTCGAGAGCTTCCTTCTCTAGCTCCGCCCACTTACCCTTGGGTTGGGCCCACCACAACCCTTTATAAGCTCCTGTTGTCAGCAGCTCTTCCTCCTGTGTCAGCGGTTGTTCTGCTGTATCGGTGCCACTTGATGAAGGTCGCTTCTATTGCGATCGAAACATCGTGATTTGTTTCATTTTATTTCTAACTACGTGACTTTACCGAAAGAACCAAAGAGTATTATATACTCTCCCTTTAGATGTCCCTGGTTCTTTATGTTCTGCAGATGTAGATGCCACTGGTTTTTCATGTTCTGCAAATGTAGATGCCACTGGTTCTTCATGTTCTGCAGATGTAGATGCCGCCATCTATTGCGGGGCAGTTGAACTTACGACTCTCAGTACGAACAGGCAACTGGACATACGGACCAGGTTTGTTCATTTCTCTGAAAGTTTGTAAGTCGAATGTTCGTAAGTAGAGGAGTCCCTGTAGTTTATTTTTAAATGAACAACCTCACGTTGGAACAATATATGCTAAATAACACGTGCTGGAAATTAGACAGGGTTTAGGGTCAGGAGTTCCCAAATCCACACTGAAGTACAGCATCACCCGCTTAAAACAAAACCATGTTGGAACTTGAGGAGGGAAAAAAATCGACTCAAGCCTTCTTGAACGGGCTGCCTTATTGTCCTTGTTTAAGATGGTTAATGCTTTTAAACATCTGTTTAAAAATGTTTAAAAGTGCAATACAGTATAAGCTTTATTTTATTACAATCAACCATGTATGATATCCATGAGGTTTTTGGGTTAGATCGCGTGAATATAAATGTCGTTAAACCTGCCACCACCCGACACAGCCAATTACTAAGATTTGCCACGTAAACAGAACGTGCCAATGCGTTACTAGTGTAGTGTCAGTGGAGCGGGAGACAAGGTTCTTGAGGAGGCACCTTCTTTATTCATACTTTCAGGTTCACAGGTTTGCCCTCGCTTCTCCCACGTCGTCTAGCCTAGCCTGGACACAACCCTGACCGTGTTACACCGACGGCGTCGACCGAGACAGCCAACAACTATCCGGCCGCGCAATGTCCAGCGAAACCAGCAGCAACGAAAGCAGCGAAGTTGGCAGCAACGACGAGACGAGTCCACTCAGAACCGGCAGCCACGAGCTCTCAGCTCCGCCCTGGCCACGCCTCCCTTCTCGAACCCACTAGCGGGTTCCAGGGGCTTCCAGACGGGGTCTCTGTGACCCTTGTCCCAGTTCCTCCACCCTGCCGACACACCCGCATAAGTGCTCACTGGCGTGTGTACTGCTCGTCCACCGCAGTTGCCGTTGCTGGACAGCAGACGGCGATATTACACTACACTAGCACAGCACACCGGTGTGTTGGAGAGTAAACCCACATCATTTACAATTCGAGTATGACGTTTCACCAGTAATTACAATGTTGTGGGCTTACTCTCTAACACACAGGTGTGCTGAACTTGTAACGAATTGGCATGTTTTGTTTAAGTGACAACCCTTAATATTTGCCTGTCGGGTGGTGGCGGGTTTAACGACATTTATATTTACGCGATCTAACCCAAAAACTTCTATGGATATTGGTATATTAATGTACATTGTTTATACTGTAATGTTGATTTGAATCAATCACTAAATATACACGTATCAATCCTCCCTTCCTGGGAATGAGACAACCACATTGTTCATCAGCCAGGAATAACCTCACTACATCTCTTCCGCACATGCTCTGTGAGCCTAAACTCAACTTGAAGAATCCCCTTTTATTACAATTACATCATGACCAGTAACCAAAGAAGTGATACACAAACAAGCATAACATGATTCACCTTTATTTGAGTTAAATAAGCAAATTGCACGATTTTAACAAAGGAAAATTAATGTCAATTTATGAACACAACTCTCATGCATTCAAAATTCAGGTGATGCTTGTACACACGGCACATTTTACAATAAACACATCTGTGACAATCATGGAACACTGTATACCGTACAAGTACTTTATTTACCGATTGAACTATCTCCCTTTGGGGCACGTATTAAACATTTTTGCTGCTGGTCCATTTTCAAGACATTATTTCATTCAATCAGCAGCTCTTTTGACAACTATAATGCACGGGACCTTATTGCCAGGATCTGTTCGCCTTTTGGCGTTCTCTGGTGTAGGTCAATCAGTTTCAAAGACAATGAAAATGTTATCAAAGCATGTTTTGTTTGCATGTTCACCACAAGTACCGTGTGGCTAATGCGAACTTGATTCCTTGCAAATTGTATCTATTTGGTGTTTGAACATCTTAACACCTGTTGTATTGCCAGAAAGGGTAAAAACCTATTCTTATTTTTTTCATAACTTTCATGAATACCTACAAAAATAATACGTTTTCACCATCACACATGAAAGTTCGTATGGTGAAAAAAAAAAAACGATGACATTACTATAATCTCACCAGCGTGGCAGCAGGGTGGGTTAGTGGCACAACCTACGTTTGATTCCCGGCCACAGCTCAGTGGAGCGTGACCATCTCAACCGGTTCATGGCATTCCCACCACCAACAATGTGGGGAGGCCTTCATCATCCTTTCATATATCAACGCTCATAATTTTTTTTTACATTGCACAGCTTTTTAATATTTCACAAAATAATTCCAAATTTTGATTTAGCTTGAACGTTGTCCTCTTCAGCCATCTTCGGACCTACAGATAAGACGTTTGTTCTGTCTCACGGCAGGAGTTTTGCCGCACGGCAGATGGGGGGGGGGCGTATGTACACAGGAATTTCCTGTTTTTGATGCTAATTTTGGTCACGTGACCAGGAAGTTACGATTTTAGATTTCCACTGAACCACGCAGGTGTCGCCCATTACACAGATAAGATGGCGGCACACATCGCGTCTCAGTGAAGCCAGACACAGTTGTCCATCGTGGGACTTTGAGAAGCATTGTAAGTTTGTTTAAATTCTTATAATATTGGCAATGCTGTTGTAATGTTGGAATGACCGTTATAGTGATGTAAATGCCTTTATGGTGCTGTTAAGTTGTTGTGGTAAATACGAGGCCGAGTTAGCAACGAAGCCTGCAACTTTCCTTATTGTGGATGTTACTTGTGATTTAGTAGGTCGAGTCAGACTTGTGCCCAGGTGGCTATGTTGCGATCGTGAGAGCAAAGATGACGAAGTATCTCATCCACAGTTTAGTGTTATGTGTAATGCTGTCCATTTGGGGTATAGTGGGATGAATACACGATGTGCCTTTATGCAACGCACCGGCTTGTGCTCTTGTGTAGTTCAGTGGTAATGTAGGGGCCTAGTCCGTCCAGGATCTATTGTTATCTAAGACAATGTTCTGATGCTGTGGTGTTCATTGTGTTGGTGTTTCCGGGTTATAACAGATGCTGTATCTGTGTTTTCTCACCAGTTTTACCTTGTTAAAATCAATAAATGACGATTGGAGTCGGACGTTCATCCTGGCTCCGAGGGTTTATTGAACGCAAGGTTATCTACTCGACTAGCGGTGCAACGCAGCGCACAGCGAGGCCGAGATAGTAAAAAGACAGTCTTCTTGAAGCTTCCAACCAGCCCTGCAGCCAGCCCTGCAGCCAGCCCTGCAGCCAGCCCTGCAGCCAGCCCTGCAGCCAGCCCTGCAGCCAGCCCTGCAGCCAGCCCTGCAGCCAGCCCTGCAGCCAGCCCTGCAGCCATCCCTGCAGCCAGCACTGCAGCCATCCCTGCAGCCAGCTCTGCAGCCAGCCCTGCAGCCAGCTCTGCAGTCAGCTCTGCAGCCAGCTCTGCAGCCAGCCCTGCAGCCAGCCCTGCAGCCATCCCTGCAGCCAGCCCTGCAGCCAGCCCTGCAGCCAGCCCTGCAGCCAGCTCTGCAGCCAGCCCTGCAGCCAGCCCTGCAGCCAGCCCTGCAGCCAGCCCTGCAGCCAGCCCTGCAGCCAGCCCTGCAGCCAGCCCTGCAGCCAGCTCTGCAGCCAGCCCTGCAGCCAGCCCTGCAGCCAGCCCTGCAGCCAGCTCTGCAGCCAGCCCTGCAGCCAGCCCTGCAGCCAGCTCTGCAGTCAGCTCTGCAGCCAGCTCTGCAGTCAGCCTGCAGCAAGCAAGGAGCTCTGCAACGAGTCTACATTAAAATCGTGCTGCAAGCATCGCAGCATGGAAAGCCACAGTTCAGCAGGGAGAGATGCTGAAGAAGGTGAACCAAGCAATCCAGGACATCCCATCCTGCCTCAAGAGGAACAAGGGAGTTCAAGGCCCCAAAGAGAGGTCAGGTTGACACAACGGGCCTTGGAAAGCTATGATGCTGAGAAACAGGACCTTGATGCCAGGATACAACGGGCATGGGACCGGGTTGAAGCAGATTTATCTGAAGCTTCAAACGCCTCAGACACAGTGGCCTCAATTCAGCGGGCCATCCAGCGAGTGAAGGTGAGCAGCTCAAGCTACAAGCTCCTGGCAAATAAATACATCTCCCTCCTGATGAAAGTGAAAACAGATGAGGGCATTGAGGGAGTGCGTATGCAAGAGCACTTCCTTGAACTGCTCGATGATAATGTGCAGGCAGTGATACAAGAGGCAATGGACCGTGTGGAGGGCTTAAGAGAGACACAATCTCAGCACTTTGTCTCATCCAGGTCCACCACAAGATCTAAAGGCTCAGCGCACTCACAGACATCTACTAGTATGGCAGCAGCTCAGGCACGCGCAGCAGCAGAAACAGCAAACGCCCGTATTGCCTACATGGCTGAAGAGGAAGCCATGCTAATTGAAAAGGCTTGCATACAAGAAGAAAGTATATTAGCAACTGCTGCCGGACGGAAGAAAGCAGAGCAAGGAAAAGCAGAGCTTGAAGAGCAAGAGAGTACATTAGCGGCTACTGCCACACGGAAGAAAATTGAGCTGGATGCTAAGTTAAGCACCCTACAACTCAAAAAGGAAGCAGCTGCTGCAAGGGCCCAGGCAGAGGTGCTCGAAGCAGCAGCCAACCTGGATAAGGAAGATAATTGGAGGGAGTTTGGCACTCGGATACCTGTCAAGGACCGTGATCAACTCACCAGAAAAAATATTTTGGACTGGTCTGAACAATGCATCAATGCTCCTCCACCAAACGATACTGAACAAAGGGTGGACGTTCAGGCATCGCCATCTCCACACCGAATGAACATGAATGCTGTCTACGGAAATGGTGGAAATGCATATCCTGCCCTGAGAGTTAGTCGCCGACTCAGCGTCGCTCACGTGGGGTCAGACGTGGATGCACCAAGTCAGACCCACATTCCAGATAGTCACATAAGGGGATCCAACCAACGTGATCGAAACCCTTTGGGCTCACAGTCCAACGCCATCGCGAATGACGGCATGCAAGGCAATACAGCCAATAATGCCACCTCACAAGCGCCAGTATGGACACACCCTGGATCAGCAGGACTAGGGGACTTTGCTAGGTACCTGGCTCACCGCGAACTAATCAACAAAGGACTCGTTAAGTTTGATGACCACTCTGAGAACTATCGAGTCTGGAGATCTACCTTCAGGAATGCAATCCGAAATGCAGACATCTCTGCAAGTGAAGAACTCGTCCTGTTGGTGAAATGGTTAGGAAATGAGTCTGCAGAGTACGCAAAGAGGATCCGGTCAGCAAACATTGACGACCCCACCTCAAGCCTGCATGCCGTGTGGGAGAGGCTCGAGGAGTGCTATGGTAGCCCAGAAACTATTGAGAAGGCTCTCTTCAAGAAGTTGCAGAACTTTCCAAAAATCTCTGGTAGGGACAATAAAAGGTTACGAGAGCTTGGAGATCTTTTGATGGAGCTTGAATCAGCCCAGGCTGACCCCTACTTACCAGGTCTCATTTTCTTGAATACCTACCATGGCGTGAACCCCATCGTAGAGAAATTGCCATTTGACATGCAGGAAAAATGGAGAACAGCGGGTTCAAGATACAAGTCAGAGCATCAGGTTGCATTCCCCCCATTCTCTTTTTTCTCAAAGTTTATCCGCAACCTGGCTAAGACTAGAAAATGACCTGAGTTTCATGTTTGGCACCACGGGGATTTCCAGTCCAGATCTCCAAAAAATGGAAAGAGCAATGGCGAAACGAGGAACAGCGAGAGTGCCAATTTCCGTACACAAGACTGAGGTCTCTCCTACGACATTCGCAAACTCCGTCCAGGCAACCACCACAAAGAAGAAGATAGAGGATCCAGAAAAGCAATGCCCATTGCATGATAAACCTCACTCCCTCCAGAAATGTCGTGAGTTCAGGAGGAAGCCATTGGAAGAGCGGAAGAACATGCTGAAAGAATTTGGAGTGTGCTTCAAATGCTGTGCTTCTACAAACCACCTTGCAAGGAATTGCAAGGCAGATATCAAGTGCGAGGAATGTGGCAGCGACAAGCACGCAACTGCTCTGCAAACATTTTACTCCAAACCCAGTGGCACTAAGGCTTCTAACCCCGAAGCAGAGCACGGCGGGGAGCAAGGCGAGACCGCCGCACTCACTTCCTCAATCACAACCAAATGTACAGAAGTCTGCGGAGAAGGCTTCAAAGGAAGATCTTGCTCAAAGATATGCCTCGTCCGAGTGTATCCCAAAGAACATCCTGAAAGGGCAGTAAGGATGTACGCCATAATGGACGACCAGAGCAACAGGTCTTTGGCAAGGTCAGAGTTCTTTGATCAGCTAAGCGTAGGTGGGAATTCCTTTCCATACACGCTCAGAACATGCTCAGGACTAATGGAGACAGTGGGAAGAAGAGCGAGCGGCCTCATGGTGGAAACCATAGATAGCACCATGAAGCTAGCCCTTCCTACGGTGACAGAGTGCAATGAGATACCGGACGACAGGAGTGAGATTCCCACGCCCGAAGTTGCACGTCACCACCCACACCTGAAACCCATAGCAGAGTTCATCCCGCCATTGGTTCACACGGCACAGATTTTAATTCTGCTCGGCAGGGACATGCTGAGAGTCCACAAGGTTCGCAATCAACGCAATGGACCTCACGACGCTCCCTACGCCCAGAGACTCGACCTAGGATGGGTCATCGTAGGTGACGTTTGTCTCGATGGAACACACAAACCAGACCACATTAGCACATTCAGAACGAGTGTGCTCGTGAATGGACGCACGTCACTCTTCAAACCGTGCCCCAACCACTTCACGCTGAAAGAGAAATTCGACGATAGAAGTCAAGGCTGTACCATGCAGGCCGACGAAGAAACCTCTATGCTGAAAGATGACGTTGGACATACGGTGTTCGTGACATCGAAGGACGACGACAAACCTGCTCCATCGCTAGAGGATAAAGAATTCTTGAAAATAATGGACAGAGAGTTCTTCCAAGATGAGTCAAACAGTTGGGTTGCCCCTCTACCATTTCGTAATCCCAGATGCCGGCTACCCAACAATAGAGAGCAAGCCCTCTCACGGCTCAACTCATTGCGCCGCACCTTGGACAAGAAACCAGAGATGAAGAATAATTTTGTGTCCTTCATGAAAAACATATTTGACAGTGGTCACGCTGAAGCCGCCCCTCCTCTAGAAGAAGGACAGGAATGCTGGTACTTGCCAATCTTTGGCGTGTATCACCCAAAGAAGCCGGATCAGATCAGAGTGGTGTTCGATTCCAGCGCTCAATTTAAGGGCATTTCCTTGAACAACGTAATGCTCACCGGACCGGACTTGAACAACAGTCTCCTAGGGTTACTCATCTGTTTTAGAAAGGAGTCAATCGCCGTAACAGCCGACATTCAACAAATGTTCCACTGTTTCATTGTCCGAGAAGACGACAGAAATTACCTCAGGTTTCTGTGGTACCGCAATAACAACATTGATGATCGAATTGTTGAATACAGAATGAAGGTGCATGTCTTCGGCAACAGCCCATCCCCAGCGGTAGCCACCTATGGACTTAGGAGGACTGCGCAGGCAGGAGAAGGGGAATTTGGGAAAGACGCCAAGAGATTTGTAGAGCGAGATTTCTACGTTGACGATGCACTTAAATCAATGCCCACGGCCTCGGAAGCCATCGATCTGCTCCAAAGGACACAAGGAATGTTAGCAACTGCTAACCTGAGACTTCACAAGATAGCGTCCAGCAGCGCAGAAGTGATAAAAGCGTTTCCTTCAGACGATCGCTCAAAAGACTTGAAAGACTTGGACCTTAACGTCGTCACACCACCAATCCAACGCAGCCTTAGACTGAGTTGGGACCTGAAAGCGGATACGTTCACGTTCCGAGTATCAATTGGAGAGAAACCTTACACGCGACGTGGCATCTTGTCGATGGTAAACAGCCTGTACGATCCACTGGGATTTGTAGCGCCGGTTACCATTCAAGGCCGTTGGATACTCAGAGACCTTTGTGCTGATACACAAGACTGGGATAGCCCGTTGCCAGAGGAACGGCGACAAGAATGGGAAGACTTGGAGAAATTCCTTACAGGCACTTGAGCAGCTGCAGATTCCACGTTCCTACATGCCCACATCCCTTTCCGTAACCCAACGGAAGGAGTTACATGTGTTTGCAGATGCTTCTATGATGGCCGTAGCAGCCGTAGCTTACCTAAAAACCACAAGCGCAGAAGGGATCCAGCATGTTGGGTTCATATTGGGCAAAGCCAAACTGGCCCCACAACCGGAACATACCATCCCAAGGCTTGAGCTGTGTGGAGCGGTTCTTGCTACAGAGGTGGCGGAACTGATCTTAGACGAATTTGATGTCAAACTGGATGCTGTCAAGTTCTACATGGACAGTAAGGTCGTACTAGGCTACATAAACAACCAAACCAGAAGGTTCTATACCTACATCAGCAACTGGGTGGAACGCATCAGGAGATCGACGCAGCCGGAGCAATGGAATTACGTTCCAACTGATCAGAATCCAGCAGATCTCGCAACTAGGTCCGTCCCTGCATCTCTGCTGAAGCAAACCATCTGGCTGGTGGGTCCAGCGTTCCTCTTACGACGAGACGGTGGCCCATGTACTACCAAAGAGACCTTTGGACTCAGAGCCCGAGTCAGACAAGGAGATTCGTCCTCAAGTGACAACTTTCGTAACAAATGTGCGACCAAGAAGTCCACTCAGTCCACACCATTTTGAACATTTCTCGAAATGGACGACGCTCGTGCGAGCGATAGCACATTTAACGCATATCGCAGACTGCTTCCACCGCCCGATGAGAGGCACCACTGGTAGCTGGAATGGATGGCATCACTACACAGTGCCACACACTGAAGACGAGCTTTCCAGAGCAAGGAAATCAATCTTCCGCTGTGTGCAACAGGCAGCTTATGCAAGTGAGATCAAGGCCATCAACAAGGGAGAAGACCTTCCTAGGGTCAGCACCCTCAGGAAGCTTAACCCCAGGATGGACAAAGACGACTTGCTCAGGATCGGTGGTCGGCTAGGGAATGCAAAATTAGATGAGAATGAACGAAACCCCCTCATAATCCCAAGCCAGAGCCACATCGCAATCTTACTTGTGCGCCACTACCACGAGAAGGTCAAGCACCAAGGTCGGTACTTCACAGAAGGAGCAACCCAATCTGCAGGGCTGTGGATCGTTGGAGCAAAGAGGTGCATCGCCAACACAATCCACAAGTGTATCAGGTGTCGCAAGCTACGTACAAAACAGGAAGAACAGAAAATGGCAGACCTCCCTTCACCTCTGTAGGGATCGACGTGTTCGGACCATGGACAGTCATCTCCCGCCGCACCAGAGGAGGGCTCGCGAACAGCAAACGTTGGGCAGTGCTGTTCACCTGTATGAGTACACGAGCAGTGCACATCGAAGTCATCGAGTCAATGGACTCTTCGAGCTTTATAAATGCACTCCGGAGATTCTTCGCCATCAGAGGGCCAGCCAAGCAATTCCGTTCTGATTGTGGAACCAATTTCACTGGAGCATGTAAAGAGCTTAAGATCAATACAGAGAATGTCGAAGATTATTCTGTCAGGAAATACCTTAGTGACCAAGGCTGCACATGGATCTTCAATCCTCCCCACTCTTCGCATATGGGTGGAGCCTGGGAATGCATGATCGGGATTGCTCGACGCATTCTCGACTCCATGCTATGTAATGTCGGGTCCACACGGCTCTCTCACGAGGTCTTAACCACTCTCATGGCCGAGGTCTCAGCCATGATTAATTCAAGACCCCTCATCCCCGTCCCAACCGACCCAGAGTCACCATTCATCTTGACTCCTGCTACACTCCTTACCCAGAAGACAGACGTGCTCACAGCACCTACCGAGGAGGCCAGCACTGCAGACCTCTACAGACGTCAATGGAGACAAGTGCAGAGCTTCGCGAACACGTTTTGGCGTCGCTGGAAAAACCAGTACCTTACGACACTCCAAGTGCACAACAAGTGGCAGTCTAACAGACCAGACATCCAAGAAGGCGACCTCGTCCTACTGAAGGACAACCAAGCCAAACGGAGTGAGTGGCCAATGGGTCGCATCCTCAAGTCGATTCCAAGTGCCGATGGAAAAGTTCGAAAAGTCGAGGTTATGATTGCGAAGCAAGGTGTCGCAAGAACTTTCCTCAGGCCCATAGTCGAGACAGTACTACTTCTCTCTCGCAAAGATATGGACAAATAAGTTGACCCGTCGAAGTTGTTATACATTTGTTTAGATAGGAAATAAATGGTGGTATCTCTTAGATACCAGACGGGGAGTGTTCTGTCTCACGGCAGGAGTTTTGCCGCACGGCAGATGGGGGGGGGGGGGGGTATGTACACAGGAATTTCCTGTTTTTGATGCCAATTTTGGTCACGTGACCAGGAAGCTACGATTTTAGATTTCCACTGAACCACGCGGGCGTCGGCCATTACACAGATAAGTCAAGATGGCGGCACACATCGCGTCTCAGTGAAGCCAGACGCAGTTGTCCATCGTGGGACTTTGAGAAGCATTGTCTGTCAGTTTGTTTATATTCTTATATATTGGCAATGCTGTTGTAATGTTGGAATGACCGTTATAGTGATGTAAATGCCTTTATGGTGCCGTTAAGTTGTTGTGGTAAATACGAGGCCTAGTTAGCAACGAAGCCTGCAACTTTCCTTATTGTGGATGTTACTTGTGATTTAGTAGGTCGAGTCAGACTTGTGCCCAGGTGGCTATGTTGCGATCGTGAGAGCAAAGATGACAAAGTATCTCATCCACAGTTTAGTGTTATGTGTAATGCTGTACATTTGGGGTGCAGTGGGATGAATACACGATGTGCCTTTATGCAACGCACCGGCTTGTGCTCTTGTGTAGTTGTTCAGTGGTAATGTAGGGGCCTGGTCCGTCCAGGATCTATTGTTATCTAATACAATGTTCTGATGCTGTGGTGTTCATTGTGTTGGTGTTTCCGGATTATAACAGATGCTGTATCTGTGTTTTTTCACCAGTTTTACCTTGTTAAAATCAATAAATGACGATTGGAGTCGGACGTTCATCCTGGCTCCGAGGGTTTATTGAACGCAAGGTTATCTACTCGACTAGCGGTGCAACGCAGCGCACAGCGAGGCCGAGATAACGTTGCTGGAAGACAATCAATTCTCGACTGCGGGCGACTGCCGAAAACTCGCGTTTTGTACGGTCCGTGCGAATCCAAATTCCTGCTCCATTTTAAATGCATAGCACCACAAGATTTTGGTGCTTGCAAATTGTCTCAGGTCGTCTCTAATCTGTTTTGAAGATTAGATACAGCAGGCATAAAGGGGGCAAAGCGCAGGAACAAGTGTACGCAATGCAGGACCATATTCATCCTAAGGGTGTGCAAATATCAGCGCGGTGGATTTAACAGGGGAGCGTAAAAAGTCCTAAAGGTTTCGATTTAAAGCTTTCGTGACTGCAGGGATTCATATTCTTGGTTCTTTCGGTAAAGTCACGTAGAAGGGAAATAATACAAATAAAACAATACAATTCTCACGTTTGTTTTGGTTTTCACACCTGATGATGATTGCTTGTGTTGCAATCGAAACATCGTGATAATTTTGTTTTATTTTTATTATTTTATGATTTCCCTTCTACGTGACTTTACCGAAAGAACCTAGAATATGAGTCCTAAAGGTGTTTCCTCGATCGTTCTCACTCCACGGCGCACACCGTGTAGATCCTCACGACCGCACCGAACCAAAACATCCCAACCGAGGGCCCGGGTCGCTAGGTAGGTGGGAATGCGTTGGAGCGGAAAGAGAATACCCAATTACTTACTCATACTCACGCGGCATATAATTATAATTCAACAAGCTCTCCTTTAGAAGTTATGTTTGAAAAGGACTGTGTGCGTGTTAGTGTGCATGCAAGTCTGTGTGGGTGAGAGAGTGTGAATGTGCTTGTGTGTGTGCGTGCGCATGTGTGGGTATGTGCGGGGTGGGTGTATATGTTTGTGCGAGAGACCACGAGTGTGGATGCACGTTTATGCATGCATTTCATACGTCTGTGTATGTGCATTTCCATCTGCGTATGGACAAATGAATACTGGATAGTTGCGTTTGGCTATAATAAAGCAGTAGACTTGGGTGAAAGAAGATAGGATAGACTATTCCTTTGCGGAGACTCACTGGTTGCAGGCCACGGCATACCAGTTGCAAAGCACTGCTTCAGGTATGAACTTCATGTATGTTGAACTTCTTTTGCACCGTACGTTGTCAATCCATGCAAATCGGGAGGTGCGGGGGATGGACAACAGACTAAATGCAAAAAAAAACATTTAGAACATTATTTTTACATTATTACTTAACACTGTTATTGTCTGAACACGCACGTACCTTTTATCGAACGGTCCACGGTCAGTTTTAAATTTAAAATCGATGAAGACCACAACGTATAACCATCTAGAGTGAGATGCCACGTCGCTTGTCAATGAGCAAGTCCATACACGCGTCAGTTGTACGGCCACTTTTGTACCATTTCTCTCCGAGGCAGAGAATGCATCGTTGTTAACCCATACGGTTAACCCCGTTCTTGTACAGGGAAATTGAGTTTTCAGGTCCATACGGCATACAGCCGTTTCAATACGTGCAAAAAAAAGTTTTTTGTCTAGTTGTTTGTTTCTCTCTTGTGATGGGATTTTGTAGGATGAACGTTGAGATTTATAACGGCACGGGGTGACCAATAAGGTCTGAATTGGTCTGTAATAAGGTAGGGCACTGATAAGGGATTGACAGGTATGAGAATGGCCAAGTGGGCTATGAGTATTTATCCCAAAAAATTTACAATGTCCTGTCAAATCAGAACACTTGCCAGCCATGCTATTAATTTTTAACAAATCCTAGAGCTCTTCATTATGAGTATGCGTTTTCCTGTGTCTCTTTAAGTGGGAAATACACGAAAATCCTTTCCCACACTCGATGCACACGTGCGGCCTCTCACCAGTGTGAGTCCGACGATGCGTCTTTAGGTTGGAAAGGTTCGAAAATCCTTTACCGCAAACCTTACAGGCATACGGCCTCACACCTGTGTGCGTCCTCTCGTGTGTCTGCAAGTGGAAAATATGAGAAAATCCCTTTCCACACTTTTCACAGACGTGAGGCCAATGTCCGGTGTGTGTCAAGCGGTGAGTCTTCAAGTTTGAGATCTGAGAAAACTCCTTTCCACACTCCTCGCACATATACGGCCTTTCCCTTGTGTGCGTTCGTTGATGCATCTTCAGAGTGGAAATTTGCGAGAAGCCTTTGCCGCACTCTTCACAGATGTACGGCCTTTCTCCGGTGTGTATCATCTTGTGCGTTTTGAGGTAAGCAACCTGGGAGAAGCCTTTGCCGCACTCTTCACAGGTGTACGGACGTTCTCCGGTGTGTATCCTCTGATGAGTCTTCAGATGGGAAATGCACGAATATCCTTTTCCGCACTCATCACACACATGTGGCCACTTTCCGCTGTGCGTCATCTGATGTGAAGTCAGCTGGGAGATCTGTGAAAACCCTTTACCACACTGGTTACAAACGTGTGGCCATTTCCCAGTGTGTGTCATCTGATGTATTTTCAGGTGGGAAATATCGGCAAATCCCTTCCCGCACTCGTCACACTTGTACGGTTTTTCCCCGGTGTGCGTCCTCTTATGCTTTTCCAAATGAGAAATGCATGAAAATCCTTTCCCGCACTCTTCACAAACGTACGGCCACTCTCCCGTATGTGTCATCTTGTGGGTGTTGAGTTGCGATATGTGTGGAAAGCCCTTTCCGCACGCGTCACAAACGTGCGGCCACTCTCCCGTGTGCGTTACCTGATGGGTCTTCAGGTTGAAGAGTTTCGAAAATCTTTTTCCACACTCTTTGCAAAAGTACGGTTTTGAATGCGTCATCTGATGCCTCTTCAGTTTAGAAATTAATGCAAAAGCCTTCCCGCATTCCTTACAAGGGAGTAACTTCTCAGAAGATGTTGCTTGTGTTCATTCCATGGAAAAGAAAAATACAAATGGTTAAAATACTCGCACACAGTACTTGCATCTATTATTGTTTAGAAGCAATAAATACATCTGGTACAATATATTGTTTATGAAATTTCAAGCATATTCAAGTATTACACATACAGTACTGTTTATCGGAATTACCAATGTCTAATTTTCCCACATTGCAATCTCAGCAAATTACGTGAAATAGTCAAACAGTACAACATCATTCATATTTTACCCTGCAGATGCCACTGCACAATGTGCTACTTGGCACCAGCGATATGGCACAATAAACTCCCGAGCAAACTTATTGTCACTAATTCTGGGACGTCTCAGGTGTCCCACTGTCAATCAATGTTGCCCGGTGTGCGAATCAGCGCCGCCCGCCCTCGCGTTGGCAGCCACGTGGTGGAGAGTCCGTGCTGTGATGAGCGACCGGGAGACAGACGCGGCTCAGTTTTGGGAGTTGCAAAAGACAACACAGAATACAAACGCAGCCAAGCTATCCGACGGAGCAGGCGAGCAAAAATCTGTGCTGCTTAGAAAATCCGACCTGTGAGGGGAGGCCGGGAGGGCGATTGTCAGAATCAGAATCTTTATTTGTACTGGAGGAATCCGCTGAGCCGTTAAGGTGTTTTTGACAGACGTGCAGTATTGTGGGCAGATATGCCCAAATTTTTTTTCTCAAATAACTCAAACTGATTTGTGCGTATGAAATAAGTATTTATGAAATAAGTTAAACGTACATATATACGAATCAGTCTGGGTTATTCGAGAACATATTTTGGGGCATATACGTCCACAATACTGGACATCTGTGAAAATTGCTGCAGATCAGGTAAAATGTAACTTAATTACAATAAACATCCTAACTAGTGGAGTTTATTGTAAAGAGCACCAAATAATGTATTCAGAAAAGTCACTAAACATTCAGCAGCAGTACTTGACTTTATTTTCAACATCCTCAGATTGGCTCTGTTATTTCCCAATAACTCTTAATGTCAATTTGTTTTTTTTCCTTGCCCCTCCCTTGTGCCCTCCATGTTACAAACGACCTGCTTTTCGATTACTGGACTATTATCCATGCCATATTTAAACCAAAATGACCGTGAAATAATTCTGGCCCATTTCTAACAGCACGATGTCTTGAACATGAACCTATCGCACGTGGTTTGGCTACTAAACTCCGCCCTACACTAACGGTGTCTCTCAGCCCCAAAGCCCAGCCCCATTCTTTCATGAAATCCCAACCTGTCGCCAAAAGCATCTCCAAAATGTAAAACTATTTCCGGAGAGTTTCGTGCATTTGCTTCTTACATGAAAGGAACACTTTAAACGGTCCTCACCATTGTTGTCACCCTTAATTCTGCTTTCTTGTGATTTCAACATCTCTTCAGCTCTCACACTGGAAAGGCCAACGCGACTGCTGCAGAGCTGGTAGGATATTGTTAAATAAAACAAATAAAAACAAAGCATTCAATTAGTGCAGTTTATGTCAAAATAACACAAACGCATGGTAAGGCTCTCTTACATTTCACGACAGTGCTTGATTTAACGTTCAACATTATTTAGTTCTATAGCAGTCTTATTTTAAAGATATTTAGGTTAAAAGATGATAAAAACCCTCCATCAGGAGAACATTTGCAACTTTCAAATCTATTGGCTGCCAAGGTTGTGCTTACAGAGCATAACCCATCATCTGATTTATCTGGAAACTTATTCGTGGGGTCATGATCCCAAGGGGAACAACCACAGGTGACTGAATTGGTTCCTTATTCAACTTGTGCTCATTTTAAAAGACACATTTCAAGAATTTGAAGTTTTCGTGACCGCAAGGATCCATACTCTTTGGTTCTTTCGGTAAAGTCACGTAGGTGAAAATGAAAAAAACTTTGTACATGTTATTTTTTTTACCCTTTTATCTGGCAACAAAACTGACACCTTTTTTACAAGGAGTCATGTTTGCATTGACCACAATACCTGTGGTCAGAATGCAAAAAAAACACAACTCTGAAAATGTAGGCACTGTCCTGAAATTGATTGGTCCACACCCGAGACAGCTTTTCTTAGAGCCTAGTCTCACATGGTGTTGGACCAGATGACGCCAAAAGGCGCACAACTCAAAGACAATGCACCATCAGAGTATGAGAGCTCGGGGTAAGAATTTACACCATTGGAACCTCCTTTGCCAGTAGCAAAATATGATACTTGTTTTTTTACCCTTTTATCTGGCAACAAAACTGACACCTTTTTTTTACAAGGAGTCATGTTTGCACTGAACAAAAAAAGGTGTCAGTTTTGTTGCCAGATAAAAGGGTAAAAAACAATTATCATATTTTGCTACTGGCAAAGGAGGTTCCAATGGTGAACTTTGTATATCTTTTTATTTTATTTTTTTCACATACGTGACTTTACCGAAAGAACCAAAGAGTACATTTGAAGAAGTTGGCAAGTGTAGGATGAACGTCCAATACACTCTCTGCTGGCTTGTACTTAAAACCCACAATCTACAAAACAATCTGGGCCTGATTCATGCAGATATTTTGGGTGTTGTTGTTTTACCAGTTTTTGGCAGAATGATGGCCAGTTTCACGTAATATTGGAAACATTTAGCATTTTATGTATGGCCGATTCCATAAAAAAATCGAAACGTTCAAATACTCGTCAATTGTGGAATGATCCAAAGTGGGCCGGGTAAAGGCTGCACCAACAATTGTGGAAGAGCGATTACTGGAGGCATGGGTAGGTAGTGAGGAATTAATTTTGTGGAATTCCACAAAAGTTTTGAAAATGCAAAAAAAAACATGCGGTAATGTAATGTATGTGTGCCATTTGTTCACATTCTGCAATACTTAACCCACAGGACAACTGCTGAATTCCCACAAAGTGTCACCAATTTGAGGCCAGAGGTATTGGATGTGAACTCACCGGTGCCGTGGACTACCATACGAGGTAGAGCTGCTCTCATCAGCAGGGCAGAGATTGCATTCGGGTCCGTGGTGAAGAGGTCGTGCAATCAAGTCGTCAGACGTGGCGATTCTATGGGATGGCCGGGGGCCTATGACCCCCCTCCCACCTTAATGGACAGCTGTGCTCTTCTGAGGCAGCTCCTTGGGGTGGTTGCGGAGGAACCCGAGTTCATGTTAAAGAGGATAACAGCTACTTGTGCTGTGGACGCCACCACAAAGCCATAGCTTCTTATATTCTCCTGCCAGATCCCGTAGCGGCTGCACGGTTGATACCTGTGACGAGTTGCATAAAACATTAATACTTAAACGTATTTTGGCTAACCATCTAAAAAAGATAGTCACCGCATCGCGCCCGGTCAGATGCGCTTCTGCGGCCGTCTGGAACGCTCTTCCTTCCGCTTTGAGGAAGCCACTGGAAGCTATGCACTTTTAAATGATCTATATTGAAAACGAATTTCTTTAGAACTGCTTTTTGTGTTTAGTTTGTTGTCCTTCCTCCGCACCTCCGATTAGTGTGGTTTGCTACGTACGGTGCGAAAGAAGTTCAACATACACACATACAACACATTGACTTTACATGTTTTACTAAACTGTCTAATAATGACCTTACACGGTCAGCTATCAGTGCCCCACCAATGTTGTTTTTATACATTCAAGTGTGAAAACGGTGCCCAGCCTCATGGTAGGTGATTGCCCTCATGGGCAGGTGGTGTCCTCCTGGTACCCGCCGAATGCTGGCGTCTCCGCTGCTCGTCAGCGAGGACTCTGTGGTGTCGGGGGTTGACCTCCTTACCTGGTGGGCAGCGGCGAGGGGAGGAGGCGAGACCCCAGTCCGTGGCACTTCGCCGTCTTCACTCACAGCCATTGCCTGTGGGAGTAGCAGCAGCAGCAGCTGCAAAGCGGCAATGAGAGAGAGCAGCATCAGGCGAGTTCACAATGCCAGGGAGACCCTGTCCCTTAACATCTCCGGAATCAACACCTCGTATAAGACCCAACCATTGCACCTCCTGGATTTTACATTCCTCCTCCACCTCCTCGAAGACGCTGGTGGTTGTAACCATCAACCTCATCGAAACATCAACAAGAGGCCCCATGCGCATGCCTCCTCGATGAATGGAAAATTAAAACAGACCAGCCACCAGTCGTGTGATTGTGGCGATGAAACCCAAACTATGGACCCACAAAGTAAACCCATGGAGACACAAATACAGGGTGCTTCAAAACTTTAGATTTAAAGCTTTCGTAACTGCAGGGATTTATATTCTTGGTTCTTTCGGTAAAAGAACCAAGAATATGCTTCAAAAATGTTTTAACACTAATGAGAATGTGTAACTATACCACAAGAAATGTGCCTCCGGGCTGTGGAGAACACCTGGAGAAGATTCCAGGCACGTGTTGACACAAATGGCGAACAAGTGGAGACTCTTTGACTTTTTGAAGCTATTAACAAACTTTTGTTAACATAATTTTGTTAGCATGTTACATTATATTATCCATTATTTTCCAATATAAGATGTTCACATTCTTTTGAAGCACCCTGTACATACAGACTCATAGAAACACATAGAGAACCAGAGGTACATTAACGACAAATCCACAAGTCACGCGATTGTGGCAATGCAACCCAAACTATGGATCGCACGGTAAACCCACTGCGGTCTGCGTTCCTTCAACAGAGGAGGAAGAGCAGCGCCACACGAACTCTCTCCTGAAGCCCTCTCGTCGTGGCTAGCAGGCAGACCTCGACACTGGCAGCTCGCTACTGAACAGATCGCCATACGCAAGAAGAGAAGTGTAAACACCAGTACACACCACCACTAAACACGCTACAGTACTACACTCTATTACACTCTCACCCCCTATTGCTGCTCCATTCGCTTTGTCTCGAACACTCTCATGGATGCTCAGATCCTCTCACTAACCTCCTTTCCATAACCCCTCATTGTGACACTCTCTCTCTCACTCTCTCACACTCACTAACACTCTCTCACTAACACTCTCTCACACTCTCTCATGCCCCCTCTCTCTCTCACACTCACTAACACTCTCTCATGCCCTTGCACTCTAACACTCACTAACACTCTCTCACACTCACTAACACTCTCTCACACTCACTAACACACTCTCTCACACTCACTAACACTCTCACACTAACACTCTCTCATGACCCCTCTCTCTCACATCCCTTCTTCTCACCCACGCGCCCAACAACAACCGGCGTTCACCACAGTGACGTCAGCACGGCGCTGGTGCCAGGCTAGGTGCACGCTCCCTCCTCGTGCCCTGACGCACCGCTCTCTCTCACTCTCGTCGTCTCCCCCAAGCACTCACTCAGCCTCTCCCCCCATGCACTCAACAACTCTCTCCCCTCAATCTCACACGCGGCCCCTCTCGCTCACAGCAGCAGCTGCAGCAGGAGGTGGTGGTGATGATGGTGGTGGAGGAGGAGGAGGTTGAGGAGGTGGTTGAGCTTGAGGAGGTTGAGGTGGTGGAGGTGGAAGATGTTGAGGAGGTGGTGGAGGTTGAGGAGCAGCAGCAGGTGGACGAGGTGGAGGTGGACGAGGTTGAGGAGGAGCAGCAGCCGGAGGTTGAGGTTGAGGAGGAGCAGCAGCAGGAGGTTGAGGAGGTGGTGGAGGTTGAGGAGGAGCAGCAGCAGGAGGTTGAGGAGGTGGTGGAGGTGGAGGAGAGAGCCGCGAATCTCACTGCCAGCATCGCGGAGTCCACAGCCCAGGGACCGCGGTGAATCTGACACATGGTTACTATGGTAACAGCCTTAGGGACCACGGACAATAATCGATATTGCCAGGGGTAACCGCCGTTCGGGGACCGTGGTAAATCATCTGTACGGTACTGTAGTTACCGTGGTAACAGACTGACGGACCGTGTTAAATCATCTGTGCAGTACTATAGTTACCGTGGTAACAGACTTAGGGACCGCGGTAAATCATCCTGTACGGTACTGTAGTTACCGTGGTAACAAACTTAGGGACCGTGGTAAATCATCGGTACGGTACTGTAGTTACCGTGGTAACAGACTGAGGGACCGCGATAAATCATCGACAGAGCCAGATGGAAAACAGCATCTTCTGCGCAGGACGCGCCGCCGTTCAAGGGACCGTGGTGAATTAACGTGAACGGCTCGCTGCATTGAAACAGCGTTAGGGGCCGCGGTCCAAGTGGTTTGCAGCCGTCACGAGTTGTGTCCAAGCCTCAAGCGTCGTTGGGAGGCGATGATTTGTAGTGCCACGTGCACGCGGCACCCATAACAACTAAATGTTCACGAATATAATGCGTGGCTGTCAACCCGAACTTATTACAGACCAATTCAGACCTTATTGGTCACCCCGTGTCCCTTATAGATCTCAACGTTCATCCTACAAAGTCGCATCGCAAGGGAGAAACACAAACAAGTAGACAAAAAAAAATTGCTCAATTTCCCTGTAAATCGTATGGGGCCGTCCATAAATGACGTCACGCGATTTTGGACGATTTTTTTTATCCCCCCCCCTTCGTCCCACGACGTCACAAAAAGTCAGACCCCTCCTCAAATATGACGTCACAAAGCTCTGCCCCCTCCCAATAAAACATGCTTCAAATCGCTTTAAACTATTGTCATTGTAGTGTGTATTTAATGTGGCGCTGCACTCTGATGTAGGAGAAAACATTTAAAAGTCTATTTAATTAAGGAGAACGTGTTGTCTATATTTATTTAAAGTTGCGCATTTTGATGTGACGTCACATTTCTCAACTCTCCCCATCGTCACACATCGTCACAAATGTTTGACCCCCCCCCCTAGGTGCGTGACGTCATTTATGGACGGCCCCTATGATATGTTTTTTTTTAGCGACGTGCTTACCCTTCCTATACTTTGTATTGTGTTGTAACTTTCTGACCCGCGCCCCCTGGACATCTGTGACAAAGAGCTTCATAACTCATCGAATTTCTCCAGGCCGAATACAGATTTTGATTCTGAAAACATAAAAACAAAGCCTCCAAATATAACTCTGGGCACAGCCATGACCAAAAATACCACCAACGTTAACACCCAAAACCCCACAAAAAAAATGGGTGTGGACTAAGAACATTTGTGCCTTCTGTGTGAGATCGAGTGCTTGCCCCATGGTACACATGGCTCGGGTGCTCCGGTGTTGCTGTTCCTCCTCAACCTCCACCACCTCCTCAACTTCCTCCTCCACCACCTCCTCAACCTCGTCCACCTCCTCAACCTCTTACTGCTGCTCCACTCTTGAATGAGCTGAAAGCATTTTCATTCATAGAGGACCGCAGAGCTTGGGCACATTACCGGCGTGGTTCCTCCTCGCGCCTCTTGAGTCGTCGTTCTCCACGACGAGCGAGCGGACGCCGTGCGGGAAGCGGCACGCGACAAGTCAAAGTCATTTTTCTCGCAGCCCTTTGTCAAGCCACTGCCAGAAATTAGTCCCAAGCATGCCTCCGTTACGCCTGCGATGGCTGTCACGGTTTTGTTTGTGAGCCGTAACTTCGCCGTGCTCATCAGTTGGGGTTGGGGCAGTTGAGGGAGTCCCAGGGCCAGTTGAGACATCACTCGCCACTGACGATAGCCCTGACCGGGAATCACTCGGACGCTCGGTTTATAACGCAGCACACTAACCACACATGTAGATAGACTATTAAACTATTTTTGTTATTATTTTACCAGGTATGGCCCACTGAGCGATGTAGCTCATTTTCAGAAGCGATCTGGCTATCACAAATGAAAGCTGAACAAAGTGGCTTATCACGTGGAAATGTATAGCAGTCGAATATTCTGAACGCATTTTGATTCTAAATGTGGAGGGAAAACCAGAGGATCCGGAGAAAATCCACACGACCACGGGGAGAACACGCAAATATACAGCAGGGTCGGGATCAAACCCACGACCTCCTGTATACCAGGCGAGGGAGTTAACATCTCCTAGCCACCTGCAGTAAAACCGATTGTGAAATAAGACACAATAAATCCCAGCACTAATTGCACACCGATGTTAACAAAACAAACTAAATAACTAGCACAGACATAAAGCAAAATTAATCCCGGCATCAAGAAATGGATCACAGTTGCATGCGGTAGCACCACCAAGAGATGGCAGTGGAGAGTATTGAACAAACCAGGGTTACTAGAACGCGTACAACAATATGCTCGCTCTACGTTTGAGTCTCGTCCCAGTAAACATTTCGGCTTTCTGAGATGTAAACCCAGTGAGGCCAACGTTGACCCAGCAACTCCCAATCACATGCCTACGTTGCATGTTTACTGGAATTACAATTTTTCTAAAGTGGAAAAGTACTGTAAGAGAGTACTCTTTACGCAAATAAAAATATCAATAAATGTAAGGAAAGCAGAGGGAGCCATTGAACAAATACATCCAGACTCAGGAAACACGACGCGGTATTGAAAACAAAATGTAAGTCAATGGAGTAATACAAAAAAAGCAAGTGCCAAATTAGCATAGTGCCCTCGACAGATGTCAACGTTGTTAATGATCGTGCCACTGACCAGCGCCACGTTCAGTGGCATTGTGAACAGAGGATTCGAGAGCAGCTTGACCCGCCGCTTCATTGAGCTATCATTTGTGGCCAGGTCGCTTCTGAAAAAGAGCTACATAGCTCAGGGGGCTTACCTGGTAAAACAAATTGATATATGTCCAGTTAAATAGTTTGTTAAAGTCTTTAAAAGCGACTGAGCGGCTCAAGCCTGAGCTGAGCTGCGTTAGAGCAGAGAGGCGTGCAAATCGTGTTCAGTTTTTTGTCTTTCCCCAGCCACCTCCGATTAGCACGCAGTTGTCTACGCACGGTGCGAAAGAAGTTCAACACGCGTACAGAGGTCAGGCCAGAGCCCATCCGCGGCTGGCAACACCGCACCGAAGTGCGCCAACGATGTGCACCGAGTTCACTGCGAACAGCGGCAAGCAGCGATCGGCAGCAGCAGCAGCGTTGTGCCCTGGCGCGTCTCATCGCACGCCAAGTAGCGGAGCGCTGCTGCTGTGGTGAGGGGCCGCGCACTCGGCACGTCGCTCGTGCCGCCGGCGGAGAGTTGACCGAGCGTGAGACGGTGTAGAGGAATGCCATTTTTGGTGGTTCTTTCTCTCGTTCAATCGTGACCCCCTCCACCCCCCTCGAAGGGTTGAGCCCTCGCATGCTGTAGAACTAAATTTGGGAGTGCGAGAACACGGAGCAAAGCAAGGCTCGTGCTACGCCAGCCGGGGTAATTGTAATTTTTTTGGGCCAAATAGGAAATCATCATTGCAACACAAAGTGTGGTTGCCAGACAGAAGCACAGGCTACTGCACATTACACAAACTTACAACGTGTAACGTACACAACTATAACAATACGGCACACGACGCAGACGAAATACACCCCGATATTTACATCCACCCCCAAACTAAAAGTGCTCAATGTTATTTTGTATGTAAAATTGAATACAATTGTCAGAATAAAAAAAATATAATAGTCCCTTTGCCACTCTCCTCGTCTGTCTTTATGAGCTGTAGAAAATCCCTCTTGGCAACTATTCATCGCCGAGGGATCTCGCCATCATCATTATCACCGTCAGAGTAGCTTGCTATCACTCTATCTTCATTGAGTCTATTCGGAATCCTGAACTGAACATGGGGGGGCGAGCGAGGTTTACAGAATCTGGGGGGAGGGGGGGGCAATTGTCTGGTGTCCGCATCGTCTATGGTAGGAAGCAGTGCAGATTAATTTCCACTCTTGGGCGCCCGGTTGGGAGACGAGGAGCCCGTTGGGGATCGGGCTCCTTGCTGGCTCAACATGAGCCGTCGATGGGCGTCGTGAGGTTCCAAGCCGACCCCAGGAACAGCTGGCGAGCTCCACACCCCCCACACCTCCGCCGGGTGGTCTCGCGGTGGGGAACACCTGGGCGTGAGCACCACGCGACAGCGAGCGCCGCGGTGGCTAGGAGATGTTGACTACCTCGCCTGGTAGGCAGGAGGTCGTGGGTTCTATCCCAACCCTGGCGGTGTTGGATGAGATGTGGTCAATTTTACGGATGTGGGTGAGGTGTCTAGCAGTGGCATTCTTCATCGTTCGGAATTGTGTGATGAGGCATTTGGTGAGGCTAATTGAGTGGCACTATATATATGATTGTACAGTCCTCTAAACTAAACTAAAATAAATAGTTTTGGTATTCGTGCCATTCTTACAATGCAAAGGCTGTCATGAAGGCGCTATGGTTATGCTTTGTCGGCTTTACTGAGCATTTTGAGTTATACCACTGCCACAGAACTGGTTTAAGGCTAGAGACAACTCCGGCAGTAAGTTCCACCTCGACGGGACAACCTAGCAGGTATACAGTGCATGGGTGGGTAAGTGGATCAGTGAACGTGTGGGTGAGTGAGTGAGTGAGTGGGTGAGTGAGTGGGTGGGTGGGTGAGTGAGTGAGTGGGTGAGTAAGTGGGTGAGTGAGTGAGTGGGTGGGTGGGTAAGTGAGTGAGTGGGTGAGTGAGTGGGTGGGTGGGTAAGGGAGTGAGTGGGTGAAAGAGTGGGTCAGTGAGTAGGTGAATGAGTGGGTGAGTGGGTGAGGGAGTGGGTGAGTGAGAGGGTGAGTTAGTGAGTGGGTGAGTGAGTGCGTGGGTGAATGAGTGGGTCAGTGAGTGGGTAAGTGAGTGAGTGGGTGAGTGAGTGGGTGAGTGAGTGAGTGGGTAGGTGGGTGAGTGGGTGAGTGAGTGGGTGAGTGAGCGAGTGGGTGGGTAAGTGAGTGAGTGGGTGGGTGAGTGAGTGGGTAGGTGGGTGAGTGAATGGCCGGACACCGCCAACACTGCTTTGGCCGTCTCTCGGTGTGTCTCGGTGTCTCGGTGCGTGCGACGATCAGGTCACCGTGCTCCGCCAACCAGATTGGAACGCGATTGGCATCGGAGGAAGCCGGTATCCCAGACACAACCCGCTAGCTAGGACGGCGCAGATTGATGCAAACTTTTGTAAAGAAGCATTGCATGCTTTAAGGTTTGCCTCCTGGATAAGCAAGCAACCCCTTTGGGTAGGGCAAGCAGATCCCACGGGTAGGGGCGTGCAGGTGGGCCGAAGGTGAGAGCGCTGACTGATGCCTGTGTGTGGGGGGGGGGGGGTAGATAAGTGATTCGGTGGGTGGATGAGTGAGTGGTTTAGCGAGTGGGTGAGTAAGTGGGTAAGTGGATAAGTGAGTCGGTCTTCATAGGTGCTACTTGCTAACAGCACTTGCCCCAACAGTCTGTTACAGGTTATCCGGGGGGTCTTTGTATTTGGGGGAGCGGTAGCGTAGCAGTTAGCGCGCTGCGCTACGAACCCAGCGACCCAGGTTCGATTCCCGCCCACGACCAACAGCAGTGACGATTATCTCAACCAGTTCTGGGCTTCCTGTAGGTCGACTCAGCCTCAACGAGTACCTGGTGCGGTGTGTGAACATCGCCACTGGGGATACAAAGGCGTCCGGGCGTGGTGCTGGTCAGCCGCCTCCTCGCGTGTCGTGACGGCCTTCATAGGTGCTGACAGCACTTGTCCCAACAGTCTTCTAAGTTTTAAGTCAAAATTTAAAGTCTTCTAAGGTTTTAGTGGGGGGTGGGGGGGGGGGGTCTTTGTACGTGTGTCTCTGTGTCACAAACACCCAATCCCCAGAACTCTGCACGAATGACAGAACGATTGTGGACAGGGTGAAGAAGTTGCCATACTTGGGCCGGGTTTCCCATTGCCGGCTCTCGTTTGGCAGGCAGACCTCTCACGCCAAATCAGTCGAGCGGCGTTTATCTGTTTCGTCGGCTGAGCCCACGTGGCACGGGAGCTGCCTGGCCTTGTCGCTCCAAAGACAACTCTGGATCTTCTCGGTCACGAACGTGCCCCCCCACCCCCATCTCATTCTCTATGCTTGCAAACTGCGGATCACCCCTCGCCCCACACATCACCGACATAGCTCAACACAACGCGAACCCCCCCTCCTCCTCCTCCTATAGACAAAGATCCCCCCGTATAGCCCGTAACAGACTGTTGGGGCAAGTGCTGTTAGCGAGCAGCACCTGTGAAGGTCGGCACGGCACACGAGGGGGTGGATGGCCATCACCACGCCCGGCCGCCTTTGTCTCGTTGCACCAGGTACTCATTTGAGGCTTATTCGCCCTAGAGGAGGCCCATGACCGGTTCCCGCACGTGCAGACAGAAGCACCGCTCTCTCCCCACGTGCCCACCCACAATCACGGAACTCGCCCCTCAGTCTGTGATTGACCACACATACTCAATCATGCCGACGTATCAGCACGCGCCCCTTGTCCTTGACTCAGCCACTACCAGCACACACCACGGGACAATCACGAGCGCCGTTGTAGTCAATATAAATAATAACGCCCCGTGTTCTTTATATTCTCACCACAAGGAGGAAAATTATGAGATGTTAACTACCTCGCCTGGTATGCAGGAGGTTGTCGGTTCGATCCCGACCCTGACACCTGTATATTTGCGTGTCTCTATCCCCGTGATCGTGTGGATTTTTCTCCGGGTCTTCCAAACGTCCCCTCCACATTTAGAATCAACGTCACGCGTTTAGAGTATTTGGCTGCTATACATTTCCACGTGATAAGCCACTTCGTTGAGCTGTCATTTGTGGCGAGGTCGCTTTTGAAAAAGAGCTACATAGCTCAGTGGGCCTTACCTGGTAAAATAAAAATTAGTTTAGTTTCGTTATCATTTTGTGTTTCACGTTGTAAATGTATATTCTCTTCACCTCGGCGGTTATTGCAAAACTGTGAGGCTCGTCCTCACTCTCTGGTAACCCTCGACCTCAGCTGGTGGCCCAATGGCCCAACAATCATTTCGGAGTTGCCGTACGGTGACCTGCGGCTTGCTGAAATGTAATGGATATACATGTGCTATCAGGAAGGGCCACCTCCAAAAACGTCGTCAAAATATCAGAATCAGAGCATTTATTTATACTGGAGGAATCCGAGGAGCTATAAAGCTCTTTTTTCACAGATGTCCACGAGTATACAATAGACGTTTCATGCAATGGCCCTTATTCATAGCACATCAAATGAAAGCCAATTTTATATGAAGGCCACAGTGCTGTTGACGAGTGTGTTGAATGTGATGTTTTTTACTGTGCTTGTGCCTAACTACCAATGCAGCAGCATCGCAAAATATATTTATAAAATCTTATTTTTACAAGAGATTAACTATATTTATTTTTTTACCAGGTAAGCCCCACTGAGACTATGTAGCTCTTTTTTCAGAAGCGACCTGGCCACTAAGGACAGCTCAACGAAGTGGCTTCTCATCGTGTGGACATTTCTAGCAGCCAAATACTCTAAGCACACGGTGTTTCTAAATGTGGAGGGAGCACCCGGAGAAAAAAATCTACGCGACCACGGGGAGAATACGCAAACTCCAATTCAGTTTCATTTCACTTCATGTATTAGGTATAACCTAAGTCAAGAGCCATGCGGCTCTTGACTCGGGTGCAACCGCAACAAAACAAAAACATGAACAAGAAACATCTTAAAGTGACTACACGCGACCAGGCGAGGGGGTTAATATCACGCCATCGTGGCACCCCGAAGATGTTGAACTTCTTTCGCACCATACGTAGCCAGCCGCGCTAATCGGAGGTGTGGGGAAGGACAATACACAAGAGAGGACAGAGATAAAGATGAGACAGCATGACAGCAAGAGACAAGATTAATGAATCCGGCTTCCTTCCTGTTCACGTGGAAAGCCACTGCCTTCCAGGAAGGGACCCTTTTAAGTGGTCAAGCAAAAAAACCGATGGGGTTGGAAGCGTTCATCCGACACGCTCGCTCGATGACAGTGGAACGACCACAACAATCGGGCGGAGACTAACAAAGGTCCATGTCGCCTTGCTGCCCCACACCATGCCGGACCAACTCATTGCAGTGCAGAATAAATCATCGAAACGCAAACATTAAACAACCGTGCAGTGCCAAGTATTGAGACTATTATTGCGTATGTGTTTCGATTTGTACGATGAAAGCGTTGACTTGTTTTGACATTTGATACTCAGAATCAGAATATAAATATTTATTTCTATTGCAGGAGGAATCCGATGAGATTATGAAGCTCGTTTTCACAGATGTGCAGTAGGGGGCACGGGGTAAGAACGTTCCAACAACACACAGTACAAAAACACGATCGGAGTGCAAAGTACAGGAAAGTTAAACAAATCACCCAAACACATACAAAGACAACACTAAACCATCCTACCAGGCAAAGCCCACTGAGGTATGAACTTATTTTTCAGAAGCAACTTGGCCACAATTGATAGCCTAACAAAGTAGCTTATCAGGTGTAAATTTATAGCAGCAAAATAACCTAAATAATCTTAATGCATAATAAAGTTCTCACGACGTTTCGGCCACAACGCTAGCAGCCGTCCTCAAGTGAAGAAACAGAGATGTCGGAAAGACAGCATCCTAATGCATTTTTATTATAATTTGTATATTTTTATTATTTTATTATTTCCCTGCTACGTGACTTTACCGAAAGAACCAAGAATATGAATCCCTGCAGTCACGAAAGCTTTAAATCGAAAAATAAAATCTTAATGCACTAAGAGTTAAATGCCCCAGGTGTTTATAAGCACTGTAATCTCAAAGCTATGTGGGATCATATTTCTCGGGCAATATTTTTCATTATTAATTCTGCATAATACAACGTTGTATGCATTTTTTTCTGTTCTGGCTTCGATCCAACGTTGTATTACTTACATTTAAACTGGGGCAGCTGTGTAGCCATGCAGTGGTCAGTTTTGTTACAGCTCCTGACCCAGTTTGCTAAATATTGACAATGTAAATTCTACGAAAAATAAGAATAGGTTTTACAATTTCTGGCAATGAAACAGGTGTTAAGATGTTCAAATATCAAATAGATAGATACCTGGTATTTGAACATATTATCACCTGTTTTATTTCCGGAAAGGGTAAAACCTATTCTTATTTTTCATACTTTGATAATGGCAAAAAAGGTCCCGTAAATGAAAAATTCTATCCTACAGCCACCATCAGATGATGTGCGGAGTTGTCAAGTTGCGATGGTGACTAAATCGTTATTTATGGATGTCATAGCTTGAATGTTTAAAATGAGCCTTGTCAGCCGGGCAGTGGTGGTTATTATCCACGTGGCCTGTAATGCAGCACTGTGTAGGCGGCGAGGATTGGTGGGTCACGCAAGAGTTTGCAAATCACCCTTCCTCTGGTCATCGAGGAGGAGCCGTGCCCTGGCTTGTCACGAGAAGGCGTGTTCCGGCAAATGTTGACTCCACCTGTTCCCGTCTCTCTGGGATAGAGTGTTTCCCCTTCGCACGCGTGGGTTTTATCTGGGTGCTCAGGCGTCCTCCCACATGCAAACACGAATGAAGTGGCTGGTAACATTATACGTGTAATTTTGGTGAGCTGTGCCTAACGCCTGACACTCTAACGCTGTGCGTAACGCTGCTGGCAGGACTACGTGGATCCGAGTGACGTCACAAATTATCCAGCAAAATCTCTTGCACCACGCCGCTAACGCCATCTGGCAATGCCACCTGATGAATTGGTTTTGAAAAATAAGTATAACCCGTAAAAACAAAGTATTTCACTATAAATCCTTTATATGCGTGGCAGCGAACTTAATATAAAGGATTTAAAAATATATTCGCCTGTGGAGGACGCAGGGATCGATCCCGCGACCTTTGGCATGGGAAGCGAGGGCGCTACCAACTGCGCCACTCCGCCACGGCCTGTGGAGGGGTTACGCTCTGGGCTCTTATACTGTGAATGAGTTCTATTTGAATATATGTGAAATAAACATTTTTTGCCTAAAAAGTGTAAAATTTTGGGAATTTTTTTTCACGAACATTAATTGTCTCGCACAACGAGTCTGTGTGGAAAATGTCAGCTCGATTGGATCACGGGAAGTGGGTCAAAAAACGACCGAAATATTTGCACGGTCGTAAGCAAGCACGCAAGCAAGCAAGCAAGCACGCAAGCAAGCAAGCGAACTTAATATAAAGGATTTAAAAAGGAACCGTTGTAATAGCCGATTCGAAATCTCATCCCCAGCAAAGGAATTATGCAATGGTACACGGTCTGATGAGTCGTGAAATGCGCCGTGATTTTGTTGTGGCTGAAATAATTTCACAATCCAATCGTGCAGATATTGTCTTCATTTCCAGCAATTGATCTGGCACCGTCTGATGTAAATTTACCATTTATTTTGAAGCGAGGGACAGTTTCCAATCATTCCTGTATTTACAATCACTGTTTTTGCTGTGTTTTCCTGGATTTTCTGTTTGCACATAGTCACATAATCACTTTAAGATGTTTTCTTGTTCATGTTTTTGTCTTGTGTTTGTTGCGGTTGCACCCGATTCAAGAGCCGAATGGCTCACATGGCTATACCTAATACATGAAACTGAAACTGTCAATAAGTCACACGGACAAACGTTTGAGCGTGTTGGACTTCATCTCAACGAACCTCGTTTGTTTCCAATGGACAACTTCATGTTGTTGCTTTGTCAAGATGCAAAAAATTCAACCAACATCAAAGTGCCGATTCAGGCAAATTCGTCTCAAGGAAAACTTTTGGGAGATGATCGTCAATTTACACCAAATGTGATATGTATCGAGACATTTTTGATTAAATAAATTCAACACAATCTTTACATTTTAGTATTTCTCGTGACATTTCATTGTTATGAACCTGTCATGTGACGGGCAATTACTCTCGTCTTAATATACAGACGGCTTCAAAAAAATGTTAACACTTATGAAAATTTGCAACAATACCACAAGAAATGTGCCTCCGGGCTCTGGAGACCACCTGGAGAAGATTTCAGGCACGCGTTGACAATGATGGCGAACAAATGGAGACTCTTTGACTTTTTGAAGCTATTAACATCACATTTGTTATCATGTTACAGTGTATTATCCGTTTTTTCGATTAAAAACAATAGTCCCATATAAGTGTTAACGTTTTTTGAAGCACCCTGTCTATATAAAGCACCGCAGAGCTTGGACAATTGTGGGCGCCGTCTCATCGCGTGGCTGCTGCCTTCCTGCTCCTCTTGTGGTTCCTCCCGGCGCCTCCGAGTCGTCCTCTCTCTTTCAGAGCGAGCGAACGACTGTGCGTCCAGTTACAGGTTGGAATTTATGACGACCCTATTGGCTCTAGATTTGAAGCTTTCGTAACTGCAAGGATTCATACTCTTAGGTTTTTTCGGTAAAGTCACGTAGGTAAAAAATAAAATTAAAAGTTAATAAAAAATAATAATGGAAACAAAATAAAATAATAAATCACGACGTTGCGGAGGCAACACAAGTCTCCTACGTGACTTTACCGAAAAAATCTAAGAGTATGGACCCTATTAGCGTTATACGGTGCTCTGTATTATCCCCTCGAACGTCACCGACTGACGACCATCAACGCACGTCGGTAACTCCAGTGAATTCCACACACAGCGGCCCGCAGGCCGAAGAGAATGTCGCCCGTGAGTTACCCTGCAGCCGCGTCGTCGCCTTATTGAAATGTGCCACCGAGATTCGGAATCGATGTCGTGGTGTCGTGATGCTGCACCATTGCCACGCTTGCTCTCATTTCCCTCCCGAGTCTGAAGTTGCCAAACCGCCTTACCGCAATGTAATTACGAACATAAATAGAGCACAGTTAGCTCCACGTGAAATTTCCTCCTGGTTAACAACCCACTCTCAATTGATGTGCATGTCCCCCGCCCATCTTTGTAACCAGTTACATATTTAAATGTTTTATGAACTCAAATTGGATTAGTTTAATACGTAGGAGGCATTTCGCGACCAATATTATTCGTAATAGAGTTTTGTTTGGGGTTAGAGCGTGTAAACTGGGTGGCGGGTTTAACGATACATTCATATTTTACGCGATCTAACCCCAAAACAAACCTCTACTGTGGATCAAATTACCTTCACAAAGTCTAGCATAAAGAGCAAATGTAATACGTCGCCACTTCAATTGTTCACAATTACGCAACCTGTCGTGCACAATGAATGACATAATCGCGAAATAGCGTGGCCGTACTTAGCGACCGTGAGAATATTGATACTCACGTTCATGATATAATAATGTCAATGACTTACGATTAAAACGATGCCGATGATGATGCCGATGATGATTGATGATGACAATGAACATGGGGAGAGGTGCGGGCATTCCCAAGGACTCTGTCGACTCCCCCTCCCCTTACACCCCCTCCCCTTACACCCCCTCCTCTACCCCCCAATCTCAAATTGCCAGTGACCGATAGAGCCACTGCATTGCCACGTGCTCGACACTCACACACCGGCACCGCACGCTTCATGGTTCAGAGGTTCATCAGCTGCGATCGCGTTGCGAATGCATTTACCTGTGGGACGTCCCACCTATGATGGAAGCCACGTTGGCGAGGTGTCAACTACCTCGTCAGGTATGCAGGGGGACGTGGGTTCGATCCCGACCCTGATTCCTGTCGTGTTTTCGCACCGTGTGTTGTTGTAACGATCATGCTCGCCCCGACTGGACACCTGTGAAAAAGAGCTTTGCAGCTCATCGGATTCTTCCCGTATGAACAAATATAGCGATTCTGAATGTTCAATGGCAAGCCCGCGGGGGCAGCAAGGTTCGAGAGTCAGCAACTCCTCCTGGCGTTGTGTTTCCATACAAAGGAAGTGCGACTTGGCGGGAGAATTTCCTTTTTGGGTCACGTTCGAGGACTGCTGTTTAAAGGCCAAACATTCCAGCCCGCCGCTGCTCGTGTAGCGGGCAGCAGCAGCAGCAGCATCATCACATGCCCATGTTAGGGCCACCACCACCACCACATGCTTCTTCATAAAACTCACGCCTACTTACAGTGGCCGTGAAGCTCACAAGAATTGGTTTTCATCACACGGGGCTAACAGTGACGCTGTCTCTCAGCGTATCGCCAACTCTAACGCCTCGCCGAGTGTTTATAAAAAAAAATCTGCTGCCATGAGATATGTTTGTTGGGCTCGAGGTATGCAAATTTCACCGTAATATTCAGAAGGCGAAGTAGCAACGGATACATCGATCCGTAACAACATCGATCCGCAGGCTCTGAATTCGTGTAGGGGCATCTCATTGTTACTACGACAGTGCGTGTGAGAATTGATTTGTGAGCGTTTGTGCCGCTGCTACGTTTTACGGAATGGAATGGGGGGGGGGAAGTCCATCACGAATCGGGAGGACACCCCCAAACGAGAAACATTAGAACAGACGAGGCGGTCAAAGAAGACAACAATCGGTTGTATGCTTGAACCGATTTCATCATCACCCAGAAGTGGGTGACACTTTAATTAAATTCGTTGGGGTATTTGGAAGGTGGTGCGGGGGAGGGGGTGAGAAGTGGTGGCAAATCCTGGCAGGAATCATCGTTTTGATGCCCTCCTGACCTCTAGCCCAGGGGAGTTGCCCCCCCCCCCTCTCTCGTTATTAAGATTCTGCGCCAGAGGGAATATTTCTCGACGTGTGCTCTACATTGTCTACTGGATGTGTGTGGCTATATAGGGTACGTTCGGTTCATTCAATGAGCGTTTAGAAAGAAATATGGACAGTTTTTTTGTTCTTCCCCCTATGTGGCATGTTTACACATTGGATGGTTTGAGCTTTGGGAATTTCTGCGGGGAATAGATAAGCACGGGTTTTTATGTATCGCATTGAGACATTGCGTGCCACGACTGCGTCAAATGTGCTCCGAGTCAGGTGTTATAAGGTGCCCCTATAATACGTAGATTGTGACCAAAAACATAACTTTGTGTACGTATCTGGGAGGGCCAAAGTCTTCCGTAAATGAGACCACGCATGTCAGCTGGGCTCTATGGCACGCGCGTATGAAGGTTGCATTGCGTATGCACATGGTTACACACCGTAACGTCAATATTAAGCCACAGTTTATTCGCATGCAAAAAACAAGTATACGTGCTTCTTTTTTCCACTCGCAGGCTTTCGCGACTAATATTATGATTCATAATTGGTTTCTGGGTCAGATCGCGTAAAGTGAAATGTGTGTTGTCCACACAGCCTTTTCCACCCGACCCAGCCAATTAACAGCGTTGTTGTCACGTGAACAAAAGTGGCCAATTTATCACCGCTCCAGCAGCACCACCGGTGTGTTGGAGAGTGATCCACACACACATTTAACAACTGGGTAATGACGTTTTGGTGGTAGTTACAACCAGCGTCATCAGCCAGTTGCCAGGTAATGGAAACTGCCCGTCGGCGCTGGTGGCAACAAGCATCAAACTGTGACAATTGTATTAATCAGCTATGTCTGGTGGAGGAGGCCGTACGACACACATTTTAAGTATGCGATCTGACCCAATAATCAATGATGATCAAGTGCCAACCATTTTTTAAATCAAGCAGTGAGTGTAGGGACGGGGTTAAATTTGTGGATACGAGGAATAATCATCCTCTCACCTAGGCGGCCTAGAGGATGGGTGTTTAAATCCGTGGCTCACTTGTGTGTGATATCATGTATAATGGTAAAGAGCGAACTTCCAAATTGCACATTCTCAAATCATTATTTAGGAAAGGCCCAGCAAAAATGAATCCAGTCTTCCTGACCTGGCTAAATATTTTTTTTCTTTGTTTAAATGTCAGTGCGTGCTGTGCAATTGCTGCAATGAGCGTAGATTGTGGAAACATTCTTCACACTCCATGGCTTTTCGCATCTATTAAGCCGAAGGAACAATAACAGCGTTTTCCTGTTGTTAGTACTCTCCATCGAAGCTGCAATCTGATCGTGAACTCCCCCAAAGGCATCAAACGAGCCAAGCTAGCACACTCCCGGAGCTGCTCGTGGAGCAGTTTGCACTGTCTGCAACAGGAGCAATAATGTCCCTGTCACCTGTAAGTCTGTCATCGGTGCGATGTCACACGTGGCAGGATTATTTCCTTCACAATTCCTTTCATTTCGTCAAAATCGATAACACGAAATAATGCAGTTAGCAGGCCAGCGTGCGCTGCGGCCATCCGTGAACCTGCGGATAACGCGAAACAGAAAACCGTGGATGAGTCTCAATGCTGATAGCAAAACCAATAAGCGGACAATATAGTTTCCTGTGCATACTGTACCCGTCTCTCCAGCATAAACAAGAAATGCATTTCTTACGGCGTCCTGGGAGTGCATAATTGCAGCAGAATTATTAAAAAAAACAAGCAAACTTTAGACCGGTTTCAACATGCAGTGTCTCACCAACAGAGTCAAGTTTGATAGGCTTGATGACAGTAGAAGATAGAGGGGGCAGAGATCAGAAAGGTTATGAAACTAAACTGAAGATAGTTTTATTTTACCAGGTAGGGCCCACTAAGGTATGAAGGATTTTTTTTCGGAATCGACCTGGCCACAAATGATAGCTCAACGAAGCGGCTGATCGTGTGGAAATTTCTAGCAGCCAAATACTCGAAACGCGTGATTTCCATATATATTTTTGTTGTTGTTGAGAATTGCCCTGTAAGCTAAGAAGCTCTTCAATCGGGTTTCATCAACAACAAAAAACTGTAAATATAAAAACACGACGTTTGCAACAGGAGGGGAAACCCGGAGGACCCGTAAAAACATCTACGCGACCACGGGGAGGAGAGACACGCAAACTCCAAATCTACAGCAGGCGTCAGTGTCTGGATCGAACCCACGTCCTCCTGTATACCAGGCGAGGTAGTTAACATCTCATAACCACCGCGGTGCCCCTTGGCAGAGCAGTTCCACTGTGGTGGCAGAGCAGACCATCCCTTGAGGATGACGGAGTTCTAAATAATTGTCCTTCGAGAATGTTAACAGTTCGCAGTGAAAGTGGACGAACGCAATTGTTAAAATATATTTATATATTTTTTAATATATCGCTCGAAGAAGCGTGCAAGGAACCATCGGCGTGAGGAGCACATCCTAATACAGCAATGTGTGTGTAGGACCATACCATACTTGTACACCCTGCACGTCAGGGGATAGAGGGAAGGCAGTACTCCAGGAGGTCAAGGGGCAGCCCTGCAATTGCTCGCTCACTCCACTGCTGGCGGATGGGCCTCCGCTATAGGGAGCTCTATAGAACCCCTCTAGAGCGTACTTTGGTCTACTTTTCCACGCTGGCTCGACTTCTCGGAATAAGCGGAAGTAGCCACACTTCACCACAGCCACACGCAGCCTGCCCAACCGACTCAACCGCGGTGCACTCAGTTTGTACTGCTGCCTTAGGCACAGACGAGGTGATTGAAGAAGCCTGCCCCATTGCTTCAACTGTGTTTGTTCGTTTGGATTCATAGATGAGCAAAGCCGAGGAGTGTGATGAATACATTTTTTACAATCTACACTGACGTTTAAACAAATTAATAAAAAAAATAGGCCAAGAAAAGCGGATACATTCTGCGCTGGGGATTTTCAAAGCTGTCATTTGACAATGTGCAACTCGGAGTTCATTCATTTTCTGACCACGTTACATGAGGTCACGACAAAGTGAGCCACGGGTTTCGAACCGGCGACCTCCTTGGATTGCAAGTTCAGTGAGCTCACCATCAACATTGCGGCAACAACAGCAGCAGCATCATCATCCGACTCCAGGAGAGAGAGAGAAAGTCACTCACGTGCAGAGGTCGCAACCGGGTACCCGATACCCGTACCCTACCCGATACCCGTACCCGTACCCGGCCGGGTACGGGTACGGGTAGCCGTTTGCGACCCTGGTGCGGCCGGGTACGGTAGACCGTGAGTCACTGGTGAGTAACCGTTTGTCACTCATTTCGGGTAGAGTACGGGTGCGGCCGGGTACGGGTAAGGAATCAAAACCCGTTGGCGACCTCTGCTCACGTGCCTCGTTTCCATCTCGGCGTTATCGGTTCACGCACTCGCGCTATGCGATGCAGCAACTTTCGCTCTGCAAACGGCGCAGCGGCAGCAGCAGCGGCTGCTGCTGCTGCTTAAGTTCGCCGTGCAAGCTGGCGGCGGTGGGCAGGTGGTGAACGCTGCAGTTGCACTTGGGGGATAATTGCCACCAGGACGATGGCTCGCAGACCCATCGACGGTGAAGGTCGCTGCCGAATGCCCACTGGAGTGCGGGTGTGGGGCGCGTCCTTGACAGCCCAGAGCAATGGCAAGGGAACGGCATGGAAGCCTGCAAAATAGTTTGTGGAAAAGAAGAAGAAGGAGGAGAATAATAAAAAGACCAACAAGCAATAACATTCGACCCGCAACTCATTCACCTTGGCGCGTTAAGCTATGCGGTAGCAGCCAGCAATGACATAATAATTCAGGTCGCGATGTGAAACGTAACGCTATGGGAATGCAAAATTGTTTCAGTGAAACTCGTTTTCAGCTTTAAGATGAAAATGACAACAGCAATGCAACTTTGGAGCGTGTGGCAATAATGAAATCGCATTGAACAACGCGGTGGCTAGGAGATGTTAACTCCCTCGCCTGGTATACAGGAGGTCGTGGGATCAATTTCGACTCTGACACCTGCTGTGTATTTGGAGTTTGCGTGTCCCTCTCCCCGTGGTCACGTGGATTTTTCTCCGGGTGCTCCGGTTTTCTCCCCCACATTTAAAATCAACGTCGCGCGTTCAGAGTATTTGGCTGCTATCAATGTCCGCGTGATGACAAGCCGCTTTGTTGAGCTATCATTTGTAGTGGCCAGGTCGCTTCTGAAAAAGAGCTGCATAGCTCAGTGGGCCTGACCTGATGGAATAAAAATAATAGCTTAATAGTTCATAGCTAATACACATATACATGACGTAGGTAGAGGTAATGGTGCAGCCCTGCAATTTCCTGTTCATAGTACTGCCGGTGGAAGGGTCTCCGCTCGAGGCAGCTCTAGAGATCCCTTCTAGAGGGCACTTTGGCCTACTCTTCTACGCTGGCCAGGCATCTTGGAAGAGGTGGGAATACCCACACCTGAACCCACCCACACGCGTCCTGTCCATCAACTAATTGGGGAGTACAGTTCACATTCACACTATTGGGTGAACAGAGGTACGGGGATTTAAGTAACTGGCACCATTGTTTCAACTGCCATGCGGGCATGATGTTACTCACAGAAAACAGATTTTGTGTGTGTGTGTGTGAACTAAATGCGGTTAAAACATAAAGAACGAAACGAACAAGATTATGGACATGCTGCAAAACCACTACGCATGGCCTTGTAAGACTTCTTATACGGGAAGGGCGGCAGTGATGATGATGTTGTTATCCAAGCTCCCTTGCATGGCAGGAAACTCTGGTGTCTGTTGGGAGTTACTGGAAATGGTCAATTATTTCCCTCCAGCCTTAACCCCAACAGCAGATTGGAGTGGTGATATACGTGAAGTAGGTGGGCATTTCAAAAAAAAGAAAACGTGGAGAGAAGAGGCAATGTCAAAACTTTGCTTAATTTTTGTTTAAACCCAAATTTGACTTTGCAAAGTGAGATCTCAATGGGCTGTCACCAGGCTAAAGGGAGTCTCAACCCAGAATGAGAATCTTTATTTATTCTGGAGTAATCCGATGAGCTATAAAGCTCTTTCTCAGAGATGTCCAGTTGGGCACGGGGTAAGATCATTACAACAACAAACAGCACAAAAAAACACGATAGGAGTGCAAAGTACAAGAAAGGTAAATAAATCAAACACGTCCCAAGCGCACACGTTTCAAGTTTCATGAGGGAGCAAAGTAACTCTCTCTCTCACACTCTTGAGTACTGGACACGATGATAAAGTCCGAGCCTGCTGACACATTCACACCACCGTGACATCAACAGGGTGCAGCTGTGCTGCGGGGAATATATTTCTAAAGTGTCGTGAGTGGAAGACAAGAAGAACCAAAGGAAATTCATGTTGCATTTACAGCGTTTGTGTTTTACCTTGGATATTAAAGTCGAGGGCATCTGCACGACCCAGTGGCCTAGTGACGACAGCTCTGGGGGTGCGGCAATCGGTCAGGTGGGGGGCCCCCCAATATTTGATTTGTCTCGCTCGGTCGCACCTCGGATATTAGATATCGCAACTCCTCTTGCCTAATCACATCGTTAAGGGTTTCAGAAAAATAAATGTAAACCGCGTTTTAAATCAGGTTTGTTGTTCTTCACACCGTTGTTGAAAACAGATCTCGTGGTGGTTGTCAAGGGGGGGGCCCCAACTCATAGCTTTTTGCCACCAGGGGGGACAGGCAAGGCACGCCTTGCCTGCCCCCCCCCACGCTCGTTACGCCGCTACTGGCACGACCCAAAAGACGCATTCACACTCAGAGCAAAGTCTACCTTGATGGGGGAAGTCAGAGTCTCAATGCGGGCTACAATAGCAACGCACGGGGCAATGCGAGACACCATCCCATACTCGATACATTTCAACTCCGGAGCTTCCTGAATGTTAGCCACGAGCCTCGATTTCGTTTTAAGTAAATGTAACTTTATTTTTAAACTATAAATTCACGTCATAGTCCTCATTGTCATAACTTTTCAAACTATATTTGTTCCCTCATTTGGGCATTCAAAGTTTGTGCGTTCAATTGGGAACGTTACACTTAAATGGAGAACACGATTATATTCAGATTACTTGTTATAAAAGGCTCACATTGTTTTCGTTCATATAAATAAGAACACATTGTCACTTTTAGAATACGGCACTGCAACAGCGAGACCTTGCCCCAACGGCGGTAATGATAACATCGTTGTTGTTGTTGTTGTTGTTTTGTGCGGCTCTACGCCGTACATTGTGCCCCATGTTCACCACGTCCAGACCCACCCCCCCCCCCCACAGTGAATATATTTAAACTAAAACTAAATCATAGACATTTTTATTTTACCAGGTAAGGCCCACTTCAGCTATTTAGCTCTTTTTCAGAATTGACCTGGCCACAAATGATAGTTCAACGAAGTGGCTTGTCACGTGGAAATGTATAGCAGCCGCCGAGGTGTGGGCACTCCCACCTCTTTCAGATGCCTGGCTAGCGAGTAAGAGTCGGCCAAAGTGCCCTCGAGAAGGGATCTCGAGAGCTGCCTTGAGCAACTGTGCAGGGAAGGGCCACATGGGCACGGTGACGTTGATGTGGCCCGATCGATGTTCGGGTACGGTACAATAAGAAATAGAGGTCATTCCATCTAGATTTGAAGTTGTTTACCTTACCTATATAGCCTCTTGTTAGAAGCAGCCCTTTTGCCCACTTCAACAATTGTTTCTTGCTGTGGTTGTCCCACCTGATGACGGACGCTTGTGTTGCGCCCGAAACGTCGTGATTGAATTTTATTTTATCTTATACCTACGTGACTTTACCGAAAGAACCAAAGAGTATGGAGGCCATCCCTTCACGGCACGACGAATGATCGCAGATAGCAGCGCGGCCTGCCCAGAGAGGGTGGGGGGAACGAGAGGCGCTTCGTGCCACGCCTCGCAAATGTTACGATCGAACATTTTCACGAATAGAATTATTGCAATAAACGCGTCATCGTCGTCGTTTTTTTTATCGGAGAAATGTTGCGTGGCGAAAGGCAATTTGGATGTACGCCTTGAACCAAGTGGACGAATGGAAATACGGGGAGAGGGGGGGGAAACTCGCGGGGTTCTGTCCCGGACCTCCAGGGAACCTTAATGGGTGGCCCTGTCAGCTCCCTCTCGTCGTCATCATCATCATCACCATCGTCAGACACAATCCCCTTCTTTATGACCGCTCGCTCACGGCTGAGCAGCCCTACACCCGCGCCGAAGCTGTCCCAAACAAACGCCATGAAAGGTTCTCCCGGACACCACCAACATCTTCTCCATCCCCCCCAGCCTGCAACCCATCCTCTGCATCCCTTCCAAATGAGCTCACCCATCTGGCACGGCCGTCCTGACAGGTTTGCCCGACAGTCATCGCAACGTCGCTGTAAAAGTCACGAGAGTAAAGACGTCTCAAATTACGAAACGTTTCAAACGAGGCCAGCTGTTTCAATCGACGGTGGGTGCCACTGAACGGGTTTCAGATGCCGTGTCACCGCAGGAGCCAAGCGTAATAATGGAATGGTGAAAGATAATAATGGGTTTCACCCTTTCTGGCAATAAAACAGGAGTTGTGTTAAGATGTGCAAACACCGAATGGATTCCTTTTGCAAGGCATAAAGTTACTGCATTAACCACAGACGTACTTGTGGTGAACGTGCAAACAATTATGCTCTGATTACACTGTGTAACAAAAACAAATGTTGTTTTTGGGTAGTAAGTGTTATTTCCTAATTTATTATGCCTGAAAGGTATGGAAAATGGCTATTATTTCCCACAAAATGTGCTTTTGTGACCAGGACAGTGGTATTTTAAATGTACCTATTTTCAATGAGAAAACGTGTGCATTTGTGTATTTCGTTCACATAAAGTCCTGGTCACAAAATCTTTGTGGGGAATAATAGCCATTTTCTATACTTCTTAAGCATAATCATAAAAAAAGAACACTTAGTACCCAGGAACAAACATTGTGTTACATCGTGTAATATACTGATTGTGTTTGAAATGAATTGGCCTACACTAGAGATGGACTTCTTCGTGGCCTAGTCTCACCAATTGTCAGACCAGAGAACGACAAAAGGGGGACATTACAAAGACAATGCCACTATCAGAGACACATCGCTCGGGTCAAGCAGTTCTATATATATGGAATACCCTTTTTTTGCCTGCATTCAAAAGTATGAAAAATAAGAAGGTGAGTGAGGGCAGGCCACAAGAGCTGGGCACTGAGCACACGCGTATTGCATGATGCAGACAGAGCCGTTGGCTTTGCATTCCGTCTCTGTGTAGGTGATGGTGGATATGCACGTGGTTTGTAATCCAGCAGCGAGGGTTGGTAGATCGCACAGACGTTGCGAACCTCCCTACCCCGTGGGTGAGCATCGAGGAGAGTACAGTACAGCAAACATGCGGACTCCACGTGTTCCGTCTGTGTGGGATAGAGTGCTTCCCCCTCGCACGCGTAGGTTTTCTCCGGGTTCTCCAGTTTCTTCCCACATGTAAACGCTCTAATTGGTCGATAATATCTTAATATATAGAGGACGGCAGAGCTCAGGTAATTGTAGGTAGAGCCGGCTCGCCGTCTGGCTATATCTGCCATCTCACTTGTTTGTGGTTCCTTCTCGTGCCTCTGTGTCGTTCGAGAGTGAGTGAATACAAGTTGATATTAGACGTTAGATACAATACATGTGCATGGTAGCACGTTTGCTGTGAGCACCGTTAATTTGGCCTTGCGCAATAGCGCGCTCTTGGCATAGCCAGCGCACAGGGCGCACGTCTCGCTGTGTCGGGGGAACTCCGGGCAGTTTTCCGTGCCAAGGCTGGGCATCGGACTGCCAAACGCAGTGGTCCACGACCCAGGGTGGTCACGTTGAAATCACGCCGTGCGGACGGAAACATCGCAAGCACCAACTGCAACGGGGTTGGCTGGCCACATCTAAGGCAACGGGAACGCGCATGATGAATTCGTGGTTAACATGAATTCACGCGTGCACGAATGGGTGACTGGACGATAACATGAGTGTAGAAATGGGTGAATTAATGGTTGAATTTATGACGGATAACGTGAATTAATGAATACATCGAGGTATGCTTACATTGCTGAATGAATTATTTTTTAATGGATTAACGAATAAGTGAATGTATTATTGCACAAATCAACAAAAAAATACATGGATTAATTAAACTCGACTTTGTTTAATATTTTCGCGGATAGTCGAGTTGCAAACAAGAGGAGTTATGCAATTGCAGTTCACAGGACATCCTCCATAAAGGATATTAAGGCCCTCCAATTAGTCTGGGTTTAAACTATAACTTTACTACGAAATATATTTATCTTGCCAGGTCAGGCCCACTGAGCTATGTAGCTCTTTTTCAGAAGCGACCTGGCCACAAATGACAGCTCAACGTAGTGGCTTATCGCGTGGAAATATATAGCAGCCAAATGCTTTAAACGCACTTTGATTTTAAATGTGGAAGGTAAAACCGGAGGACCCGGAGAAAAATCCACGCGGCCACTGGGAGAGAGACACGCAAACTCCAAATATACAGCAGCAGGCGTCAGGGTCGGGATCGAACCCACGACCTCCTCCGCACCAGGCCAAGGTAGTCAACGTCTCCTCGCCACCATGGCGAGATGAATGCCCTCTGCAGCATTTTCACGTTGCATCTGCCCATTTAAAATCGCGCCGCTGTTAACAAACACAAATTTAAAAACCATAACAACCACGCAACGCTATTCTATTCCACCACTGAGTCGTTAGCGGCGGGAGCCCTCTTCGCCAAATGGACTACGCTTGGGTGGGAACTTTCTCTTACGACGAGAAGTCGTCGTTCTTGGCTGTCACGTTGCAGCATTGACACCCCCCCCCCCCCTGTTTCAGCGTTGATATCTCGTTGTATTCCGCCCAGTTTGCGTGCCCCTACCGTTTGGTTTCCACTCTCAGCAAAAAAGAAAAAGTGGTGGGGAGGGGGGGTTACAGTTGTTTGAAGGTGTCCTTTTAGGGAAATCGTTCCCTTGTAATTGGTATTCAAAACTAAAATAATAAATGACGTTACAGTGCGGGAGCCCTTGACCATTAATGGGCTTTTTTTCCCTTTTCTCTCCCGCCTCCTCGCAGAAGCGTGGCGGGCGGCTACCAAATAAGGCGTCCTGGGGAATCTGGCGTTCTCGCGAAAGTATTTCGCACGTGGAATGCAGCCGTGTGGGTGACGGTATAAAAACGGGAAGCACGCGGTCAAAACGCCCCACCAAAAACTGTGTTCGCCTCGGAAATCTCTCGCACGCAAAAAATACAAAAACGAGCCGTAAAAAGGTAAGAAAGTACGCGTTTTATTTTGTTGGCGCTGCTTGCTGACGGCGGTGTATCGAGTTTTTTTTTTCGTCCTCGGGTTACTTGTGGATTTGGGTAACACACGATATTGTCTGACAAACTCTGCCCTGAGTACTGTGGGGTTGTTAGAAGCTAGAGAGTTCGATCAAAAATCAAGTTCGACAACAGCACGATCGTACGAGTTGAGCGACTTTCTAAAAAAAACTACATTTTAAGCTGTTGAAATTGTCGACTCACGTGTGTGTGTGAATTTAAACGTGATACAAATGTAAACCTGCAATGTTAATAGGGCATGTGCAGAGTGAGGACTGCGCAAACAATCTGCATTTAATTCAATTTAGCAAATGGAATAACAACGGATTGTGTGCAAGCGATACTTCTTGGTTCGATGTCACTTAAATTGGCATCACCTGTACAGGGAAACTTTTCCTCGTGTTAGCTGCTGCTGCTGCTGTTGGGGTAATGTGCAAAGTGGACCGTAGTCAACGTTGATATTGTAAATCGTTCGTATTTGAAAACGTTGATGTTGTAAAATGTTGATGTTTTAAGACGTTGATGTTTTAAAACCAGCGGTGGCACAATTCTGACACATCGTGTGACACCTGCACGGTGACTGTGTGGTACTGCAGCAGCAGCCACCACCACCACCATCATCATGTGCGACGAGGAGACGACGGCTCTTGTGTGCGACAATGGCTCTGGGCTTTGCAAGGCGGGCTTCGCGGGAGACGATGCCCCCCGCGCCGTCTTCCCCTCCATCGTGGGGCGGCCCAGACATCAGGTAACGACGGGTCCCGGTGCCATCATCACCGCGTCCACCTCTCAGAGCTGAGCGCGTAACACGAGAGAGAGAGACGCGCGCACGCGGGGAGGCAATCTTCACGTGCCGTCGTTTTTTGCGGTGTGGTTGGGGTTTTAAAAAATATTTTTTGGGGGGGTTAGAGAGCGGTTTTGTGTTTGTTTTGTGTGTGTGGTGTCGACACTGCTCTGTCGCGAGACGCACAACCTTGGTGGCTGGTGGCCTCACCAAGCGGTTGGAGAGACAACGAAGGGGATTTCAACAGCGTTGCTTCAAAGCCGGGGGGCGGGGGGGAAGGCTTATTAGTACGCTGCGAATGTTGCAAAAGAGACCCAGTTCGAGCTCGGTGGATATTTGTTTTTTGGAAACCCAGCAAAAGGGCATCGCTCTAGGACGCCGACTGAGTGACCTTGGGGTGCTCTCTAGCTCATCGGATCCCTGCAGTGCAAACACAGATTCTGATTCTGAAACGAGGCACGCTGGAAGCTGCGTTGTTCCACGGTCGACACGGAGTCTCTGGGGCCGTCAAGCTGCCGAGTTTCGTCGCGATTCACCCAGGGAGACTGAGCCGACCGCAAGCAGATGGGCTGCTGTGGCCTGAATGACGACCCAGCCACGCCACGTGTGTCTGAGTTAGTGAGTTAGTGAGTTTCGATTTAAAGCTTTCGTGACTGCAGGGATTCATCTTCTTGGTTCTTTCGGTAAAGTCACGTAGAAAGGAAATAATAAAATAATACAAATAAAACATAGAAAAATGCTTTATTTTTATTATTTTATTATTTCCCTTCTTCGTGAGTTTACCGAAAGAACCAAGAAGAGTTAGTGAGTGTGTGTGAGTTATTGGGAGTTAGTGAGTGTGTGTGAGTTAGTGAGTTAGTGAGTTAGTGTGAGTTAGTGAGTGTGTGTGAGTTAGTGAGTTAGTGAGTGTGTGTGAGTTAGTGAGTGTGTGTCGGGTCCCTCCAGTGGGGAGCGCTAGTGTAGCGGTAAGCGCGCTGCGCTACGAACCTGCCCACCCGGGGTCGTATTCTGCTCACGGCCAACACAAGTGACGATGATCTGAACCGGTCCTGGGCCTCCCCTAGGTCGACTCGGCCTCAAATGAGTTCCTGGTGCGATGTGTAAACATCGCCACTGGGGAGACAAAGGCGGCCGGGCGTGGTGCAGGCCACCCCCCCCCTCGTGTGCCGTGCTGGCCTTCATAGGTGCTCGCTAACAGCACTTACCCCAACAGTCTGTTCAGGCTATACGGGGGATCTTTGTCTTTTGTGTCTTGTGTGTAGACATTCGTTAAATCGAAGTGAACACATAGAATACACTCACTGGTTGTTATACTTGATGTGGTAGGCTGAGTTGGGATTTTTTCCTTAAATAAAACAACGCGCAATTTATTTTGTGATGTATAACTGACACACAATATAGTTCAATGACAAATTAAGGTTGAATAAATACATTTTCCATTTGGTGAATTTATAAGGCAAGTTTCATTAGGGTATTTTGCGTTGATTTATTTTAAGGTTTTACAAGTACAGTGTACACTAATAGTTCAGTTTTAGTTATCAGCTGTCACATATAAGCATTTACAGATTTTCAAATTCATTTGTTAGCGTATGTGTAAGACGAGCCTCTTCCCAGTTCTATTCCTCTTTTGATACAATGCAGCGTACACGGGCAATGATCACTGTTGAGATAAGCCATAATGAATACAGCATTATGATGTAACTGTCTCTCTTAATGAATCTGCCACAGAATCCATCCCATCGTTAATGCCTTTTCATTCGGTGGTTGAATAACGGCTCAAGTATCACAGCCAACAATCTTTATTTAAATTTTAAAGCTTTCGAGACCAATATTGTGATTAAAATCTTTTTTTATGGGGTCATCGCGTGAGTAAAAATGTTGTGTCGTAAAGCCTCCTCCACCCGACACAGCCAATTAATGAAGTTGTCACGTGAACAAACGTGCCAATTCGTTTCTGCTTCAGCACTCCGGGGTATAGGAAGAAACTTGATAAATTGGCTGTCGGCTACAGGAGGGTGCATCGTAACCATTCTACTCACACGATCTGACCAAGAAATAAAATATGAACCGGCAATCTGCGTTGTGATTCGCTAAGCACATGGGCTTGCCCTGTGGAGTGGCTCATGGGCAGTGAGGTATGTTGTGTTACACGAGGAGACTTTTGTTAATTTGGGGAGCAACGTGGACATTTAGTTTGTGAAGAGTCTGGTGTAACAGCGGGCAGTTTCCACGTATCGATCTTCATGCATCTGTACGAACAGCAACATTACCTGTGCACCTTACGTTTAGTATTCAGAAACAAACACGCGCTTCTTGCAAAGCGTGCCTAATATGCTTGTTTTTATACATATTATCGGTTTTGGGAGGGGGGGTGGATAAGATTGGGTAAAAGGCCTCGTTTTTGTCCTGGTGCTGACAGAAGTGGCGTAATCAGGCACGGTCAGGTTGAGGTGCACATGGGAGCCCCACTCTATAGAGGCCCTGCTGCTGCTGCTGTTGGTGGCTGCAGCTCAACAGAAGAAGCACGTGGGAGGACCAGGACAAAAAAGGCCTTACGGTCCACGTAGGCCTCTTTACTCCCTACTATCCGGCACAGGCCGCGCTCTGAATCTGTGCCAGTCGTCACGTTGCACAACTCCGGGGAGCTTTCTCTGCCGACGTATCGAACTTGCCCCTGTGTCAACAATGTCCAAGTGGCAGTCTGGTGCCACGTTCTATGCTCATTATATACCCTTTTAGAAAGGAAAAAAAACGAACCGCCACTGGAATAAAAAATGTAACTGAGATTCACGAAGGGAAACTACTATGGGAGCTGGGCGAGGTTGAACTTCCTCGTACCAACAAAGGTAATGGGCATGAGGTCACTTGGACTGCAGCGCGTGCATTCCCCCCTACACTGACCTGGAGCTTGGCCACCACAGTCCTCACTCGCGGGGATTTGTATCCTGAAATGTAGCTCCTCTGAGCATGTCTGGGTCAACATTTAACGATGTCCGTGTCGCTGAGATGTCACGGTGTTCATTGTGTTCTAGGTAACGTGAAGACACGTTAACAGGAGGGCCGCAATCAGGTTATCGTCTCTTTGTTGCGACCCAACACAATGGACCGTGTAGTAGACCACTCTGGGCTGCACTCCTTCATTGGAGGAGGCAAAGTAAAACGCCGCAAACTCCCTCTCCCGAAGCCCTCTCGTGGCTAGCAGGCCTCGCCATTGGCGCGTCGCTCTCGCGCTTATTGCCATCGTGCGCCAGAATAGAGAGCGATTATGAAATAGTGACATGTTCTCGATCTCACGATCGAGATACGAAGAATCGTTATTTAAAGTTGTTCACATTATGGTTTTCTCTCTCTCTCTCATGATTTTATAGTCGGTCACGTAGTTTTTTTGTTTTGTGTATTTAGCTGTCGTACTGCATTCAGTTCCTAACGTCTGAGCCTCAACTCGGCTCGTGTGCCTCGTCTCGACAAGTTTCCTGGACTTTGGGTGACCAGGCGGGATGGGACTATAGGGGAGGGTGGGGGGTGGGGTCCAGCAATATCCTGGTGCCACTCACGGCCATACAAGGGGATTGACTTCCAAGATCGAGTTGTGGTTTGGGGGATCTCGAGGGGGCGTGCGACATTTGAAGAGGACTCGCCCACGTCAACGTTGGAGTCCGCGGCAGATCACGGGCCTCCAGCCGAGTGGCACTGTGGCACAGCGGTCGTCTCGCAGTGTACGTTGGGACCTCTTTCGCAACCGCGCATAGCCGAGCGTGCCAAATCGGAGGAGGTGCAATCTCAAGGCCACCGTTTAAAAAAGAATCCCAGTCGGGCATCGACTCAACCATCGTCGTCATCTCTCCGCGGTCGTGGGTGTGACGGACACTTTTTGTCCGTACGAGAATTGTTGATGTGACATGGACTGGTGCTTGCAATAGGAATGTGGGATTGGCATCACTGGCTCAGGGTGACTAAAAAAAGAGAAGATCCCTGGCGAAGGGAAGTTCACCTCTTGAATGCCGAAGGAGCCGGGAAGCGAGAGGGGAGGGGTAGTGGTGGAGTATTGGTGGCAGTGGTAACCCATGTGGGCAGGATGAGGCTCTTAAGGGAAAGACGTGGACATTTCACGGGCAGTTTATAATGCGTTCCTAGTAATAAGAAATCATTCACATAAAAATGGATGGCCACAGCGAAGTTCGTGATCTATTATTGATTTTTAATTTCGGTAGTAAAAGTATTTGGATAAATTATGACATTTTAAAATAATAATGATCAAAGTGCAGTATTTTTTTATTTGAAAATGTAATGAATGTTTAAAGAACATGACTTTAGCATCCAAACCGATTCATTATTTTACTGAACGTGTAAGTCTGGCAGAGTTGTGGATTTATGTCTCATATGTGGTTTCATAACTCTTAACAGAGTTAATGATGTCGTTCTGAAAATGAAAATTAACATACATTAACCGAATGATTATTGTTTTTTATTGTAACATAGCATTTACTATTTTTCTTCAATCGATTTTAGCACATGTACAGTCTCAAGTAATGCATATGTTTGCATTTACAGCGGTGGGTGGACCGGTTGGATAGTTCTGACACGGTAGCACTGTGCTTGTTAACCCTGCCGATCTTTGTATGAATCTTGGCCACGGCGAACACTCAGTGGGCAGAAGATGTCTGAGCAGTAACCGCCCGTCACCGCCTTACTTGCCTCCCTCCACCTTGTCTCTCTCACCGCACACATATTTATGTCACGGCTTTTAAATTCATTAGCAGCGTGTTTACGCGATCTACTTCGTGACGCGTTCCTGGTTGAGGTCTTGTTAATCCTCAAATCTTTTCATATATTTATTATTTCTTTTTCTTTATTCAGTTACCTTTCTAGCACGCAACCCCGACTCCATATTCAGGGAGTCAGGGGCCTCGACCCAATCTTTGTTGTCGTTGTTGCTGCAGCCACTGCAGTGTCTGGGAGTGGCCTGCGGACACCTTTGTTAGACACGTGACGAGCAAAGTTAGCCAATTGCCCCATCTCGGTCGGGATGGCCGGGTTGTTTTTTTTAAATCTGAGCTCACGTCACGGTGGGGTGGGTTGGTGGCTGCCGGTTGGTGAGAGCAATGAGACGGAGCCTCTACTCCACCACTATGAAAACAAAATCAGAATAGGTTTTTACCCTTTCTGGCAATTTAACAGGAGGTGTTAAGATGTTCTAACGCCAAATAGAAACCTTTCACAAGGATTCAAGTCCGCATTAACCACACATTATTGTGGTGAACATGCAAATAAACTCTGATAATATATGGCATTGTCTTTGAAACTGATTGGGCTACACCAGAGCCTGCCCTCTTTATGGCCTAGTTTCACTACCAGTGTAAGACCAGAGAACGCCAAAGGCGAACAGGACAAGGACAATGCACGGACCAGAGTATTTAGAGCTCGGGGTGAGCAAGAGGTGTCTGTTTCGTGTTTGGACATCTTAATGCCTGTTTTATTGCCAGAAAGGGTAAAAGCTCGTCTCATTTTTCGGTAAAGTCAAGTAGATAAAAAAAATCACCACGTTTCGATCGCAACACAAGCAATCGTCTTCAGGTAAAAAAATACAGCAGGCAGACTGCTAAGGCAGGAATAAATATCTATTTATAAATACATGCCTCAGCAGTCTGCCTGCTGTATTTGTTTTTACCTGAAGATGATTGCTTGTGTTGCGATTGAAACGTGGTGATTTTTTTTATCTACTTGACTTTACCGAAAAATGAGACGATTTTTTTTTCTATCTACGTGACTTTACGGAAAGACCCAAAGAGTATGAATTCCTGCAGTCACGAAAGCTTTACGTCAAGATCTAGTCTTATTTTTCATACTTTGGTACTTGCAAAAACGTCCCGTGATATCTACTCCACGAAGTTGGTGCCATTGGCCCACAGGAGACTCATCTACCTGGGGTAGTCCTTGTTTGTATTACCCAGGGCCCCAACTACCCTCATGTGGTGGTGCCCTCGTCACGACTGGAGCGGTTCCATCTGCCCTTTGGTGGTCGCGTTTCATTCGGGGTGCCACGGCCCCTTGACCTGAGCCCTCTCTCCGTCTTGGCCACCACTGTTAGGCAGCTGCTCGTGAGCTTGTCCATCTGCCACTGTTGGAGGGGGCTGTGGGACTTGAGGATTTCTGAATAATATTGCTCCACGTGATATCGTAAGCTGTACAGATTCCTCCATCTCTCCAAATTGAACCTACCAGGATTTCAGTGTCGAAACCAATGATGATTAGAATCCTTCGATGAACAGTAGAGGGATGCTCTGTATTACCAGTAGCATTAACTCGATATCTTTAACTTAAATACATACGTTCAAGAAATGTACCTTATTTATGTATACATACATGCAGATAAGGTGAACAATAGCACTAAAGATAAAGTGTAATCTCGACTATTCAAATCAGTTCACGAGGGCCTCACCTTTGCAGCCCATGTGACCTAAGTTGTAGTGTGTGTATGTTAACACACTGTGTGTTAAGGGGCCGTCCATAAATGACGTCACTCACCAAGGGGGGAGGGGGGTCAGACATTTGTGACGATGTGTGACGAGGGGGGGGGGGGGTTGAGAAATGTGACGTCACATCAAAATGCGCAACTTTAAATAAATATAGACTTTTTAATAAACGTTTTCTCCTACAACATCAGAGTGCAGCACCACAGGAAATACGCACTACAATGACAATAGTTTAAAGCGATTTGAAGCATGTTTTTTTTTTTTGGGGGGGGGGAGGTTCAGAGCTTTGTGACGTCATATTTGAGGGGGGGGGGTCTGACTTTTTGTGACGCCGTGTGACGAAGGGGGGGGGTCAAACATCGTCATTTATGGACGGCCCCTAAACTACGGTGTGTATGTTAACACTGCGCATGCGAAGCTTGTAAAAGTGACTCACAAATCCAGAACAAAGACTCCCTCCTATTGCCCCCATTCTGTTGGAGGGCTCGAGACACTGCGTGGTCTCTGAGGGCGGTGTACACCATGTGCGTTGAGTTTTATGTAGGTATGTTGAACCTTTATCGCACCGTACGTAGCCGACCGTGCTAATTTGAGGTGTGTGGGATAAGGACAACAAACTCAACGCGAAAATAAGTTTTAAGGAAGTTAGTTTGTCAATTTCGATGATTTAAAAGTGCATAACTCCAGTGGCTTCCTGATATGGGAAGGACGAGTTGCACAAACAGCATGAGAACAAATATCGGTGACAAGACGAGTCTATCAGAGCCCCAGCTTAGACATGTCGGTGCCCGGGAAAAGGTGCCACCTTCACAATCCCTGTGGGCCACCAGCCTGCCCACTGCTCTGCTTCATTTCCAGAAATTCTGCTGGAAATGAAGCTAAGCGGTCCCACTCCCGCTCCGGGCCTCGCCACGGCAATGGAGGTCCACACTACAAACATGCAGTGTGGAACTTTTACGACGATCCTGCGGGTAGTCGGATATTAATGCGAGGTTTCAACAGCTCCTCGCGTTTGACGTGGGCTCACACTGTGCGTGAGTGAGTGTGGGGAGCGGTGGTGTAGCGGTTAGCGCACGGCGCTACGAACCCGGTGACCCCAGTGAGTTCGATTCCCGTTCACGAGCACCAACACGTGTGACGATTATCTGAACCTGTCCCGGGCCTCCCCTGGATCGACTCGGCCTCAAATGAGTACCTGGTGCTGTGTGTGAAAAACATCGCCACTGGGGAGGCAAAGGCGATCGTGCGTGGTGCTGGCCACCCACCCCTTCTTGTGCCACAGCGCCAGCCTTCATAGGTGCACTTCGCTAATAGCACTTGTCCCAACAGTCTGTTAGGGCTGCACGGGGGATCTTTGTCTTTGGGGAGCGAGCGGTCGTATAGCGGTTAGTTCTCTGTGCTACGAACCCAGCCACCCGAGTTTGATTCCCGCTCACGGCCACCAACGCACCGTGTCGAATACCTGAACCTGTCCCGGGCCTCCCCTGGGTCGACTCAGCCTCGAGTGAGTACCTATGTAAACATTGCCACTGGGGAGACAAAGGCGGCCGGGCGTGGTTTCTGGCCACCCACCCCCTCGTGTGCCACAGTGCCAGCGGCCTTCGTAGGCGCTGCTGGCTGACAGCACTTGCCCCGACAGTGTGCTAAGGCTACACGGGGGGGGGGGGGTCTTTGTGGTGCGTGCGTGCAGGGCGTGATGGTGGGCATGGGCCAGAAGGACTCGTACGTGGGCGACGAGGCGCAGAGCAAGCGCGGCATCCTCACCCTCAAGTACCCCATCGAGCACGGCATCATCACCAACTGGGACGACATGGAGAAGATCTGGCACCACAGCTTCTACAACGAGCTGCGCATCGCTCCCGAGGAGCACCCCACTCTACTCACCGAGGCGCCCCTCAACCCCAAAGCCAACCGCGAGAAGATGACCCAGATCATGTTCGAGACGTTCAACGTCCCGGCCATGTACGTGGCCATCCAGGCCGTGCTGTCGCTCTACGCGTCCGGACGCACGACCGGTGAGGGCCTTTCGCTTTTGTTTCGGCTCTCGCAAAAGGCGAACTGCTTTGAGGTGTTTGAAAGACAAACAAAGAAAAAAGCCACCAACGCGTGCTCGTGTCTTTATGAATCAACGTAACATTTGGCATGTTCATGAGATCAACGTAATATTTTGACATGTCTGTGAGATGAGCATAGCAGTTGGCATGTCTGTCAGATCAGCATGACATTTGATATGTCTGTGAGATGAATATGACATTTGACATGTCTGTCAGATGAGCATAGCAGTTGGCATGTCTGTCAGAGCAACATGACATTTGATATGTCTGTGAGATGAACTGAGAAAGGTATGGAGGTATTTCTATGTAAGGACACTTATCATTGGTAATACTGATAAGGCATGCCTACCTCGTCTGGTCGAGTGGAGGATTCGTAGCACATAACCTTGCCATCCATCTCCATAACATCTTGTTTTGGTGTTGTTGATGCTTAGACTATGTACCATGGACATTGCTTCTGCTTTGAAGCAAATGGGCCAATATCACAATGTCCGTGACGTGTTACGGAGATACATAATACTGTGTCGGTGGATAGTTTGTCTCGTGTAAAGAGTTATCACTTGGAAATGTGGTTCCAAATACAAAGGGGATATCAAACAGTGATCTATTAGACTGGGGATGACCATTGTAGAAGCGAAGTAAATAGTCAAATACAGCTCAGGAAAAACTAATATAAAGTTGATTATATTTACAGATGTTTTCGGATCATAGGCTTTGAAATGGAAAGATGTTACTCTACTACTAAAGAATATTTTGTCCCTGTTCTAAAACTGAACAGAATCACTTCTTTTATGTTTAATTTTCCTAGTCCACCGCAACATCTGGATGAAGCTACACGCCCAATTGTTACATTCAGACGACATAGCAGGCGCGGTGAAGCCCGTATTGAGTGTTAGAATACACTCGGAATTGAGTGGCGTGAAACTACGCATGGGAGTGTCGTCAGGCCTCAACACGAACCAAATGTTTATTTTTTCCTGCTCCAGGTATCGTGCTGGACTCTGGCGATGGAGTGACCCACAACGTGCCAATTTACGAGGGCTACGCGCTGCCACACGCCATCATGCGCCTGGATCTGGCCGGACGCGACCTCACGGACTATCTCATGAAAATCCTCACCGAGCGAGGATACTCGTTTGTTACCACAGGTACTTGATGGAGCACGATGTCCAAATCAAATGAGAAATAACGCGAATCGATCGCGCGGTGGTATGGGTCAGTGGTTATTCGTTGCAAGGCCACCGTGGGCCACTGACGGCCTCCTGGTGGCCTTTAGTGCGGCCCCCGACAATACACACGGAGCGATAACACCACCCCATCATCATCATCGTGCCGCTGTCACACCGATAATGTCTTATCAGCGAAAGTGCCCCCCCCCCCCACCCGGTATAGGTCAACATTCATCGTCGATAATAATATTCATGATTTCAACTTGTAGCGCACGGTGATCCAGACTGAACACCTATCTGTGTGAAAATGGTTTTCTCCCTTTCGCACTTCTTATTTACTGGGTTGTTGTTATTAACTATTTTCCGCCTTTCCACGAGAACGATTGTTTAAGGGCGCTTTATGAATTTAACTGATTATTGTCGACACCCGCCGTTGCCGTTTCTTTGTTGTTGTGTCGAATAAGCCGAGCGGGAGATCGTTCGAGACATCAAGGAGAAGCTGTGCTATGTGGCGCTGGACTTCGAGAACGAGATGACGATGGCGGCCTCGTCGTCGTCGCTCGAGAAAAGCTACGAGCTGCCCGACGGGCAGGTCATCACCATCGGCAACGAGCGCTTCCGCTGCCCCGAGACGCTCTTCCAGCCGTCCTTCATCGGTGACCCCAGACGCTCCCCCATCACTCCCAGAGGGTCACACACCCCCCCCACCCCCCACGTTGTTTAATCTCGCACACGTGCACGCATCGCCAGGCGTGCACTTGGTGAGGCGAAGTCATCCATAATAGAGTTTTTTTAGAGGTTAGATCGAGTATATATAAATGTGTCGTTAAGCCCCCCACCACAGCCAATTGGTTTGTCACGTAAACAGAACGTGGCCAATTCGTTACTAGTACAGAACACCGGTGTGTTGCAGAGCAAATCCACAACATCCATAACATTTAGTCAGATTCTAAATGTTGTGGATTTACTCTCTAACACACCGGTGTGCTGCACTAGTAACGAATTGGCCACGTTCTGTTTACGTGACAAACCTTACTAATTGGCTGTGTCGAGTAGTGGCGGGTTTAAACAACACATTTATATTTACGTTATCTAACCCAAAAAAACAAAAACCTGTATCACGGATGATTTTGGTCGCGAAAACCTACTTCGTGTTATAGCCATCCAGTGTCCCCGTCGGTCCGTTTGTGACATATACGTCACGCTGCAATTGTAAATGCAACAGGATGGAGCCAGCCCTTGACTCAAGAGCTGATATCCTGTCGGCGAGTCGCGTTTTATGACAAATAAATAATGGGACTGGGTTACGGCTTTCTGTCGCGTGCCAAGCGTCTGATTGGCACCACGAGGCGCGGTATACACTTGGGGCAACATGACGCTCGCATGCGCGCGACAATGACTCGCGACGGGGGGGTTTGTATCGTCGCATTGAACCAACCGCGCACCTTGTCGATGTTTGTATCGTAGGGATGGAGTCGGCAGGGATCCACGAGACTACGTACAACTCCATCATGAAGTGCGACATCGACATCCGGAAGGATCTGTACGCGAACAACGTGCTGTCCGGTGGCACCACCATGTACCCGGGTATCGCGGACCGCATGCAGAAGGAGATCACCGCCCTGGCGCCCACCACCATGAAGATCAAGGTATCGTCACGCATCCCGTGACGGGAATATGTAACGACCTGGAGATGTTCGCGCGGTGGCGAGATGTTAGCTACCTCGCCTGGTATGCAGGAGGACATGGGTTCGATCTCAACCTTGCCGCCTGTATATTTGGAGTTTACGTGTCGATCTCCCCGTGGTCATGTGGATTTTTCTCCGGGTCTTCTGGTTTTTCCCTCCACATTTAGAAAAATGCGTTTAAGAATAATTGAACCTTATGGCGGGACCCCGGGGCCCCATAAGACCCCGGCTCTCGCATAAACTGCGTTGCGACGTAATTTTATGTCTGTTGAAAGCGAACGATACAGCAATCTATTCCTCTCGACGAGCTCTACACGATGCGCAAATCTAAGTTTAAAAGTTTTGTTTATGACTACGGCAACTTTGGCAACTTGCTTGGTGAAGAACGAGAGGATGGATTTCTGGTAGGTCACGGCGTTTATGTGAAAATTGGGATGGAGTCGCCAAAAATAAATTAACTAATTACGATTTTGACTTCCGTTTATTCGGAACCCCGGGTTCCACCATAATGTTCAATTTACTGCTATACATTACCACAAGGTAAGGCACTCTGTTGAACTATCATTTGCGCCGGATCGCTGCTGAGAGCTATATAGCTGAGTGTGCCTTACCTGGTACGAACAATATTTTCGTTAAAAATATAAAGTTTTTGTTTATACCAAGACATACATATTAAAAAAGCATTAATTTATAAAATGGGTAAGAGTCTATTAGATGCCTTCATCACAATATGCTCAGAATGATCCCATTCTAAGCAGTCACCGACATACCACAAGCCCTTTGTCCACGAGGTGACACGGTTTCTGCGTAAACTCGCTCTGCATCCACCAATCCCTCCCAGGCAGTGAGTACAGCCTTGGGAGTAATTTCTGATACATTATTTGGGTTGCATATATCATGGGTTGAAGACAAATTTGAGTTTCAACATTATTCAATTAACCTTCGAATGTAAACACAGTTGCAAGATCTTCCTGCAATTGCACTACTTTGAGGCCCATTGAGGCATTCTTTGGTAAAAGTAACAAGAACCCCACCACCTAAAATAAAATGATGGTGACACATGAGTGTCGCGATTATGATGATGTTTGTAATGATGGATGTTGATGACGACAATTGTGAGGATTATGATTGTTATGATGATGATTATTATTGTCATGATGATTGAGATGATGGTTTTTGTTGATGAGTGTGGATTATGATTGTGATGGTAACGATTGTTGATGATGATGATAATTGTGATGATGATTGTGGTGATGATTATAATTGTGACGATGATTGTGATGATGATTACTGTTGTTGGTGATCGTGATGATGACTGTTATGATGATGATTATTGTAATGATGATTGTGATGATGATTGTCCTGACGATTGTTCGCAGATCATCGCCCCGCCTGAGAGAAAGTACTCGGTGTGGATCGGCGGGTCAATCCTGGCTTCGCTCTCCACCTTCCAGCAAATGTGGATCAGCAAACCCGAGTACGATGAAGCTGGGCCCTCCATCGTGCACCGCAAGTGCTTCTAGCCCGGCGGCGCGCGGCCCCGCTCGCGACAGCAGCGGACATTTAACGGCGGCCGTTGATGTGAACAGCCCGAAAGTGAAATGACCGGCCGATAATATCGCCATATGGAAAGAAATGCAACGTTGTAATGTGTACTACGTTTACTGAAATACCGTAATTTCGGTTAAACCCAAAAAACTCACATTTAATGTACGATTTATCAGATATTGTCGATTTAACGTTCATTAATACTCGCATTTAAAAACAAAAAATAGACTGTTGACGTTTCGCTTCTATTTTGTTTATGTTGTTACTGGTAAGGTGCACAGCAAGGCATTAACACTCGTTTGCATTCTCTGACATCACCTGCGGGCGGTGGGAGCGCTTAGAACGGCGCCTCTGGCGTGGGACTCGGTGGGCTCCCCACAAACAGGCCGATGCGCACATCTTGTCCTTGTTTGGGATTGTTTTTGTTAAAGACAAGCCACAGTAGCAGTGCGAGTGTGGCCATGCTAATACCAAAACTATGGGCCGCGTAGTAAACCCACTGGAGTTTTGTGCTCCTTCAACAGAGCTCGTCATTAGCACTTAGCTCCTGAACATAATTTCCATCATGCACAAGAATAGAGCAGTGAGCTCCCTCTAGCCGTCTCTAGTTCTGCTCTCTAGCGATGTAAGCAAGTCGGTGATTTAACGTCTCTAACGTGACTATTGATGACATCCAATGGGTGCAAGCAAATCGAATGCAATTATGCAATACATTTGCAATCTGTAACTGGGCTAAGACTATCAAGCCGTAGCATATTCTGCACGCGACAAAACCCATGACTTGAACGCGGGCTGCCAGTTATTGCCTCGTTATCCGAATTAGACTTCTCAGCCGCCTAATGCTCGTGCACAGAAGGTGATCAGTTTGAGCTTTAGGCATCACGACAAAGGAGTAAGGAGTGTACGCTAAGAAGAAGGAGAATGGAGTGGAAAATAGATGTTTGAGCAGGATTACCTCGATTATTATGATTCATAATTAGTTAATTTTGGGTTAGATCGTGTAGGTATAGTGCCAATTTTCAACGACACCCTCCAACGCCCGACAGAGCCGATCAACAATGGCAATCGAAATCGACACGATGCCTACACGACGCAACCCAAAATAAACCCAAGAGCGAATCCTAATGTTGGCCGTGAGAACCTGCACCGTGAAAACAATTCACCCGGGTCATCGTCTTACAATCTCGCAGGGGTGTCTCGTATCACACCCCGCAAAGATGAACAACATGAGCCAGGCGAGGCCGCATGCCAAGCGGGGTCACTGCGCGGGGCTGTCCTGAACAGTGGCATGTGGCCACCACCGTCCCTTTTTTAGTGCGCCACTGCAGCCATGAGCAATTGTTTTGTTACACACGGGGAAGGGACGTTGCAACGCCGCTGAAAAGTCGCTCGCCTCAAGTTGTCCTCGAGCATGTTGTGGCACGACGGTATTGGAGGAAGAGAAAGCCGCGTTGCGCGCGATCGAACGCGACCGACGGCCAAGCGCTGCGGTGAATTGGGGAAGGCAGCGTTTATCTCCACTCGTTGAGTATTCCCCCCCCGCCCATTGACGAGGAAACCGTGTATAAGGAGAGGTCAACACGGGGTCGTGTGCATGATAGCCCCTGAAGCTGGTAGACCAGGTGGCTGAGTGGGGGTGGAGCGAGCGGCTCGGAATTGGAGGTTACGAGTTCGAATCCTCATTAGAGGTCGACTCAGTCTATCATCCCGCCAGGATACATAGAGGAAGGTTCGGCCATTCCATAGGAATGAGGAATTTCCACCCCGCTGGCTGCTCAGGGCTGTGAACGTGAGAGGAGCCACCGATGCTATCGAATACTCATTCGAGCGGGGAATCACTTTTGGTCTATTCACCGCTCTCATTAGGGGAAACCCGCGTGCAAATCGACGCGTTACCTTCGCCCAGTGGTGACAGTGACGATGACGTCTGCCCTAGGTAGTACAGCTGTAAGAGGGCTGGGGGGGGGATGCTTGCAGTTTCATTTTCCGATGGGTTTTTTGTAATGCCGAGGAGTGGTTTGTTCTGCTGCACGGTGCTGACGATCCACACAGCCAGGACGGATTCCCTGGGACGCCACCGATTCTGGGGCAGGGAGACACTTGACGCCACGGTGGCTAGGAGATGTTAACAACCTCGCCTGGTATAAGGAGGCCGTGGGCTCGATCCCGACCCTCACGACGCCTGCTGTGTATGTTGAGTTTGCATGTTCTCTCTCTCACCGTGGTCGCGTGGATTTTTGTCCGGGCCCTCTGGGTTTTCCCTCCACGAGTTGAGCGTATTTGGCTGCGATAAATGTCCACACGATAAGCCACCAGTTCGTTGAGCTGTCATGTCTGATGGCCAGGTCGCTTCTGAAAGAGAGCTGTGTAGCTCAGCGGGCCTTACCTGGTAAAATATTTTAAAAAACGAGATTTAGAGTTCAGTGTTCACCGTGAAGCCATTCAAGTGTCGGAATAAGCCGTCTTCCACGGAACCGCCTGCACGCCCCTTCGTCTGAAACTAGAACACCACGAGGCCACCGCTGAAAACCGTCCCGTGCCTCCGTTATTTATACGCGGCACAGCTACTGATTGAATTTCGTATTTGTGTTTCTTTTAGGGACCGATTTTGGCAAACGTCACGTTCGACATTTAACGCGCTGATTTCTTTCCATATTGACCATGAAAGCGAGATTAAATGTCCATTTTGTTTACCATATGTCATTGCCTATACCTATACCGTCTTTGTTTTGCTCATGTACACTTGCACGCTTCTAGGATGTAGGGGTTTTATCCGCATTCTTGCAATATGCTTCTGATCATTCCTGCACAGTGTCTGGAAATTGTCCAGGATTTTTAATTCGCGTAACGCTGTTGAAAAAAAGTCTCTTCGGGCAGTGACGTTGCAGCTGTGGGTCTGTGTTTCTCCCCCCAGGGCATGCCGTGATTTGTGCCGTGACATTACAGGTCCGGGGGGAAAAAAAATGTTCACCGTTATTTAGAAGCACTTCGTGACACACAAAAAGACAAAAATCTCCCCACTATGGCCTTAACAGACTGTCGGAGCAAGTGCTGTTAGCGAGGAGCACCTGTGCAGGCCGACACGGCACACGAGGGGGTGGGTGGCCAGCGCCACGCCCGGCCTTCGTCTCCCCGGTGGCGATGTTTTTACATGCCGCATCAGGTACACCGTTTGAGGCTGAACCGACCTAGGGGAGGCCCACGACCGGTTCAGATGAATCGCCACCGGTGTTGGTGACCGTGAGCGGGAATCGAACCCGGGTGGCCGAGGTTCGTAGCGCAGCGTAGCGCTGACCGCTACACTGGCAGCAGGCCGCACACCAAATGTCAGATGAGCCAAACTCAACGGCGTGAGTTGGCAGTGGCACTCAAACGCCAGTCTCCGTGTTCCCGACGAAGGCACTTCAGCCTTTCCATGTTGACACTTTACTATGTGTGTGTGTATTATCTTGTTTACATTAAAATGGATAACACTTGTAAACATGTAAAGCTGGACATTCCGGGAACTCCAAAAAACCGGAGTTTCAGAAACCCGTGGCTAATCTGTAAGGGATGGGCATTTAGTCTGCGTGGGTTTGCGATGGGAACAACACCTTCATGCGTAATCGAACCAACATTTGCCCAAGAGCATTTTACTCGCGAATCACGTCACCGCGAGAGGAAATTAAATCTATGATTATTCTCAGTAGCCGCAACCTCCGAGGTGTCCCAGATGAAGATGGGTGGAAAGAATAAAACTTCATTTTGGCTACAATAGTGTGCACATTGTACATTGTTTGCTCTTTGGTGGCTTGAAGTGGCAGGCCGTCATGGATGCGTTGCATACATCCGGCTGCGTCGATTTACATCACGTAGAGGATGGGGCGTGGGGGAGGGTACATTTGCGAGCTCAAAATCAACACAAGTGAGAGGGGGGTCACTACTCTTTGGTTCTTTCGGTAAAGTCACGCAGGTATAAGATAAATAAAAATGTAATCACGACGTTTCGGGCGCAACACAAGCGTCCGTCATCAGGTGGGACTACCACAGCAAGAAACAATTGCTGTAGTGGGCAAAAGGGCTGCTGCAACAAGAGGCTATATAGGTAAGAGAGGAGGAAGGAGCAAGGGGGGGGGGAAGATAGAGAGGGGGGGTAGGGAGAGGGGAGTGCTGCGAAAACGTTTAGAGGACGAGCAGACAGAATGCTGGGGGGGGGGGGAGAGTGGGCGGGGCTGGGAGTGGGGAGCTGAAGCAACAGGAGATGCAGAAATGAAGGCATATGTGGGGGTCGCTGGCCCCCAAGATCCCTCCCTCGACAATGCTAACGGCCGGGCTAACATCGTCACTCGCCCCCCCGCTGCTATGCGAACCGCTGCTGAGTTCCTCACCCATGGTGTGGGAGCCGTCGCTCGAGGATTCCCCTCCACCGCGGGTCCGCGTAATAGGCATGGTTAATTACCGAGTAGTATTCTGCCCCTCCCTACTACGATACCTCCCTTTCCTAATCGCGCGCCTGCAACCCACACGGAGCGAACGTACGCACGCCCACACACACGCCGCTCCGCGCACTCCAACTCAACTCACGTTATGATCGCGCACCTGTATCACACACAGAGTGAACACACGCGACACCCACTCTCGCGCCGCTCCGCGCAGCGCTCCCCCGAGGCGAGCCGCAGCACTACACTCACCCCTGACTACTCGCGTTATGATCGCGCACCTGTATCGCACACGGGGTGGACGCACGCACACACACGCAGCTCCCCACGCGACACACTGCTCAACATGATCACGCGAGACCACGCTTCGCTATTAATGATTTATTATCTGCTACTCGCGAATTGATGCTAAGTCAGTATGAGCCGACGAGGCTGGCCTATCCTACTTCCCCTGGACCTATTCCCTATTTATCGGCTTACGATACCCTACTTCACCTCCCCACTCACTGTTTGGTGCCCACGGTGGTTCGCTGCTCCCTGTGCTAACAGCGCACCTCGATGCGTCGCACGGACGTCCGGGTCGCTGGCTGGAGCTGCGGATGATCCTCTGGCCTGGAGAAAAGAGAGCGATTTCTCGTTTGTGCCCCCTTTTTATCCTCCCTACATCAAAGGGATGCGGCTCCGAGCGGGATGGCGTCCCTCAACCCTTCCCTAACAATGGGCTCGCGCCAGCTTGCACGCGCACGGCGGTTCCGGGCGCCTTTGACATGCTAATCAATGAGCGACCTGCGCGGCGCAAATTCCAATCAATCCCTTTCTCACGCAGGCCTCCCCATTATTGCAGTTCATGCGGCGGCGTCCGTCACAAAGGCTCGCCTGTGGGAATCTGTGCACGGGCTCCCCGCGCGCCTCCCCTCTCCCGATCTATTCATACCTTCAGCTCAATCATTTACCCACCCCAACAATTGTGCCTGCGCGCTCAAGCGCAACTATCCCAACCTTCCGTGACTATGCGCAAGAGCCCCTGCGGTCCTGCTACTCATGCTGTCCCGTCCTTCCCCTGCTGGCCTCGTCGACGCGTGGGGGGGTGGGGTGTGTGTGGGGGATGCGTTTCAACTGTGTTGGCCGAATGCCCTTCGCCGCGGCCACACCATATTAAGGCCGGTCGCAGCGCCGCGGTGCAACGTAGCGTCGGGGGAGGTCATCCAATTCCCTGATCGCCGGAAACCGTGAGAGTTAATCCCGATAAGGGTTTCTCGGATAAAAACCGGTCGATCAGGTGTCCTCCCCTTCCAGCTCTATGGGGGGGGGGGGGAATGCGTGCGGGTGTGTTCATGTGAGGTGAGGCGAGGGGGACGAGGGGTTGGCTCCGTTGCTTGGTGGTGGCGAGGTCGGGGATGGGACGCCTGCCGAACGGCTTCGTGGCGGCGGCATCACACAACACCATAAAGCAGTTAAGGTCACTATTCACAAACAAAAATAACACAATGGCTCAGAAAAGTCATAAATGACCCCAGTCTACTTGCTGCGGAATTCTACTTTTGGTACAAAACGAGCTGAGGTCTCCCTCGCCGACAAACGGGCAAGGCCTCTTCTTTTGTGAAGACGTCGGGTCAGCTCCTTGAGCCGGACACTCAGTGCCTGTGGCTCACCACGGTGCCACACGCGCACACTCTCTGTGTGTGTCTGTGTGCGGCACCCTGTTCCTTGCAGTGGTGCGTGCAGGTGTCCACTGTTGCTGCAAGCACGCGTGCGTAGGCATGGCCGTGTACGCTTGTGCAAGTACGCACGTTGAACTTTCGCACCGTATGCACAGTAGCCAGGAGCGCCTCCCAGCAATCGGAAGGCCACAAAGTTCACTCGGCCCATCGTCATCCCTCTGGGATCGATCAAAATGAGGATGACTTTGTGGGGGCATAACACAAGTTTTTGGCATTAGATCGCGTAAATATATAATTGTGTCGTTAAACCCAGAATAAAAGTATCCTCCCCATATAGAGGTTAGTCAATCTTGATTTGAAGCTTTCGTGACTGCAGGATCACGTAGGTATAAATTAAATTAAATAAATCACGACGTTTCGGGCGCAACACAAGCGTCCGTCATCAGGTTAAATCGCGCAAATACATAATTGCGTCGTTAAATGTGTCCTCTGGAGAGACTGGCCACTGCATTGTGAATGTGGAATGTCCACCACTCTGCAGGCCCGTAAACGGGAGGTGAGCACCAATATCTAGCTGCTCATTGGGAGCAGCAGGACGCTGAAGTCCACTCCAACTGAGTGTCCCGGCGCTGTCCCCACGCCGTCCCGCCCGCCACCACGCTACGCGAGAGGAAAAACAATATATCCCAAGCAACTCCGACCTCCGATCCACGCGGACACTGAACAATCCCACTGCGGGTGCGCTCACAGTCACGCCGGTCATTCTGGGAAACAGCGGTGGATCCCCACAGCACCTGGCACCACCAGCCCATTGTCCAGCTGGGCGGAATTGTGGGATGCATGCAAAGTTAAGGACCGACCCATTTTTCAGCAATACAGAATTGTGGCATGCATGTAAAGTCAATGTCCAACCCTTTGTCCAGCTGGACGGAATTGTGGGATGCATGCATAGTCAAGGCCGAACACCACCAGGCCACTCAATCAACAACAAATTCACCACTCTCGTCCCTGAACCAGCGCCCTGTAACAGAGAGACATTCATGACAGGGTGACGTGTCGTGCGGCAATAGGCTCTTCTGTAGCGCAGCAGAAACAGGGCCTATTCCTGAAATGTCACTCTCTTGTTACATCACTTCGGAGACAACGCGCCCCCTTGCTATACCTGTCGCTCCGTGTCATCCCATCTGCTTATTTATTTTAATCTCTCACATCGAGCAGTGCACCAACCACCGTGGCAGAAAGGCCACAAATAAAACATCCACGTTACACATGCGAAGGTCGCTTTAATCAGTGGCTTTATTCACACCCGAGCCACACCGAGAGTTTCCACCTGTGGGGTAGCGAAGAAGTCCAGGACGTGTCTTGGGAAGAAGTCTATCTCACAATATCTTGGGAAAACCAGGACAGATGGCAGCTCTATAGCCACACTGCTTTTAACGACCAGTGAAACATTTCCACCGCACGTCAAATAAAAATCAACGTTTTTTTAATTGTCATTATTAGACTTCAGCACAATTAAGTAAAGAGAAGAGCGATTTAAAATCATCCCTTTACCTTTCAATCGTCATGTCACGAGACGGAACATTTTCAGTCGGGAACCCTGTGCCGAAGAATCGGCCCCGGAAGATGCTACGGAACTTTGGCTGAGGTCACTTCAGTCTAAAACCTTTTGCCCAGCAAAGAGTGCGGTGTTTTGTCGCGTGTCAAACAGATTTTTCTTGAAGTATTGGTACTGGGCTAAGCGAAAGTTGAGTGTGGCAGGAGAAATCACGAAAAACTATTCTGACATTTGCCTCAGCGGACCTCTCTATCCACAAGTGTGTGTGTGGGAGGGTGGTGGTATGGCACCAGCGGTCTCAAGGTCGGCCTCTATGGAGAAGGCTTGTGAAGAACGCTACTGGTCAGTTGGAGAGAGTCGCCCTCCAGCAACAACGGAGGGCAGTAGAGCCGCTCGCAACAAGCGAAGCACCAGGTGGCTAAAATACAGCAAGTTGGCACAGTAAGGGGTACAAGCTGGTGGTGCATCTACCGGTCATCTCAGTCAGTCAACCCATGGCACCTGGGGTCTGTCTCTGACCTCCTGTCAGCGGCCTTCGACACTTGACGTGTCCTCAAAGTGCACCAGGCCTGGCACAGACGCCGTGGTGACGTCGTCATCACTCAGTGGCGAATGGCGGGTATTGGTATTGGTGACGTGGTATTTCACACACGACACTACGGACCGAGTGACTTGATTTTGGTTCCCACCCTCGGCCAACGTTAGTGCTGAAAATCTGAACCAGCACTGTGGCTCCCCTTGTTTGACCCAGCACTGAATGAGTACCAGGTGCGGTGTGTAAAGCATCAGCAATGGGAGGATGATGACAGCCAGGCTCACTAGCAGCACTTGCTCCAGTATGAAAAATAAGAAGAGGTTTAACCCTTTCTGGCAATAAAACAGGCATGAAGACGTTCAAACACCTAAAACAAATACCTTTTATACTTTTATCCTGGCAAAAAAACGTATCCCATGATATAGCTGCTCAATCTGAGCTATAATTGGTCTGATACTTGCATTGTATTTGTGCTGTTCACCTTTTGGCGTTCTCTGGTCTGACACTGGTGGGACTAGGCCATAAAGAAGCCCGTCTTTCGATTTAAAGCTTTCGTGACTGCAGGGATTCATCTTCTTGGTTCTTTCGGTAAAGTCACGTAGAAGGGAAGTAATAAAATAATAAAAATAAAACATAATTAAATTATTCTCACGACGTTTCGGCCACAACGCAAGCAGCCGTCCTCAGGTGAAACCAGGTCTGTCGAGGCGACAGCGTCTGAATGAAACAGCACACGTGCTTGGAGCATATATATAAGCTGGGTTGGAAGGGGGAAGGGAAAGGGCGCCTTGACAAAATAATTTTCATATCAAGAGGAATTTAGCATATTTATGGGAAATGCAGGTATGTGATTAGTCCTACTTATGTCCGTGCATTATGCAGGATTAGCAGCATCCAAGGGAGGGGATATGGGAAATGCAGGTATGTGATTAGTGCTACTTATGCCCGTGCATTATGCAGGATTAGCAGCATCACAGGGAGGGGATAGGGGTAGCATTAATAAAGGGAAGAAGTTTTAATAGTATGTAGCTGCAGTAACTAAAACCACCACGTAAACAACTAAAGTATAAACTACATAGTATCATCATTATACTAAATATACTCTACAATAAGCTGAGTTACTAACAGTAAGTAATACATTACAATTCTATGTCGTAAAAAATATAATATGCTTCCATCTAAACTTTATTCTCTTACATCACACGAGTCTACACCGTACTATATACTGCCATAGACAAACCCAACATTAAATTACATACTGTATTGCTATAAACCACCCTATACCTTATCCATTGTAATATTACACTATGTATTATTCTACCCACCCTAATGTATATCACACTGCTGTATATTCACTATACAATTACGATATTATATATTACTTTGTACATTGTATTAAGCATGTACATCTTTATACTATTTGTTATTATACATTGTACCGTTGACCGTCGTGTGAAAGATACTAAGAGGAAGAAACAAGATATGTAAATGCAGCGGAGCAAATAATCCATTCCCTGCGGAGAATACAATGCCAGTGAGTGGAACGCGGTCTGAAAGTCACCATAAACGTGAACACAATCAGTTAAGATCCGAAATGGTTTATTACGTCCTTCCAATGATTGCTAAGCCAGAATCCATCTTCTCAGTTGAAATTGTCTCTGTGTTTGTATATATGGATCGCCTCATGAACGAATCTTTCATGGTAGCCAGATGGCTTGCAGAGAACCTCTGTCTTGGAGAAGTCAATATCATGTGAGCCCACTGAATTGTAACAGTGATCTGCCACGGCTGAGGTGTTTGTCCTACCGTGTTTCAAGTCTGCTTTATGTTCACGGATGCGGTCCGAGACATGTCGTTTGGTTTCTCCAATGTAACTGCTACCACAGAGGCAACTTAGTTTGTAGACGCCAGGGTACTGTATGTCTGGAACCACATCTTTTACAGACGGTACCAGATCACGGATTTTATGTACTGTGTTGAATCGGACCTGGATCTTGTGTTTAATCAGGATTTTGGAGATCTTTTTTGTGACCCCAGCAATGTAGGGTAAGGTGATGGTCTTGAAAGGCTCCTCAACGGGATCCTTCTTGATGGTTGGAGTGATGGCTTTGCGGATTGTGTAGTCGGAGTAACCATAGAGCCCAATGCATATCCGACCAGGAACACATTGCCAGTGAACTCAAACACGTACGCCAAGCTCTTAAGGCTAATGGTTACTCCGACTACACAATCCGCAAAGCCATCACTCCAACCATCAAGAAGGATCCCGTTGAGGAGCCTTTCAAGACCATCACCTTACCCTACATTGCTGGGGTCACAAAAAAGATCTCCAAAATCCTGATAAAACACAAGATCCAGGTCCGATTCAACACAGTACATAAAATCCGTGATCTGGTCCCGTCTGTAAAAGATGTGGTTCCAGACATACAATACCCTGGCGCCTACAAACTAAGTTGCCTCTGTGGTAGCAGTTACATTGCAGAAACCAAACGAGATGTCTCGGACCGCATCCGTGAACATAAAGCAGACTTGAAACACGGTAGGACAAACACCTCAGCCGTGGCAGATCACTGTTACAATTCAGTGGGCTCACATGATATTGACTTCTTCAAGACAGAGGTTCTCTGCAAGCCATCTGGCTACCATGAGATATTCGTTCATGAGGCGATCCACATATACAAACACAGAGACAATTTCAACCGAGAAGATGGATTCTGGCTTAGCAATCATTGGAAGGACTTAATAAACCATTTCGGATCTTAACTGATTGTGTTCACGTTTACGGTGACTTTCAGACCGCGTTCCACTCACTGGCATTGTATTCTCTGCAGGGAATGGATTATTTGCTTCGCCGCATTTACATATCTTGTTTCTTCCTCTTAGTATCTTTCACACGACGGTCAACGGTACAATGTATAATAACAAATAGTATAAAAATGTACATGCTTAATATAATGTACAAAGTAATATATAGTATCGTAATTGTATAGTGAATATACAGCAGTGTGATATACATTAGGGTGGGTAGAATAATACATAGTGTAATATTACAATGTATAAGGTGGTTTATAGCAATACAGTATATAATTTAATGTTGGGTTTGTCTATGGCAGTATATAGTGCGGTGTAGACTCGTGTGATGTAAGAGAATAATGTTTAGATGGAAGCATATTATATTTTTTACGACGTAGAATTGTAATGTATTACTTACTGTTAGTAACTCAGCTTATTGTAGAGTATATTTAGTATATTGATGATACTATGTAGTTTATACTTTAGTTGTTTACGTGGTGGTTTTAGTTACTGCAGCTACATACTATTAACACTTCTTCCCTTTATTAATGCTACCCCTATCCCCTCCCTGTGATGCTGCTAATCCTGCATAATGCATGGGCATAAGTAGCACTAATCACATACCTGCATTTCCCATATCCCCTCCCTTGGATGCTGCTAATCCTGCATAATGCACGGACATAAGTAGCACTAATCACATACCTGCATTTCCCATATCCCCTCCCTTGGATGCTGCTAATCCTGCATAATGCACGGACATAAGTAGTACTAATCACATACCTGCATTTCCCATAAATATGCTAAATTCCTCTTTATATGCAAATTATTTTGTCAAGGCGCCCTTTCTCCCCCCCCTTCCAACCCAGCTTATATATATGCTCCAAGCACGTGTGCTGTTTCATTCAGACGCTGTCGCCTCGACAGACCTGGTTTCACCTGAGGACGGCTGCTTGCGTTGTGGCCGAAACGTCGTGAGAATTATTTAATTATGTTTTATTTTTATTATTTTATTACTTCCATTCTACGTGACTTTACCGAAAGAACCAAGAAGATGAAGCCTGTCTTTGGTGTAGGCCAATCAGTTTCAAAGACAATGCCATATATGAACCTTATGGCGGTTACCCGGGTTACCATAGTACCCCGGCTCTCGCATAATGTCCGTGATGCAGTAATTTTTAGTCTGTTGTTGGTCGGCGATGCAGTAATCCACTCATCTCGACGAGCTGTACACGATGCACCATTCAAAGTTGAATTTTTCGATAACGGATTTTTTATGCTGATGTTTGGCGTTTCAACATCGCGGAGGGGCACTGATTTCGGATTGATTGGTATCCCAGTCGCGGAGTTAAGTAGACCCCTGGAAAAAATAGAGTCCCAGAAATAAAATATTTAATTGCCTCGGCCATTTTGTATTATTTGGTACCCCGGGGTACCGCCATAATGACCATATTACCAGAGCATGTTTGTTTGCATGTTTGTCACAAGTACCTGTGGTTAATGCAAACTTGATTCCTGGCAAACGGTATCTATTTGGTGTTTTAACACCTTAACACAACTGCTGTTTTATTTGCCAGAAAAGGATAAAACCTATTCTTGTTTGTCATACTTTCATACTGGCAACAAAAGTCCCGCAGATATTTCACTCGCTTTTCAACAATTCCTCCGTTGTTGCTGAAAAACTCAATTGCCAAAAAGGTCCCATGATAAAGCACTTACAGCCCCATGCGTTAGCATAGGCCGCACGGGGCGTCTTTGTCCTCGCACGTGTGTGTGCGTGGGTGGAGTGTCGGTGTAACGGTCCGCATGCTGCGCTGCAAAACTCAAAAGCCTGGGTTCGATTCCCGGCAAACTGCGAGCATGAGTGACGTCCGAACTGGTTGGCGGCGCTCACGTGAGCGCCACGAGGGCGAGCAGCACAGCCAGAAGGGCCGGCACAAGTGACGGCCGGGCCCCTGCGTTTGGCGGCGGCTCCCTCGGGACGCAGGGCGGCGCTTCGGGATCCTTGGGGATCTTGGGAACGTGCTGGGCCGGAAAGGCACTGGAGCTGTGCTGTAGGGTTTGTGGGAGAGGGTTGAGAGAGAGGCAGAGAGGGGGTGGGTGGGGGGGAGAAGGCGGTGTGTTTGTTTTGATGGGGACGAGCGAGCTGAGTAACGATGGCTGTTCGGTCAGTCACTCATTCGTTTTGCCGAATTCACGGCGTGTGCTCGAAATAGCGGTGCTAATTCGGGGGCAGGGTATTCCGGCTGTACGTGGAATTGTCTTGGTCTTGCCATGAATTTATGTTGTTTCAATTTACAGCCCATTTACAGAATGTAATTGTGACAGGTTTTACCAAACACCACAATACTATTATCACGTGCCTTTCCCCTGCCCATGGCCTGCATGTGAGCAGCATCAACGGCTCTCACACGAACTTCCCTCCTGCTGCTGCTCCCTCCATCACTTTTCTCCTCTTCCTTCCCCCCCACCTCCCTTGCCTCACCTCTCCCACGTGGATCGCGAGATGCTCCATGTCTCGGGCGGCCGCCTCCGCGCCGCGCACCGTGGATTCGGTCCAGTTGACTCGGTCGTACAGCAGGAAGACAGGGACACCCTGTGCCTCCGGGGGGCTGAGCACCATGTACGGGAACTCGCTGCACCAAGGCGGAGGGGCGGGGGAGACGGATGACGCAGTGTGAACCAGAGCTGGCGTGACTCCTCATCGAAACTATAAAACCATTTTTTATTTTTACCAGGTAAGGCCCACTGAGCTACTATGTAGCTCAACGAAGTGAGTGGCTCGTCATCGTGTGGGAATTTATAGCAGCAGCCAAATACTCTGAACGCACGTTGAAAAAACGGAGGACCCGGAGAAAAATCCCCACGGCCACGGAGAGGGACATGCAAACTCCAAATATACAGGCGTCAGGGTTGCGATTAAACCCACGACCTCTTGTGTACCAGGCGAGGGAGTTAACATCTCCTAGCCACCGTGGCGCCCTTCAGTAATAGCCGAGACGAAGCGTCGGCTGGCGAGCCCCGTTCATGCTGCTGCTGGGTTGACAGCGGCGAGGGGCGAGTTTGAGAAACTTTCCGAATCATATCGGCCGTGAAGGTCCACGCGCGGGTTTAAACGTTCACTCGCTTCGGCGAACGAAGCCGGCGGAAACGCCATCCCAGCTCGAGTCGATCATTCACGCGATACCCCTCCGACCGGCGGTGTGCGGCGGAGAGGGGTGCGGTGTGGTGGCGGTGGCGGTGTGGTGGTGGCGGTGCGGTGGTGGTGGCGGTGTGGTGGTGGCGGTGTGGTGGTGGTGGCGGTGTGGTGGTGGCGGTGGCGGTGTGGTGGTGGTGGTGGCGGTGGCGGTGTGGTGGTGGTGGTGGCGGTGTGGTGGTGGCGGTGTGGTGGTGGTGGCGGTGTGGTGGTGGCGGTGTAGTGGCGGTGTGGTGGCGGCGGTGTGGTGGTGGTGGCGGTGTGGTGGTGGTGGCGGTGTGGTGGTGTGGTGGCGGTGTAGTGGCGGTGTGGTGGTGGCAGTGTGGTGGCGGTGTGGTGGTGGTGGTGGCGGTGGACAGGACGGGCATCTCACGGGGTCACGGTGAATCCCAGCGAGGGGGCCACGGCGGCCATGTCGTAGAGGCTGAGGCACCGGGAGACGTTCACCCGCGGGTAGTAGTAGATGAAGGCGATGCACATCTCGTCCTGCGTGGAGAGGCCACCCTGTGGGGAGGAGGCAACGCGAGAGGGAGAGAGAGTGAGGGCCGAGACGATCGCAGAGGGAGACGTCGTCATCGTCGCCGCCGAATCTGTCGATGCCACGACGCTTTCCACTCCTTTGTTGTCCTTCTCCCGGCACCTCCGCTTAGCGCGGTTGGCTACACTACGACGGTGCGGAAGAAGTTCAACGTACACCCCACACGTACCATCTCCCACAATGTAACAATCCACCAGGTACCCGGTCTGTACGCATTACGGGGGAGTGCTGGCGCTAGTGGTTAGCGTAACTTGTGCTGTGAACCCCTCTGCTGACACCAGTTTGATTCCTGACCGCAGCAGCGAACACCGGTGGCGAGTGACACCTCAATCCAAGACCGTAGCCATAGAGTCAACATTGGGGGGGACCAAATCTTCCAGGGTGTCTGAAGGTCCCAACCCAGAAAAATATCTAAATTTGAAAACTCATTTCCTGCCTAAAATATAAAAAAAAAAACACATGGGATGGATTTTTATTTATTTTTTACAATAATGTCTAATAGTGTATTGCATTACATTGCTCTGTTTTAACTTTTGTACCATTTCTTGTTTCATTGTATGTAATGGCAGGGATTAAGGATTAATTAAGAACAACCATAACCACAATCATATAAACAGCAATTTATGCATTGATTTATATGAAGACAAGTCCAGATATTGTGGCGAAGGTTTATCAAATTGTTGTTTTTATTTACATAGCATAGCAATTCTTTTTTTATAGTAATATATTGGGAGGGGCGACATTTTGAGCATATTCGAATAATGGGGGGATGTCCCCCCCCCCAATTTATATTACAATGCACACCCTGGCCCCGACAGTCGCCTGCCGACTCCTCATTGGTCTTCGCCAATTGGGCTACCGGACGCGTGGAGGCCACTCCGACGTCTTGCCTCGGCAATCGGCAACCTCGTCCGTCGTGAGCGCAACAACCCACCCGGTGCCGACCGTTCTTCCCTCGTCACGTCCACGCCGCTCACCTGCTGCATTTCTCTTCTGAACTCCCGCACTGCCCGTCCCTGTCCTGCCACTGAATTCCTTGCATCCGTCTCAGACACCCAAACTAAACTATTAAATGTTTTACAGGTAAGGCCCACTGAGCTATATGGCTCTAAACGCACGTTGATTCTAAATGTGGAGGGAAAAGCCGGAGGACCCGGAGATAAATCCACACGACCATGGAGACATGGACACTCCAAATATGTAGGTATCAGGGTCGGGATCGTACCCACGACCTCCTGTATACCAGGCGAGGTAGTTAACATCTCCTAGCCACCGCAGTGCCCAAAGGCGAGCAACAACCTGTTCTCAAAATACCAGCAACGTCTACATGGTCAGGATCCAGTTGTCTGATCTGTACCGGAACAGAGGGCACTCTCGCCTCCAAAAACCCTTTTCCACCCGGACTCGTCTCACGTCTCGTCCAACGTGGCTTCCACAGCCCATCGCTAACCTGCCCCGCTCAAGCTATGCACCCCCCTTGAGCGTGCCAACCGCGCCGCCTAGGACGGTTGGCTACGTCCTGTGCGAAAGAAGCCCAACATGTACGTACGTACACGGGCACCCGTATTGTGGACATCACTGCAGTGGTGGAAGGCAGTGGGAAATTAAGGTCACCCCCATCATCATCATCATGTCGTTGTGATGTGCTCCTAAGCGCCCGCGTTCCTTTTGCTGCCCGCCTTCAGCAACTCGCACTGACCAGCACTGGTGAAGTATGGTCAAACAACTCACATGACTGGACATTGACATGCAGAGGCATTAATCCAGCAGTGACATTGACTAAATGCTGTAATACTACTCTTATTCCTGACGTTGTTGTTGCTGTTGGTGAGATTTGTGGTCAGAGAGGAGGAGACGGTGGTGGTGGTGAGAGCACGCACCGTGGTGGTGTGTGAGCGGCTCGTGCTTCTGTAGGTGCACTCCGTGACAAGTTCATCGCCCTGCCAACACACACACGCACAACACACGCACAACACATGCATCACCAAGCGCTCACAGCGACATGGTCAAGAGGTCGCACGTCTTCCATTCGTCGCAGAGAAGGCTTCACAGTTTGAGCCCAGTGGGTCACCCTGGTTAATACTGCGGCTGTGGGTAAAGGTGCAGCCCTGAAATTCTTTGCTCATGCTACCGCTGGCAGAAGGGTCTTCCACTCGGGCAAGCTCTAGAGAGGACGTATTAACTAGAAAAAAGAGATACTTGCCATCTGCTTCACAAGCGAATGTTAAAGAACCCGTAACTTTATAAATTAAAAATAGTAGGCGGCCATGTCTCCCAAATGTTCTTAATTAAAAAAAATCAGAGTAAATTGCTATTCTGTATTTGACCAGGTAAGGCCCCACTGAGGTCCGTAGCTCAGAAGCGACCTGGCCACAAATGAGAACCCAACGAAGTGGCTTATCTCGTGGAAATGTATCGCAGGCAAATACTCTAAAACGCATGTCTCTAAATGTGGGGGGGAAACCGGAGTACCCAGAGAAAAACCCACGTTACACTGGGGAAAGAGACACGCAAACTTCAAATATACAGCAGGCGTCAGGTTCGGTATCGAACTCACGATCTCCTGTACACCAGGCGAGGTAGTTAACATCTCGTCACCGTGGCACTGCAAACCGGTTAAACTTAACAAAAATAAGTAGCAAATATTGCTCTCTACTGGCAGACAAGACTACAACCGTCTGTGAAACAAGACCTCCGCGATAGCCCTGCACTACAAGCACGGAGCGATGGACCACCAATTAAACACGACGAACAATTTGGAACCCAATGAGAAGTGATCGCCGCCACGCAGCAGCAGCATGGGCAAAGTGCTGCCCTCCATCCCGCGAGGGGGCAGCACTGACGCAGCTCCGATGTTGTTCGATGTCGCCAATTGGGTCGCCGATGTCTGCAACTGGGGACGGATTAAATTTCTCTCCAATCGGTCGGTCGGCCGCAAAGCTCCACGTTCGTGCTTTCCAGTGGCAAAGCGTACAACTGGGCGACTCTCTATGACGGGGGGGGGGGGGGGGGGGTTCGATTGCGTGGGCAGCGAGCGCGACCCGTTCGCCCACCCCAAGGCCACCGTTGCGTGACGTCGCACTCACGGGCAGGACGGAGGTGAGCTCCTTCAGATAGCGGGCCTCTTGGTAGTTGAAGTCGTACCCCATGTCCCTGCCGAGGTGGCCGATCTGCTTGCCTTGCCTGCGAAGGAAGCGAACCGACGGAGTCACCGCGTGGCGTTAGCGGATCTCCCTTTTTTACGAGGCCTGTGGTTGGAGTGGCAGCAACCCGCCTGCAATCTTGAGTCTTGAGGCTATCCAGGATAAAGTAATGCCATTTATTGTGATTACACTGGTCAACACACTTTTCTGGCATAAGGTATTCCAACAATTTTAAGGTAAGTTTGGGGTGCTGATTCCAAATCATCAGTTTTTGTCTATCACATCAGGTTTTTGAGATATCAAATATTGCATTTTCAATAAAAATTGCAGAAGAAAAATATTAAATAAATGTGGATATCTACATAAAATGATATTATAACACACTATCCTAAAAATACAGCACCATATTTTAACACTAAAGTAGTCACTGACTCGCAACAACTTGCATAAAAATGAAATGTGATAGAGCAAATCTGAGATCATATTTGGAATCAGCACCCTGAAATTAGTATTAAACAGCTGCAAAAGTCCAGGCCAGTGTTATTACTGCACACACACAGAGACAAGACATCAGAGATCACCCGTCTAACGCTTCTACCAACCATGGCTACTGTTCCCACCAACTCAATGTCTTGCCTCCTCCACCCATGTTGACGAATCGGTCTACCAGATTGGCTGTTTTGTGTCCTCCGGACTGCGATCAACCACCACGCTGCAGGCCACTCACTGTCGTAAAATACTCCACAATTCTACTCGGCTGGACCGTGGCGATTATGACTTCGTCGCCCACGCGCAGCTGCGTGTTCGGGACGCGGGACACCCACTCACCTGAAGTGCCGCAACTGCATCGCCGCTCCCAGCAGGTGTGCGTGCAAGATCGTGGCGAAGACCTGGATCTCTCCGCTCTGTCGAGCCTGCGTGTGGCCGCATGGACACAGAGAGACACGCACATGACCATAGATAGACATCAATACGGGGGTGGGGGGTGTCGTGATGGTGAGATGTTAACTCCCTCGCCCGGTATGCAGGAGGTCGTGGGTTCGATCCCTGACCCTGACACCTGCTGTATATTTAGAGTTTGCATGTCTCTCCTGGTGGTCGTGAAGATTTTTCTCCGGTTTTTCCCTCCACGTTTAGAAACATGCATTTGGAGTCTTTGACAAGAATTAGATGGTATATTTGTTGAACTTCTAGCCAACCGGGGGGAAGGACAACAAACTCAACAAAAAAAGCCGTTATAAATAAATGAGTTTTCAAGCTAGATTTAAAGGTGCATAGCTCCAGTGGTTTCCTAATATCGGAAGGAAGAGTGTTCCAGACGGCCGCAGAAGCGCACCTGAAAGCGTGCTATGTGCTGACCGCCTTTGTTCGAGGGCCACTCAAAAGCCGCCGCTGCGAGGATGGGCGGAGTTTGCGTGATCAGTGTGGCGACCAGGAGAGGCGTTCATCCCCAGTTGACTGACCACGGCTGACGATGATGTTGTTGATGTCCTCTGGAGTACTCTAACTTTGGACAAACCTCCCACGCGTGCCCGCCCCGGGCCCTGCCGGGGCTGCTCACCGATCTGCCCGGCTCGACTCCTGCCGGGCGAGGCAGGGAGCCGCGGAGCGCGTCGCCGTGCGGACCCACGGTGGAGAAGCCCAGCGTGGGGCAGACGGCGTAGCTCACGAAGGAGGGCGTCACGGGGGGGATGAAGTGGGTGGGCTGCGGGTTGACTCCGACCTCCAGCATCCCCGAGTCGTACGCACGCAGCTCGGGCGTGATGTAGAAGCGCAGGCCCGAGCTGTCCGTCACGCCTGGTCATGTGTTTGATGCGCACGGGACACAGGCACAGCGCCGGGGGGCATGGGTTAGGGTTGGGCCGTGGTTGCCACACCGTCCTGGTTCTTCCCCAGGAGCAGTCCTCTTGTCGACGTAACTGGTGTCTGTTCTGGGAAACCTGTAAGTCTTCTATACAGCTCAGTGGGCCTTACCTGGTAAAAATTGTTTAGTAATAGTTTCAAAGCTCCGCTGTTTGATCAGTTGCTAACACGGGCCCCCCGTTACCAGTTCCATTTTAATTCCTCGCACGCAGGGAGCCCCCCCCCCGCCCCTGCTGACGCTAACCCTCTCACCTGCCAGCTTGGCTGGGTTGTCGTAGTGGGTCTCCAGCATCACGAACTGGGGGTCCCCTTGTGCGCCCAGGGAGAAGCCCGCCTCAGGGGGGTAGTCGAACGTCTGCACAGGAACACGCGCGACGCTGAGCACGCTCGCAAATTTTGATTGAGTTCACCTCGGGCGAAACCACTCAGGCCAAAAAGACTCGGCGCAACGGCTCTCTCGAGCTCTCCCTTCGAAGCGAAGGCCCTCTACTGTCAGCAGTGGCTTTGAGCGAGCAATTTTAGGGCTGTGCCTTTACCCGAGAAGGAAACTGACACTATTGGGAAACATTTCGTATGATGGACAACAACAACAGGAAAGTTAAAAGCGTGCTGTTCGGAAAAATGGAAAGAACCGGAAAGGGAGAAAGACCTTACGGAGGATGGCTTGACGACGACTCGAGCCATACTGGCACAGGACAGAAATGAAAGTGGAAACAAATGAAGAAATGTGCAGGGGGCACCTACGGGGCTATCCGCCCATGGATCGTGATGATGATGACCTTGACCTCCCTAATCCGTTTGCGAATACAATCATTGCTCGTGTCATCCCGATGGGTCGTTTCCCATCTGCCGGCGAAACGTAAGTTTACTCCGAGAGGAAAAGGGCAAACTTAACTGCGGAGTGGAGGCAGAGGGATGGCAAGAGGAGGGCGGAAGAGACGGCGGTGAGATGACATCACAGAGTGGAGGCCAACCGCTGGACAGGAGCAATTCGCGAAAAGAATGGACTGGAGACGGCGGGGGAGGCATTCGCCCAAAACAATGGGTAGTTGGTTGGCTACGTACGGCGCGAAAGAAGTTCAACGTATATACATTACTACTTCAGTGGCGCTTCTGCAGCGCTCCCTCTGGCGGAGGTTTTCCCGCCAGCAGTTGCATGGGGCCAGCACTTGCAGGGCGCCCACCTTTACCTCCGCCCACTAATTTTTTATTTTTTGTTACCGCGATCGAAAAAAAGAGGAAAATATAATGGACGAGCTGAGCAATCGAAGGTGCCACTCACGCCGCCGCCCACGGCCCAGCCGGCCATGATGCCGCCGAAGCAGTGGGTGAAGGAGTCGGGCATGTTGGGGTGGTTGCACTCGTGGCTGGCTCCAACGTGGGACGCGTTCGCGTTCGCCGAGCACGTGTACACCAGGATGTGGTGCACGAAGGCCTCGTTGTTGGCCTGCAGCCGTGGCACCACCTGGCACGGAGACACGGACCGAAGATCGCCCACACACTCCCGACGAGCAGAGCCGTCTCAACGAAAGAATAAGAAGTGGGGTTTAAACCCTTTCTGGCAATAAAACAGGCGTTGTGTTCAGATGTTCAAACACCAAATAGATGCCTTTTTGGCAAAACATGCCAACAAACATGCTCTGATAATATACGCGTTGCCTTTGAAACGAGATTGGCCTACACCAGAGACAGCCTTCTTCATGGCCTCGTCTCTGTACAAGTGTCAGACCAGAGACCGCTAAAAGGCGAACAGCACCAAGACACTGATAGCTCGGAGCGAGTAGTCACATCTATGGGATACCTTTTTGCCAGTATTCAAAATGATGAAAAATAAGAATGGGGTTTTACCCTTTTTGTCGCTTTCCGGGGTACTTTGAAGATTTACAATTAATTGAAATTGTCACGCGCTGCCGCCACCGCCGCCACCGCACGGCGTTCGTCCCTCGCTCTCGCAGAGAGGGAAGGGCACGAGGCGAGCGAGCGAGGCAGCAGCCACACGCGGTGAACTCATAGCTGTCAACCCGTACGGGTTACTCCGTATTCTTGTCCAGGGAAATTGAGTTTTCACGTCCACAAGGCGCACAGTCGTTTATTTATGTTTCTCTCTTGTGATGGGACTTTGTAAGATGAACGTTGACATTTTATAAGGGCACGGGGGTGACCAATAAGGTCTGAATTTGTCTGTAATAAGGTAGGCACTGATAAGGGGTTGACAGATATGTGAACTGCTGCCTTGCCTACTAAAAACTACTTTTATTTGACCAGGTAGGACCCGCTGAGCGATACAACAGCTCTTTTTCAGAAGCAACCTGGCTATGATAAATGATATTCCAACGAAGTGGCTTATCACGTGGAGATTTACAGCAGCCAAAGACGCTAAACGCACGTTTTTAAATGTGGAGGGAGAAACCGGATGATCCTGAGAAAAATATACGTGGCCACGGGGAGAACATGCAAACTCCAAATATACAAGCGTCAGGGTTGGGATTGAACCCATAAACTCCTGTATACCGGGCGAGGTAGTTAACATCTTGCCACCACGGCGCACAAGGGGTGGCACCACGCCCGACCGCCTTTGTCTCCCCAGTGGTGATGTTTACACACCGCACCTAGGTACTTATTTAAGGCTGTGTCTACCTAGGAGAGGCCCACGACCATTTGAGCTATTTGTCACTGATGTTAGCCATGAGTAGGAATCAAAATGAAACCTCAGTCGCTGAGCTCACAGTGCTGTGCGCTAACCACTGCGTCGCCGCTCCCACCTTGAGAACACGTTGTGTGTTTGGAAGTGCCTTTGGGTTGCCACCTTCTCGGCTGTAGACTAAACCCGGACATGTCTCCGAGTGAGCACGAGGACTCTGATCAAGTCGGTGTGGTTTCTGAACAATAACGGTGCCAGATCTCTGTTCAAATCAATTCCTGCCGACCGAACGCAGAGACACCGATATTGCGCACCTGTCCGGGGTCACACACGCACACACCGCGGGCCGGTGGCACCCATTGCACCGCACCGGTGCGGCCGTGTCTGCCGCCGCGCCCGTGTGCATGACGAGCCCCAACGCGAAACCCCGCGTGGCCCCGCGTCTCACCTTAATCAGGTGATGCTTGTGGTCGAGTTTCGGCACCGGGAAGATCTCACACTGATAAAAGGTCGACTGCGCTGGGATCTCGAACTGGGGATTAATCGTCGCGCACAGAATGAGGGGGTCGGTCAGGGGCAGAGTTACGCGAGGCGGTGGAGCTTTTGTACTTTGACGGCGAGTGACCGTCGAATGCTGGAATCTCCACAGGCGGCCCGACACGGTCCGACGCAGCGTGGCGGCGCTCGCTTAACCGCCGTCCTTTCTTGAAATGAAGGCGCGGTGCTCTCTGGTCGTACGTAAAGGTCACCGTAGGGGTCAGTCTTTCTAGACTTCGATCCTCACGACCCCACACGTTCCGCCAGTCTTTTAATAAAACTGTCAAATGTGCAGCCCTGAAATTCAGGCCCACAGGGCTGCCATGCTTCTTCGCCACGTAAAGCAGGTAGTGCCCTGGGTGAGCTGCATTTCTTTCATAATGAATGCCGGCCCCCATGAGTTAGTTGGGGCGCTAATATATTCGTCTAATAACAATTTTTACTTCTAACAGCGTTCGCTCGCTCGCCCTCGTAGTCGAGAGAAAACGACACGGAGGCGCGAAAAGGAACCACAGATGAGCGGGAAGGCAGCAGCCACGCGGTTAGCCGGCGTCATTAATTGCCCAAGCTCCGCGGTCCTCGTTATATATTGAGGTGTTATCGGCCAAGTAACGAGTGGTATACATGTGGGAGGAAACCGGAGCACCTGGAGAAAACCCACGTGATGCGAGGGGGAAACGCTCTATCCCATGCAGATGTTACAAGGTGGAGTCCACATTTTGTGCTGTACCGCCTTCTCAAGAACAGGGTATGGCACCTCACTCGACATCTGCGCGATCCGACTAACCCTCGCTGCCTCCGCAGTGCTGCATTGCCGGCAGCCACGTGCGGCATCAGCCACCGCCGCCCGGGCTCTTGCTCCGTTTGCATCGCCCCCCGGGGCCGGCTGGCGGAGGTCACCTTGTCGTAATTGACGTCGAAGTGGGCGTGCTGGGAGGGGAGCGGCTGCTCGGACGGAGGTCCGTGCCCCAGCAGCTGGACGCTCATGGAGCCCCGAGTGGTCGGGCCGTGGTACGGAATGTCGGCCTCGCTCGCCGGGTCCTTCGCTCCGTAGGCCCAGACCACGCGGATCGTGTCCTCCTGTCCGGGGGGTGCGATAGCAGCGGTGTCAACGAATGAGTGGACGAACGCGCGAATATGATTAACCAAGTGAACGAGTGACCGCATTAAATGAGTGAATGAGTGAATTAACGGGTGAACGAGTGAATGAGACGCGTGAACGCAGGAACAAATAACGAGCGGACGAATGAAAGAGTAAATTCTGGAGCGAACGTGTGGACTCACGAATGAACAAATGGGTAAAGGAATGAGCGACGAACGAACGAGCGAATGAACGGGGCGAGTCGCTCACGTTGAGCTCCATGTCGTGCGCGTCGCACGTCCTGAGGGGCCGCTGCAGCCGCATGTGCGTGTGTGTGCCGTTCTCCCGGAGCCACACGGCCGAGTAGTCCTGGCTGGCATCGCGCAGCACCTTACGGTCAATCACGTGGCCGTCCTGTCACACAGGGAGAGGTGGGGAGGGTCAGAAGGAGGAGGTGGAAGGAGACACTTCAGAATCAAAATGTTAAATTTGTATTTTTTTATTTTACCAGATAAGGCCAACTGAGAGCTGTGCAGCTCTTTTTCAGAAGCGACCTGGCTTGTCACACATGGCAGCGCGTCGAGGTGGCTTATCACGTGGAAATGTATAGCGGACCAAACACTCTAAGCGCGTGGTGTTGATTCTAAACGTGGAGGGGGACCACGGGGAGACAGAACACGCAAACTCCAAATATACAGCAGCAGGCGTCAGGGTCGGGATCGAACCCACGACCTCCTGCCTACCAGACGATGGAGATAACATCTCAGCACAGATGTCCCGGTAGTGGCAGGTCAGAAAGTTACACGAAAACAAACAACATAAAAAACACGACAGGAGTGCAAAGCATAGAGGTCGGCAAATCATGAACAAAAATATCAGTTTACTGGCCGGGGGCAGAGCTTAAACACATCAACTGCAGTGCAGGCCTCCTCTGGCAGACGACGGCAGGCGCGTACTAAACCCTGTTTTGTTTGCTGGGTCAGATCGTGTAAATGCCAATGTGTGTCGCTAAACCCGCCACCACCTGACACAGACAATTCGCAAGTAAACCTTTGCTAGTGGCGATATTGGTCGCAAAAGCCCGCGGGCTTTGAACTGACATGGGCGTTGAACAGCTGTCTACCAAGTGCCCTCACCATGAAGTGGGCAGCCCCCGTGCCGTCCACCCATCCCAGCGCCACGTCCGAGCCTGCCATGCTCCCCGTGGGGCTGAAGCCCACGGCCACCCAGCCGAGGGTGCGAACCCGGACCTCCATGACGATGCGGTCGGCGTCGAAGCCCCACGACAGCTGCAGGTCTCCCTCGCTGGCCTGGGCGCTGAGTGGCAGCTCTCCCTCGACGTCCAGAGACCTCGAGGCGGCAGCAGCAGCAGCAGTAGGAGCCGCCACCAACATCGCCGCCACCAACATCGTCACCGGCATCTTCGTCGGCATCGCGGCGTCAAGAGCAACTGAGCGGAATCAACGACACCCGCGTGCGTATAGGGTAGAGGTGCAGCCCTGCAACTGCAGGTGGAGTCGCCCAAGTGCCGGATTATCCAAGTAGCAAAAGTAGCTGCATAAGTAGTAGCTACGGGCCCCGCACTTTCAAGGATCCTGCGCTAAATGCTTTCAAGCTATCGATTCCGGTTCAGTGATTCTGCACTTGCTCTATTACTATAGTACTATACTGCCTTCAACTTGTATGACCGACTGGGTGTTTAAGGTTAGCGATTTGTCGTATTATCTGTCTGTATAGCAAATGAAAAAATCCAATTACTTTACTATGCAAGTTAAAAATGTGTGATTGAATATTTATGCCGCCCTCGCTGGTGGAAGATCTAGAGAACCTCAACTACGCTGCTCAAACGTCTTGCAAGGGGTTGTGAGTGCCCACACTTTACCCCACCACACGCAACCTATCGATGGGCAATTTTTGTTTTATATGCGGATGCGGTGAACAACAAAAAAAAGTTTCTTAGCACGGTGCGCTAACCACCAGTTACTTTTGTTACGAATTGAGTATTCTAAGAGTTGTTGTTCTGTACTGGATCGATAACTCGCGTGTGAGCGCTGAGCTGAGTTATCAATTAATTACATTTACCGCAATTGGTGGAAGGTAAAACTTCGCTTGGCTGTTCAGTGCGGCTGGGAGCGAGTCTGCTGCAGGTCTTCTCCTGGCCCCCACTCTTCGCGCTGTTAAATAGCCGCTCGACAGATACGACGGACTGGTCAGGTGAGTAAATGTCGCAACTTTCCGGAGATGACCAACGTGATAGCGGTGGCTCAATCTCAAGTCCAAGACTCCGAAAAGGTCCACGAGTGAATTCCGCCATCTAACAGTGCCGTGACAAGGGGGATCGACACCACTCGCACCACGCGACCAAAGTTCACGTGGGCTTCATGGATCCGTCATCGCTGCCTTGCCCCTATCGGAGGTCGGTAGCGATAAAGGGCTCGCCGTAAACAGAGCCTCGTCATACCACGTGCGAGTGTCTAAGACTGTGTATAGTCCTGTAGATGCGGTTGTGGTGGTGGAAGACTTTCACGCACAACCACATAGGTACGTGCACGGCCCCCGGTGTATTTGCCAATCCACAACCAGGTCTCGAAACAAATGGGGGACATCTGTTGCAGGGGACCCCAACTGAAAAAAACAAAAACACCAGAGTGTATACACACCCAAGGCAGTAACCAAATCATGCAATGACGAGGCAGACGAGAGCGGGTTGCAGTGCTTGGGGAAAGTTGAATTTGAAAATGAAAATCAACTTACGAGTATGAACATGGTAATGTGCCAAATGAAGGAGATGTTTAACCACTGCGGGCTGCATGCCAGCGTCACATTGAAACAACTACCAAGCCGCGAACATTGTTAATGTGCGGCCATTGTGTAGGTTAAGGTGACCACCAACGCAAGAGTGAAGAAGCCATTGTGCCCACCCACTGTGACACCCTGCCGCCATTTGTACAATATAATCGGCCACGTGGCTCAGTGGGCACGTGGCTAATAACAACCGAAACGAAACAAAGCGAGACTTTCCGTTGACTTTGAGCTGCTTTATTGTCTACACCAATTGTAATCGACAATTTTCAGAGGTGGGGGGGGGGGGGGCTGGCAATTTCGCCGATGAGACATCATCAGTGTGAGAACCGCCACACATTTGAAACAGTTCCGGATTATCCCAGTAGCAAAAGTAGCTACATAAGTAGCTACGGGCCCCGCACTTTCAAGGGCCCCGCGCTAAATGCTTTAAAGCTATCAATTCCGGTTCAGTGATTCTGCACTTGCTCTATTACTTTAGTACTATACCGCCTTCAACTTTTATGAACGACTGGGTGTTTAAGGTTAGCGATTTGTCGTATTATAGCAAATGAAAAAATACAATTTACGATGCACGTAAAAAATGGTGTTTAAATATGTATTTATTTTATTTATGGCCCCTTTATAATATATGCTACAGGCCGCGCACTAGCTTAATCCGGTACTGATTTGAAATCATTGTAGGATTTGACAGCAGCACGATGATGATGATTGATGATGGTGGGTGCTGCTGTCACTCTTTGTGTATTGTCGGGGGAACGCACGTCAGGGGCCGCACTCAAGGCCACCAGGGGCCACCAGTGGCCCGCGGTGGCCTTGCAATGAAGAACGCTGGTCTCCATGCAGGCAATAGAGAGGACAATTGTTCCTCGTTCGGTTTGAAGCTGACAGCAGCATTTGACCTGACATCACCCACTGATGACGTAACGCATCCTTGGCGTGCATGAGGAAATGGCAGATCTCTCCATGATGTCAGATCTCTGAAGCTCAGTGTGGTTTGAGCCTGGACAGTTCTTGGATTGGCAACCACCGTGCATGAACACAGGTGTTATACAGAGGCTGTGGGGCTGCGGTGTGGACAGCAGAGGGCAGTGCTGGGAAATTAGATGTTGTACTCTACTCATGTCACCACGTCTATGCTCCCCACCTATTTGTCTAAGTTTGACCCAAGCACTTCGGCTATTGGCATCTGTGTTCGGGTGGCAGCATTTGATTTGTACCGATATCGGGGACCAGTATTGTGTGGAACTTTATTTCCGTAAACTTCACGGCTTTGTTAGACACTGTACTGATAAAAAAAATGTCAGAGTTTGGTTTGAAATGATAAATGGGGCAACACTATCCCTGCTTTAATTCACCAAACAACACTGGATCATTTTTCGATTTAAAGCTTTCGTGACTTCTTCACCTGAGGACGGCTGCTTGCATTGTGGCCGAAACGTCGTGAGAATTATTTTATGTTTAATTTTTATTATTTTATTACTTCCCTTCTACGTGACTTTACCGAAAGAACCAAGAAGAAAAAACACTGGATCATTGTTGAGGAGGCCTTCATCCAGCAGTGGATTTACAAAGTGGCTATGAAAGAGAACTTCAATTGGATCAGGTTCCTCGAGGCAAGGCTCGTAGAGAGTGGTCTGATTGGCGTACAAACTTTGACCCGTAAAAACGTTTATCTCAAAAGCCACTGATCGTGTCACGCCGCCACACTCACCCACGTCATTCATTGCCCTCACTCGTGACTGTTCGGCCACCACTAATACTACGTCCCCATGAGCACTCTCAAGTATGCAGGCCCCCGATTTACCAAACCAGGCACTAGAGTTGCCACAATTAATTGTTTACATGACACAGGGCAGGTGAGGGTATACGGACTTTCAAACACCTTTGGCAGCCAACAGCACATTAATACGCTGGTGGTCTAAGACTCCAGGATTCAGTTTTCGACTCATCTAAAAAGCCATACTCGAACAGGAATATTGTCGTTTGATCATCGCGTGCAAAATATAGTCAGGTCCTGCAATTTTCATATCAGGGCTGTACGACACATTCGACCCCTATTGAGTCGTGACAGCCAACACGGTGGCATGTAGCGTAGTATCGACAATGCTTGATTATGCAACTCACTATTTTACGGAACGTCTGCCAAAAACATTAGCAAGCTGCAGTGTGTTAAACATTCTCTTGCACGTGACGTAACGGGGTACTGCAAAACACGACCATGTCTGTCAAGTGCTCACCGAGCTGCATTGGCTTCCATTGGCCAAATGAATACATAAGGTCATACTCATTACACACAAAGTGCTTGCCACAAATTAACCTCAATACCATGCTGATCTCGTCAAGGAGCATAAACCATCACGCGAACTCCGGTCATCCTTGCAACAGCGGCTTTTGGCTCGCCATTGAACAAAGATGACCACCGCATCACGCGCTTTCAGATGCACTTCTGTGGCCATCTGGAACGTTCTTCCCTTCCGATATTAGGAAGCCACTGGAGCTCTGCACTTTCAAATCTAGATGGAAAACTCATTTATTGAGAACTGCTTTTTGTGTTGATTTTGTTGTCCTTCCCACGCATCTCCGATTAGCACGGTTGGCTACGTACTGTGTGAAAAAAGTTAAACATACATAAAAGAAACACCTCAGTCACTGCTGTCACTGCAAGAGGCCCTTGTTGATGTGGTTGCAGAAGGTCTATTGCTTATCCTGGATTGAGCAATGCTTGTAAAGTGGTTGGCATGTTATTTCGGTTTAGATTCCCAAAAACGAGAGGAGCCTGACGTAACTTTTTACATGTCAAAACTTGTAGCCAATATTCCCGATGTTAAGACATATCTCTGGGTCTGTAGAGTATACACAGCCACTAGAGCAGTGGTGACCAATACACAAGCACTGTGATCCAATTTGGTGAAGCTCAAAGGGGCTGCGCGATCCAACAAACAGCTGCGACCAACAATGACGTGGATTTAACCCTGGAACACAGCACAGCATTCCCTCGCTAACCGCGGATTCACATGGACACGGTTTATTATTTGTATGCGAAATGTACCAACCGCGGCCTGGAAATTTGAGGATTCCCTTGTAAGCATGGGGTCCGCATTACAGCGTCATCTGTGGCCACCCGTGTCGCTGCGTCGCAGCTTGATCAGCTGTCCGTCTCTTTGCTGTAATGTGCTGTACCTCTCGCAGCGCACAGACAGCGTCGCATCGCAACCGCAATCACATTCACCTTTACCCGTTCTGAGACGTCTGCAAGTCGCAGGGTGGGTGTCCCATTCTCCATCGAATCTGAGAACGTGCAAGCGGTTGGCGTTAATTTTATTTGAGATGCATAGTAGCACAGTTGTTTTTAAAGACATCGTACTCACCGTAGAGAACTGTAGCGACACCACCGCACTCTACGATAGTTGGCGCCAAACTGTGCCACACGCCCTCCCGCATGGCCTTGTGGGAGCCGACCTGAAAATGTAACGATAAAGTTATTTTATTTTTTCTTCCGATTCCGATAACGTACACATATGCCTGTCCAATTATTTGTCATTGATGACCCCTCCCCCCATCATCTCATTGTCATTATCGTTAATATAAAGGTATGTAAAGTCAATGTCACGTATATTTGTTTAATGTTATTGTTGAATGTACCGTATTTTATTCGATGTTTAGTTAATAGACAGGCACATTAGTTATGCTATGATGAGTCTAATAGCGGCTGTGGTTCCCCTAACCCCCTATTTCCCATAAGCTCCCAGTACTTGACCAACCGCGAATTTTCCAACCGCGGCCTTTTCCAGGTACATAACCCCCCAGTGGTTGGCGAGGGATAGCTGTACACGCAGTACAAGCGCCATCTATTGGTAGAAGTATGTACGTTTTTAAGGTCCGAATTCTAAGTGGGGTATTTTTATTTGCCATTAACAATAACGAGCTTTGTTGTCTGCTTATATCAGTTTTTGTTCTCATTTGTCTTGAGATCCACGATAAAAGATTGTTGCAGTCCACCCGTCAACCGCGAGCCACGTATTGACGACCACCGCTCCAATATCGTCACAGCTTTAGAGCCGGGCTAGATTCTCATAATTAAATTATCCATTACTCTGCTGATTACCTATTCAATGGCTCAAGCAATTATAACATGGAATTAGTTGCGAAAAAAGAGTAATGTCCCCATATGTGCTGCTGGACGGGAGGTGATGGGCGAGGCTTGGTGATGACATCATCGGCCACGTGACGGTGGGCGCGGCATGTAAGGGGGTTTCCCGCCTTCCCCAGGCAGGGTGTGCGCGCGGCTGCCATTTTAATGGAGCCCAAGTAGTGAACCACAGAAAAGTAGTGAATGTCATGGACTTCATTGACTATTCATTCCAACTATAAAGAAATCATATACATTCGGCACTTGCACCCCAAAGTAAATCATAGTTACAAAATGGTGCTGAGCTCACAAATGGAACTCCTAAGGGCAATAATTATCCTGTTTGTGATTGCTTACAGTGGTAATTGACCTTACATCAAACCACTGATATAACACATCATTGGCGTGCATTAGAAAATGGCCATTTTCTCTATGAAGTCAGATCTCAGAAACTAAGCTGGGCAGTTCTTGGATTGGCAATCACCGTGCATGGCTGTGGGGCTGCAGTGTGGGCAGCAGAGGGCAGTGCTGGGAAAAAAACCCACCCAGGGTTGCTGTCTTTCTGAGTTTGACCCAAGCACTCCGGCTATTGGCATTTGTGTTCGGGTGGCAGCGGTTGATTTATTTACCTTATATCTGGTAGCAGTATTGTGTTGAACTTTATTGCGGTAAACTTTGCGGCTTTGTTAGACATCGTGCTGAGAAAAAAAGGTCAGAGTTTGGTTTCCAATGAAAAATGGGGCAACCGTATCTCTGCTTTAGTTCACAAATCTTAATTCACCAAACCGCACTGGATCATGGGTTCAGAGGCGTTCATCCAGCAGTGGATTGACAAAGGGGCTATGAAAGAGATTTGGATCAGGTGCCTATAGGCAAGGCTCGTAGAGAGTGGTCTGATTGGCAGACAAACTTTGACCCGTAAAAACGTTTATCTCAAAAGCCACTGATTGTGTCACGCCGCCACACTCACCCACGTCATTCATTGCCCTCACTCGTGACTGTTCGGTCACCGCTAATACGGCGTTACCATGAGCACTCTAAAGTATTCCGGTACTCAATTTACCAAATCAGGCACCAGAGTTGCCACAATATCATTTTTCACCACATGACACAGGGCAGGTGAGTGGACACGGACTGAGTTTTTCCCCCAGACTGCGTGGATGCTTGGCCTGGTACGAGGTATCCGTCGTCATCTTACGTTCTACCTTCATCAGCCTGCAGTGACACCCCAAGAGCGATAGTATTTTGAGACACAGAGAGTGACTGGAAGAAACCGAGGGACACAGGAAGACACTGGGAGATATTGAGAGACATTTAAAGATACATAGAGGCACAGGGAGACACTCAGATACAGTGAGACACAGACACTGAACAATACAGGGAGATAGAATTACCATGTGGTACCATATCAGATAGATATCAGGAAGCCTGTAATATTTCTCCCACTTATTTTCGTGTGTTAGGTTTCCGGGTAGTAAGATATCAAATAGATATCAGGAAGTCTGTGATATTTTTCTCATTTGCAGTTATCTTTCGAGAGACAGCTTACTCGAATTTGTTGTAGATGTGTAACGAGCGACTTCCAGACACGACGTGTAGAGGGCTTCTTATTTATTTCTAACACTTGCAGACACGACAATCACTAGTGACAGAAGAATACATAGGGCTACGCATAGCTGACCCATCCACACATCCCCATCGTCGGCGTCTAACTATATAGCTGGCTGACTAATATAGCGACGACGACGGTGGGAGCCGTACAGCGGATCGACCATACGGCCGGACAATGAAGAAGAGATGAAGGCGAAGACAGCGACGGCAGCCAGAACCCGGAGCCTACGACAGCCCCGAACCTCTGGTCTCGTCCCCCTTATATACTCCCCGGCGTGGTCAGACCCGACCTCCGGCCACGTCCCCTTCTAGAACCTTCTAGCAGGTTCCCGGAGCTTCCCGACTGACCACGCCTTTAACCTTTAGCCCAGTTACGCCGCCCTTATAGTCCTTTTTTATATAACGCACCCATACTCGTGATTACCCCTCCTGGTCAACAGATGGCACCCTGTCATTACACATGTATCAGGGCATTATCACGAAGCCTGTGATAGCCGTTGGTCCTACTTAGCCTCTGTGAGGCAGGTTGCTAGGCAGGAATATATCGGGAATATATCGGGGAGTTTGTGAAAAACCTTGTTACCATTAATATTTGTAGGACCTGTAACCAGGGTTGTAACGTATATCAGGCAGTTAAGCTGTAAGTCTGTAAATATATATCGTGCTGCGAGTTATTGTGTGACAGGTTATTGCAACAGCTCCAAAATGGACGCCATTAGACCCGAAGCCGTCGTGAGTTCACCCCTTAGCCCCCCGTGTTTCGGCGCACGTCGTAGGATTTGCTCACCCAAGGGGGAAGAGTCAGGGCCGTATTATCCAATAGGCCACACTTGACGCTGTGCCTAGGACCTATGAAAACTAAAGGGCCAACGAAAAAATGTTTTGACCATGTTTGTTTTTGTTATCGATGAAAATGCTGCATCATCTGATATGATAATCATAGTAAACAAAAATAGTTGAAGAAATTTTTGATATTATTTTTAGGCTTGCCTTGCTTTTTTTCTCAATAATTTCAAATTAAATCTGCTTATCTGCGGCAGACAGTGGGCTTCGATCGAATTAGGGCACAGACTAAATAATGGATGTATCGGCGGTAACGACATCTGTCCAGCGGCTAAACGAAGTACGCGTGAAACAAACGGAGTGACAGCAGCGGTCGTAGTAACATGGGGCAGCAGAACCAACTGTAGAGAGTTAATACTGAAGGCCTACGAAACAGAAGTGCCTCGGGCCTACAAGAACCTTCATCCAGCCCTGGGAAGAGTGCACCGAGGCACTGCGCCACAGTGCAGCTGTTAATATTGTGAGGGAATGTCGAGAGGAAAACCCTATGAGTAAATAAATGTCGGCATGCCGGAGATCTAAACGGCTCTTGAGTTCGAATAGCGTGCTGGATTCTCATTGGTGTGGATCTGTCACAGGAGGTGAGCCCAATGTACTAGGGCAAACGCAATCGGGCTTGAAGGTGGAGAACATTCAAATTGGATTGGTCATCAGGGAAAACTAAATGAAAACGAGGAGTCGGTTACCATTTAGAAAAATGCATGGGATTAGTGGAGAGTCATGGAAAGTTCCAAAAATGTAGGGGAAGAGAATATAAGCAGGGCTAGAAGGGGGTTCAGGACGCCTGAACAGAGTGATTCCCTAACGTGGGACGACGCCCTATGTGGAAGACGTGATAAAGACGAAGTTCAATGCTCACCTGGCTGGAACTCCCTTACAATATTATTAATTTAGTTTTAATATAAATAATCTCTAGGGGATGCCAGTGCCTAAACTGGTTTGTTATTTGTCAGGGCACCCCTAGACCAACTCCCCTGGTCTATTTAGTGGTAACATTTCAGTGGTTACATTTTTGGGTGAAAGCATTTTCCTTTAGCTTGAGTTACATAGGCCGGGACGCCTTGTGGTCAGCCTGCGCTCGCCTGAAAGGCACCTGGGCGCAATTGTGGCTTGGAACGTGTTACCCAAAGTGGGCCGGATTTGTGAGCCATCCCAAGCTATTTGAGTCAGATAAGTACATTTTTGGTGTAATTAGGTAACCTTTAAAGTTTAAATCTCATAAAGGCACTGAGTGCCATTTGAGCTGGGTAAATCTAAACATTTAACATGTTTTTCTAATGTGACTTGTTACTTTGACTTGGTATTGTGAGCCTCCGTGCCTTATCCATGTAGGTAGTTGATGCGATGGAATTTACACATGCTACGATAAATTCGGTTCCAAAAGACTCATTGATTCAAGCAACGCGACAACCAGTAGACACGTCAGAAGTTACTATTTGACCTTCCCCCCATTTGTGTCCCTCTCCAACCGAATCCCTGCCACTACCCGCACTTGCCGCTTTCACTTTTTTCAGCATTCTTAAAATTCATCCCCTCCTCTCACTATCTGCTGCTAAACTCCTGGTTCACTCCCTCGTGTTTACTCACCTTGACCACTGCAACTTTCTTCTTATCTGCCTTCCCGCCTATGCCTTCACTCGTCTCTAACAACAGATACAAAATGCCTCAACCTGGGTAATTTTAACCTCCCCCACAGTTTCCACACTTCTGCTCTACTGTACCTGACTTTTATGGCTGTCTTTTTAAATGTCTCACTCTCGTCTACAAATGCCTCTATGGTCTTTCCCCACCATATCTTGCTTCTTTCATCTCTCACTACTGTCCCATCCCATCCTCTATGCTCCCAAACCCTTCTGTCCCGCTCTGTGCCTCCCATCACCCTGCGCCCAGTCATGCTTTTTTCCTTTTGCGTTCTTGGCCCCCTTAACTGGAACAAACTCCCACTGCACATAAAACAAGAACTTTCCCTGCACTGCCCCTGTCCCTCTCTTAAAACAACCCCCGTCTCGTCTCCCTTGCCTATCTTGGTACTAATTCTAGATTTGAAGCTTTCGTGACTGCAAGGATTCATATTCTTAGGTTTTTTCGGTAAAATCACGTAGGTATAAAATTTAAATTAATAAAAGTAAAATTAAATAAAAATCACGACGTTTCGGAGGCCACACCATCACAGCACGATAGCTGTATCAAGTACTTGATACAGCAATCGTGCTGTGACGGTTCCACCTGAAGACGGAAACTTGTGTTGCCTCCGAAACGTCGTGATTTTTATTTTATTTTACTTTTATTAATTTTAATTTTAATTTTTTACCGACGTGACTTTACCGAAAAAATCTAAGAATATCTTGGTACTGCTACTTCCTGCCCCGGCCCCCCAGCTACGACCAGGCCTATCCCAAACCCTGTCACTACCCCGACCACAACCCCTCCTTAACCACTGTCACCTGTCCCCCCTTACTATAGCTACACAGCCACTTTGGTTTTAACGACTATCATGTAATGTGTAATTGTAGAATTATTGTAAAGTGCCTTGGATTAATACAATCTCGATTTAAAGCTTTCGTGACTGCAGGGATTCATCTTCTTGGTTCTTTCGGTAAAGTCACGTAGAAGGGAAGTAATAAAATAATAAAAATAAAACAATAAAATAATCCTCACGATGTTTCGGCCACAACGCAAGCAGCCATCCTCAGGTGAAACCAAAGGCAACAGCGTCTGAATGAAACAGCACACGTTCTTGGAGCATATATATAAGCTGGGTTGGAAGGGGGGGGGGGGGAAAGGGTGCCTTGACAAAAGGATTTGCATATGAAGAGGAATTTAGCATATTTATGGGAAATGCAGGTATGTGATTAGTACTACTTATGTCCGTGCATTATGCAGGATTAGCAGCATCCAAGGGAGGGGATATGGGAAATGCAGGTATGTGATTAGTACTACTTATGCCCGTGCATTATGCAGGATTAGCAGCATCCAAGGGAGGGGATATGGGAAATGCAGGTATGTGATTAGTGCTACTTTTCCCGTGTATTATGCAGGATTAGCAGCATCACAGTGAGGGGATAGGGGTAGCATTAATAAAGGGAAGAAGTGTTAATAGTATGTAGCTGCAGTAACTAAAACCACCACGTAAACAACTAAAGTACAAACTACATAGTATCATCATTATACTAAATATACTCTACAATAAGCTGAGTTACTAACAGAAAGTAGTAGATTACAATTCTACGTCGTAAAAAATATAATATGCTTCCATCTAAACTTTATTCTCTTACATCACACGAGTCTACACCGTACTATATACTGCCATAGACAAACCCAACATTAAATTATATACTGTATTGGTTTATAGCCCAACATTAAATTATATACTGTATTGGTTTATAGCAGCCGTGTTTTCGCATCAGCTGAGACGCGACCCTTTTACTTCTCTATTGCCCACTCAGTTCTCTTCCCTTGCCCCTCCACTACTTCCCGTCCTTCCCGTTAACCCTTTCGTCGTGATCTCTAAGTACCCTCTATTGCGGTCTGCACGCCCTTGCCATCTAAGTCAATTCAACTATGTTGCCAGTATTTTTCGCGATGTCAAGCGCCTTGAGTGAAGGCGCCGTATATAAATATTAAATGATATTAGATTTGAGACACGCTGCGAGCCTCGCCGAGACAGCACTCAAGTTACCGCTTGACTTTCGCAGGCGACGCTACTGGCTCCTATCAGCCGCCGAGAGACTGCGAGATATGGCTCTTTTCGTTTCAGGCTTCGAAGACATCCAGGACCCATGGGGGCCACCTGCTTTCAGTTGTCGGCTGTCAGGCTCGTTATGAGTGGACGAGGGGGACTGGACTGAACAGTGGAACGAAGGTTGGAAGGACTTCTGAACTGAAACTCCGACCTCTTTTATAAACTATGGCAAACCCTTTCCCGTCGCCTTGAAAATAGCCACAATCGGCAAATCCGCAATTTACTAACTCAAAATAGCCACAATCAAACTAGCCGCAATCGGCAAATCCGCAATCCACAAACTTAAAATAGCCGGAATCAAAATAGCCGCAATCGGCAAATCCAAAATTTACTAACTCAAAATAGCCGCAATTAAAATAACCGCAATCCGCAAATTCGACAATTTAAAAACTCAACATAGCCGCAATCAAAATAGCCGCAATCGGCAAATCCGCAAACTCCAAATAGCCGTAATCAAGATAGCCACAATCGGCAAATCCACAATTTATTAACTCAAAATAGCCGCAATCAAAATAACCGCAATCGGCAAATCTGCAATTTACTACCTTAAAATAGCCGCAATCGGAAAATCCGCAATCCGCAAACTCAAAATAGCCGCAATCAAAATAGCCGCAATCGGAAAATTCGCAATCCGCAAACTCAAAATAGCCAGAATGAAAATAGCCGCAATCGGCAAATCCACAATCCGCAAACTCAAAATAGCCGGAATCAAAAGAACCGCAATTGGCAAATCCGCAATCTGCAAACTCAAAATATCCGCAATCAAAATAGCCGCAAATCGGCAAATCCGCAAACTCGAAAGCAAATTGGAAAACTCGGGTTTGGTTCACGGTTCGTAATGCTACACCCCCTCTCCTATTGTGTCATGTTACCACGACATCCACCCAACAAACATCACGCATCTATTTGGCTGTGCCTCTTCCAATTGACAGACGGCGAGGAGGCGCATCGCGTTCGCCTCAAGAGCCACGTGGTGTACTTTGATTTTACACTCGGAACTTTGATTTTACACATTGAATCCGAGTAATCCTTATTCGTAATGCATAATTAACCAGAATATGTCGATAACGTTGCATTAATTCAAGTTAAATGAGTGGTTATTTTTCATCACATGGTTTTTATATATTTTTGTTAACGAATGTTTTATTCACAATTTGGGGAGTGGAGCAAGATTTGACCTAGTTCGATCATATTGCAGGTGCGTGATGACTTTGTGGAACACACATTTTTTATTGATATTTGCAGCGTAATGTATTGTGTACATTGCGTCGGTGAGAAGTTTGAAGCAATTTGGTTACATAAATGTGTGCTAGGGCCTCGGGCCTAGTTAAGCAGGCACATGGTAAGGCCTTGTTTGTTATCATCAAACCAAAGAAGGTGGACTCATTTCTTTTCAGTTGATGTCACTGACAAGTCGCTAACAATGAAAAAAACATTTATTCTCTTCAAAAATATGCGTTTTGGGTGTCGATCGTTCATTATATTAAATATTTTGAATGCTTAAATTTTTTAGATTGTGGCTATGTTGCATGTGGGTTGTTTATTTTTTTTTGCATCTTCAGAATCAGATTTTTAAAGACTGGAGGAATCCGTGTAAACGATGCCCTTACGAATAGCGACTCCAGGGAGACACATTGTCAGTGAGCCTAATTATTGGGTTATTTGAGCTAATGTCAATGAGTGTTCATGACAGTTAATGTCCATTAAAAGTAGTTCATTATTATTAAAGTATACAAAGAGCCACGTTGGAGGGAACGGCATCAAAGTCACGTGCTGCGTCTAGAGGCGGTGTCATCTCCACAGCAGAGGTTGTTTTGGGGGGGGGGGGTGTGTGTTAGATCGTGTAAATATCTAAATGTGTCGTTAAACCCGCCACCACCCGACGCAGCCCATCTCACGTGAGGGTTGTCACGTAGACGGAACGTGCCACTCCGCCACTCCGTACACAGCGCCACCGCTTGTGCGTGGGTTAGAGCCGAGAAGCCGCAACGTTCACAATGCGAGCTTTCTCTGCGTGCCAACGGCGTGGGTGGTGAGAGGACGAGAGAGGAGGAGGAGAGAGAGAGGAGAGAGAAAGAGGTGCTTTTCTCCTACATGGTCCGGTTTCACCAACAGGACACCCTGAGGAGCCACAAGGACCATGCCTGGAGGAAAGCCCTGCCCTGCATCTCTCCGGAGAGGCCTCGCTGGAGGCAACTCTACTCCAGCCCGATGTACAACCGCATCGGTGACCTCAGCTGGAGCATCGCCCACGGCACCGTCACCACCAACGCCTCCCTGGCGCGCTTCACCGACACGTCCCCGGAGTGCCGGTCCTGCGGTAAAGTGGAGACGGTGGCGCACCAATACGTGGAGTGCAAGAGCCTGGACTTGTTGTTCAAGGTCCTGAGAAACATCCTCCTAAGGTTCAGCCTCCACTTCTCCCCGACGGTCCTCATCTTTGGATACCCGAAGGGCGACGGACCCCAACATCTTCAGGGGCTGGTCAGCGTGCTCGTCAGCTACGCCAAGCTCGCCATTTACAGGGCGAGAAAGGTGGCCCTGGAGGGGAAACGTCCGGCCAGCAGCGTGGGCATCTTCTGCGCTCTGGTCGGAGCCAGGGTGTGTGGGCTGGAGTTCCGCCATGCGCGGCTGACCCACGCCGTGCCGGCCTTCAAGGAGCAGTGGGCGCTGGAGGAGGCCATGTGCTCGGTGGCAGATCACGGAGAGCTCTGGATGCAGTTATGAGCTACCCGTCGGAGGCCGTTGGACTGCGAGAAGGGCTGCGTGCAGATGCAGCACTTGTCGTAGTTAAAAAAAAGCGAGAGGGAGAACGAGAGAGAACGAGAAAGAGCGAGAGAGTGAGCGAAAGAGAGCGAGCGAGAGGGGGTAGAGAGAGAGGGGGGGGGGGGGGGGCAGAGAGGGGGGGGGGGTAAATAAAGGAAAGCATAAAAAACAACAAAAACGAAATGATGAACGAAGCAAAGTGCCGACTACACCGAGCATCTTCTTGTTTCCTCTGATCATAAAAAAGAGAAAGAGGAGAGGAAGAGAGAGGAGGAGAAGAGACGTCGCGATGCAGTGGGGGGGGGGGGGGGGGAAGTCAACGCAGAGCGCTACGAAGGAGAACGCGGAGAGCGCCGACGGACTTTGACATTCAATTTAATGTGAACCCAAGCGCTCCTGTGCACTTGGCGAGGTCACGGGCCAGAAGCGCGAGACCCACGGCGAGGCTGGTTACGCGCGGGCAATTTGAAAACGCTTGCGGCAGTGTGACGTTACACTTGAGAGCCAAACACTGAATTGTGCCCATAGCTCTAAAAAAATATAAATATATTTTTAAAAAAAGATATATATCTGCACTCGTATAGGTCCCATTTCGATGTAAACAAATCAGCGGGGCATTTTTTGCCGGTTACGCGATGTGGTTGTGTTTGTTTTTAAATCAAAATATTCCCTCTCCGTTGTCATGTAACGGGCACCGTTATGGCCGTGCTGTAGCTGCGTTTAAACGACTGTCAGGTCACCTTTTCTCCAGTGCGTGTGCGTGATCTTCCCCTCTTACGAAAAGCTTTCAATGTGCACCAGCCTGCAGAAAAATACATCCCATCTCGTGTTCATTGGCAACTATTAAACGCGGATTTTGTTGTTGTTTTCAGGATGAACCTTGGGAGCTGCTGCGATGAGTTTGGCCTGCCTCCCATGGTGGTGATGTGAGCAATGTGTTAAATGGGACGTTGTGACATGCAGGGAAATCATGAGACGGAGGACACTGAATGCAGGTGATGATTAAAGCACATTTATAACAGTAAAATGACTTCATACGTTTGTCATATATTTTTTTTGTTAACACTGATTATTCCCGGAAACAAATTACATTTGCATGGCCAAATAACAATAACATCAAGAATTAACAGTGAAATTAAATGTACACAACACACACGCATGTTTTGTTGTCAAACCTCTCCAGGCACTATCGTTGACCTAAGTGGCACAATCGTGGGACGATGCCCTTAAACGAGAGAATCAATGCTCTCTGCGGTGCCAGCCATGGACTGCACGTTCGGTGGTTTGCGGAAGTGGCGGGGGGGGGGGGGGGACATGGCCCTGGGCTGGGACGGCTTGAAATGCCCTCGGCAACGCCGATGCACGGAACCTCATGAAATTAATCTTTGTGCAGGGTCAGCGCAGAGTTCACGGATCGAGAGCGAGAGAACGAGCGCCTGTGCACCACGTGGCCTTTCGCAACCACGTTGCCGTTTTCACGGGTTGTGCGCGCTCACAGTGGTTTTGTTTTTGTTGTTGTTGCCCCCGTCGACTGACATAAACTACAGCGCTACGTACATCACGTTAGCATGCATACGGTGAAACTTAATGTGCCTTCAGTTGGGTTGGCAGTGATCAAAACAAAAAAAAAGAATCCACGCACGTGAAGGATGCAGGAGCAGATAAAAAAGTCAGCATGCATACGATACTGCCATTGGATTAACCCAATAATGTTGTTCAAATATGCAATGGCTAATTAAATGGCAGCCAAATATGTGTTACATATCATGGAAACATTCACAATATTCATTGGCACATCGCACAGTTTGGCACATCTTGAGTTTTGCAACAAAGGGCTTTTTACATGTGGTATAAAAAATCTGAGTTTTTTTAATTTAAGAACTGTTATTATGTAACCGACAACAATTTCTGTGACAAAGTGAAATCAAAATGCATTGTGATTTGTCTAGCTGGTTGGTGGCTTGTGTGGCATTTTTTCTTTTTGACCAGAGAAGAGCCACCACTTTGTTAAGTTGAATCGAGGCAATAACTATGCCTCATTAACTCCTTGTTCTGTGCAGCTAGAACACGAATGAATACGTGAATAGTTTAAGTTTATTCAGTGTTTTTTATTCTGTGGTGATGGGCGGGAGTATGTGAAGAAAGTTTCAGAAATGGTCGATGATAAAAAAAAAATTGCTTTTCCTCTTGATTAGCAGCTTTATTTTTTGTAGTCAATTTAAAAACGCGGCGCCCCTGATGCTATTTCCAAGGGATTTCGCTCGCGAGGAGAATGGCATCCTGATTCGTTTTGTCGAAGAGACCAAACAACGCAGGTGATTGATGGCGTAAGGGAGCGAGGCTACGAATGCCTGCTCTGGGCACTTGCAAAGAGAGGCAGAGATATGCCCACGAGGAAGGCCAAAGGAGGGTCCCGAGTAATTTCTGACGAGGCACGAGAGGCCGGAGAAATGTGCACGAGAGAGGAGTTTCCTGGTATCTTTCCCTCTTTCTGGGAGTCCACTTCCGTACTAGAGTCCTTGCACACCCGGAGTGCGTGACGTCATTGTTCTGACTTTGCCCATTGTTATAACTCCCCTTTGTTAAGAAGCCCTTCTGGCCCAAGCAGGGCAAGCTTTTAAAATTTCAATGAATAACCATTACAAGGTCACGCTTTTATCATACATGTGGATGGTGCACGTTTTTGTGTCTTAAGCCTGGATTATATTCATATCGTGCGATCATCAGCTGTGCCATCGGTGATATGTTACGGCATGAACATTGTTCCATTCAGAACTCGAGTAAAAAGCAGTGCGTCACTCTGTGTTAGAGAACAGCCTCTGGAAGGTGGGGCGCATCACATAACTACTAATCATGTCCCTTCAATTGCCTCATGGGGCATTGCCCTTTCACACGTGCCCGGCTAAAGTGATAATTGTTGCCTGCCAAACAAAAATGATTTTAAGCCTTCAGTGCCGGAAAACACAGCGAATTAAGCCTTGTCCAAATGTACGTTTGAGAACCCAGTTTAAATCATGGCTGGTTGCCCAGATTGAAGGTCAGACTTTAGGTGATCATTGCTTAGTGTTTGGATTCAGTGTAAGCCCCCATGAGCCACTGCAAGACCTCATCATGGCAGTTTTAGTGGTTCTAGGTTCGACAAGAACAACAATATTGTTTTAGGCACCTCGGTGCATTTTCGTAAATTTTCTGTAATTGTGCAAAACCTATTGTCTGAACAATTAATGTGCTCATAAGAAGTGTGTGTGTCTGTGTGTGCAAAATGATCATTAAACTGTGCCTGATGGTCTTCGAAGATAAACTCCTATTTTTGCGGTGTAATGTGTTGTTCATGTACAAATATAAATGCAGTGCGGCTGGAATTTAATTAGATTTTTTGTCTGTATGATTTTTTGTCACATGTATTAAGCCCTTCAATCAACCCGTAATCCAGTAGTGGGGGACTGGAAAGTGAAAAGTATTGGTGCTGATGGCCTTAAATATCTCCTAGCAGCCGTTTTACTGCATCACAAGGATACATTTATTTTTCAGTATATTCGTTAAATATGAATATGCCCTATCAAAATGTCACCGTCTTTTTATTATGTACAAGTGCGTTCTTACGTTAGGCATTATAAGGAACATGACATCCGCACTTCTCAAGTTGGTTTAACAGGTTGCTCCGGTAACGGCATACATTGTAATCGGACTTTATAAAGCTCCCGTATTTGGCACTGCACATGCTGTGCATCGCTTTCGTATCCCGTAATGCACCCGTTGCAGACGAGCATGTTTTTTTTGCAGCGACCGTAAGCTTGGGCAATTCCATTTTTATTTTGGCACCTAGAATTAACTATAGGATAAATACTTTGTTCTGCAGTTAGCATTTCCTGATTCATGTCACATAATCTAGAACATTTACATACACAACACTGTATTACGATAACAAAACCGTGTTTATAGCCACCAACATCTGCTAGCGTAAAACCATTCACGTTAAAACATGTAAAATTACAACGGAAACTGACCAATAACTTTTGGTTGAGAAATCACATTATAGTTTACCCACGTTTATGGGTTTTAAAGTACATCAAGAAGTATCATGATTCGCATTGAACACCAGTGTTTGACAAATGACACATGATGATGATGATGTGTGTATAGATGTGAAATTTGCATGAGAAAAAGCCTGGTGATGAGTCGATTAGCATGGCTGAAGCAGCTTGGTGGAGACGAATGACTAATGGGAGTCGGATTTTCCATCAACTGACTTATGATTGATAACGGCAGATTACCCGGCACTTTTAACAATAAAAATAAACTCCACAGAACTGGGGGGACTTTGGGCTCTTGGAGAAAGAAAAAAAAATTAAAGGGGATTATTATTCACACCGATCATTTATCCTTTCAAAATCGAATTGTATTTGTTGGAGCTTACTCTGCACAATTTGATATTATACGCTAGCTTCTGGTGTATTCCCAGCCAAGATAATGGGGACACTGAATGTTTCCAGTACACTGTGGTTTGATAATTAATCTAACAGATATACAACCAGACATCGAATGCAATGTTTGCATGCACCAGTAAAATGAGTGACCCATGGATTAGTTTGGCGTTAATATTAATGCGGTAATGTTTGAGCACCACTCTTTTTGTACAGCATCGGTTGCCCTTCGGAGGAAATGACAACCCATCACCCTCCATGGGAATGTGGAATTTACAACTCTAGCTCGGCCATCCAATGGAAATGAATACTGCCCCGATCGCTCGGTTAAGCATCGAGATTTGATCACTTTTTTGGCTTTCCTCATTTAATGCACGACCCTGCGGCTTTTTTCATTTTAAATATAAAATCTTGTGTGAAACTTTTTATATTTTCTATACATTGCAGAGCAGACAGCTATGAATGTGCGAATTGGGGTGTGTGAGGCCACGTGGCTAGGTGTGGATGTGGCGGAGAGTGGCCGTCATTTCGGGTTTTCCCAAGGCTGAAGCATAATTGCAACATTCCAATTAATGAGTCAAGGGAATTTAAATAATTCCTGAAGTTGAAATGCATTGCTCGTTTAACGGTATTTAGACACCGTTAATCATAAAGTAACCTTTGTTTTTCTTATAAAGAAATACAAACATCTAACTGCGATAATAAATGTGTAGTTTAAAGTAATAATCAAATTTGTTATTCTTTTTTTATAAATTAAGTTAATTATTTTGTACACAATATTAAAAACAAGGAATGACAAAACATAAAAGGAAGGAAATCGCATTTCTACAAATGTAACATTCAACTTGATAGACATTCAGAGGCGTGAGCCCTTCAGCCATAAATGGGGGCTTGCTTCATCACCGCCAGTATTTACAGCGCTTTTACGGAGCAGGTGTGTCACGTGATTGTCACAGAAATGGGGACTAATTGTATCCTGATACTTAAAGTCACTTGGCTCACAACATAAACTCTAAATGCAACAGCGACTGCACGCGTTTAACATTTGTCATATTTAGGCAAATATATATATTTTTCAGTTATAAAATAAAATTGTAATCACTGATCCGCCCAAGCAAGTCTTAATCAACGCAGTTTCAAAATTAAAATTGTGAAAAGTAACACTTTTGAGGTCAGCAGAAATATATGAATATGCCAAACAAAAATAAACATTCACAAACGATGAAGTAAAATGTATCTTAAAGATGAAACTGATGATGAAATGAATTATTGAACAGTATCTGTTCATTTGGACAGAAACCCTCCTCCACCCATCTACTACCCCCCACCCCCTCCCCCAAAACTGAATCAGTCAAGGTTGTTTTTTTTACCGTTGCATTAACTTGTTGGTCATAAGAATAGCAGGCGAGCCTAACCGATTTTCTGCGGGTTGCTAGCCCGGACGCCTTGCTCGTACGTGATGCGCTGCGTGATGAGATACTGAGCGGCATGCGTCGAGGCGGTTGTCCCCGTGATCGTCACCTTCCGGTTACGCGTCCCAGGGATAAACTCTCCTTTCTTGGAGATCTGGATGCGCGCCCCCGTCAGTTCTTGGTATTCCACCAGCGTCTTTCCGCCTTTGCCGAGGATGGCACCGACCAGATTCTCGGGGACGGCGATCTCGATCATGTCCTTGTTCGCCTCCGACGATTTCTCCGCGGTGAGAATGGCGCCCGCCGTCAGGGGCGACGACGCGAAATATCCGTTGGTGAGGGCGGACGCGGAAAGCCCCCCCAGGGGGAAGTGCGCAGAGCCGGGCCCCACCCCGGCCACCTCGTTCGCGTAGCTGGCCAGCAGGTTCGCCGCGGCGGCGGCGGCGGGGTTGGAGCTCGAGGCCGCCGCGGCGAGCATGCCGGTCGCCCCGGCGGGGCTGACCCCTAGGCCCAGAGGGTTTAGGTTGTAGCCGTAGCTGGCCAGTGTGTTGAGTGCCGAGGAGATGGCAACCAGGTCGTTGCCGTTGAAGCCCGACACGAGGGTGGGGAAGGCGGCCACCGTGGCCAGGTTGGTTTGGCCCAGCAGACCGGCGGCCATCGCCGAGCCGGGCAGCATCTCCGCCGCGTTCGCGTACGGCGACCCCGTCGGGTTTGAATTGGCGACGGGACCCGACAGGTTGCAGTAAGAAATATTGAGGCAGCTACTGCTCTGTGGATCTTCCTGGATCTTCTGCAGGATCAGCTCAATGGCCTTCTGGTTTTGCTCGGCCTCACCGCTGACCGTGATGACGCGCTCCTGGAGGTTGATGCCCTCTGGTTTTTGAGAAAGCTGCACCCAGGAGCCAGATGCCTCCATGATGGCCTTCACCGTTGCGCCACCTTTACCGATGATGAGGCCAGCGGTGCTGTTTGGGACCAAGATCTTTGCCTGACAAAAACAGGAAAAAAAACAGAGGAAGATCGACAGTTGTTCTTCGTGACAACCAACGCATTTTGTGAACAAGATACTGCAAGGATTAGTCACGTGCACAAAAAACAGAGTGGCTAATTTTATGTATTTATATTTTAGTTTTATATCGTGATGCACAGATCTCAGGCTTGCATTCGAATGCGGCTGGTATCTGGTTGTGTTAGGGCTGCTGTCAAGGACAATTTGTATATGAATATGCCAAACAAATTAAACATTCACAAACCACAAAGTAAATTCATCCTTAAAATGAAACCGGGGTTGAAATTTAGGATTTAAACATATGTCTGTTTAAGTTTGGTGTTTTAACATCTTAACACCTGTTTTGTTGCCAGAAAAAAGGGGAAAAACCTATTATCATATTTTGGTACTGGCAAAGGAGATGTAGATGCTCACCCCGAGCTCTCATTACTCTGATAGTGCATTGTCTTTGGGCTGTACGCCTTTTGGCGTTCTCTGGTCTAACACCGTTTGAGACGAGGCTCAAAAGAAAGCTGTCTCTGGTGTGGACCAATCAGTTTAAAGGACAATGCATATATTATCAGAGTATTGTTTTTTGTTTGCATTCTGACCACAAGCATTGTGGTTAATGCAGACATGATTCCTTGTAAAAGGTTTCAGTTTGGTGTTTTAACATCTTAACACCTGTTTTGTCGCCATAAAAAAGGGAAAAACCTTATTATCATATGTATGTATGTTGAATTTCTTTCGTGCCATATGTAGCCAACCGCGCTAATCGGAGGTGCGGGGGAAGGACAACAAACCTAGCACAAAAAGCGGTCGTAAGAAAATGAGTTTTGAATCTAGATTTAAAAGTGCATAGCTCCAGTGGCTTCCTAACATCGGAAGAGCGTTCCAGACGGCCGCAGAGCTTCCTCGTCTTCGGAGGCCACCCAATACGAGCATGGTTTCCGGATTGTTTCTGCGATGCAGATAATAGAGCGGTCAATCCCAGGGCGGGTTAGAGTAACCCTCTCACTATTATAATTTGTAATGTCGCGTCATCTTGCCTGAGAATTATCGTCGTGAGCGTTCAAGAAAAGGGACATTGCTTTGGGATCTGTGTTCCAGCTGTATTTAACGAGCGATGATGTCGCTTGTTAAACAGAGTGCTTCTGTGAGGTTGAGCTTGACAATGGAAAGTAACTCAGCAATGCGCCCACAAAAGAGAGCTTCACGTTGGTGTGTTTTACCTGCTGCGACGTATTCAGAAACGCAGTCATGACTGCAAATATAGAAACAATAAAAAGGTGTGCGGGAGCGTGGAGAGACGCGCGCATCGTAATTGGAAGACAGAAGACGGAACGCACGGATTAGGTGAATGGTATCATTCGAACCGCACGGAAAAGTTAAGTTGGCTTGGGCGTGACACGTAGCTAGAAGGGATGATGGACGATGGCCAAGAACGATTGCGGGATGGGTTCAAGTCCACGAGAGGACGTCCACCCAGGAGACAGAGCGATGAAGTCAGTTCGTGTGTGCAACAAGGCGGTGCTGGATGGATCGATGCGTCGCGCGGATCGTCAGAGGCGGCGGTGGCGGCTTGGGGCCGAGTGAGAGCGGCCGACGCGATGACGAACGGCCGCGACTCGTGACGAGCGACCGCGTGCGGTGGGAACGCGGCTTGAGCTCCAGGTGCGGTGCGGTCAGGAAGAAACCTGCTTCATGCGGTCAGGGTTGACGGTCGTCTGCGGCTGCAAGATGCTGATGGCCTCCGACTTGCCGCCGGCGGTGGGCATCTCGCGGATCTTGTCGGCGATGAAGCAGTGCACCCCGTTGAGGGAGTCCGGGGCGCCCTGGATGAGCGCCACTCGCTCCGTGGTACCTGCGGGCGGGGAGACGCACGCACGCGGTGGCGTGGGCACCTCGTGAGAGCGCACGCGTGCACGAGGCGCAGACAAACAAAAAACTGCATCGCGCGGGCAAAGCGTGGCTAGCCAGTGAGAAGCTGCTGGTCCAAGCAGGTGGTTACAGGGGACGGGCCCAAACACCTCACCCTTCACCCCTCTCCGGCCACCACCAAAGATATGCGGCCCACCAGCCCACCGCTGCGTTAAGGCCGACAAATTAACGAGCTATTATTTAAAAGCGTCGTTGTTCTTGTTTGTTGTTGTTCGGGGAAAAATGGAAGTAATCTGAAAGAGAGGAAAACACAAAGAGAATAGATTGACGACGATGACATTTTAAGTTACGACGAGGAAGGGATGAAGAGGTCTTTCCGCGGAGAGTAAAGATGTACTGCAGGCAGCAGCAGCAGAAGAGGAAGAGAATGATGATCGTGGTATTTTGGCGAGAGACTGTGTGGGGGGACGGGAGAGTTGTGAGAGGTGTCTCACGAAGGGGGGTATCGATCAATCGGTGCTGTTCCTGTAGCGAGCACAGCAGCAACTCCCACACCTCGAGCGATGCCACCATCTGTCTGGGTTTGACACGGCCAGTCTGGGAATTGGCATCTGCTTTCGGGCGGAAGGAATTGATATATACCCAATAGCGGAGCCAGGATTTTCAGGTAGAGGGGGGCAACCCCTCCAGCAACGAAAAATGATAGAGGAGTTGTTGCTTTTTATTCGACGCGTGCCAATTAGACTATTGTCCTATCATCTCATAGAGTCCCTAGCACATAATAATATGCTACACAGTGGCAGTGGGGGTCGCAAAATGCCGATTTACTACTAATAAACCGCAATGATCCGATCGAAATTAGGGATTTCGATTGGATCATTGGGGGGGCACGTGCCACCCCCAATGATCCGGGTACCGGTATTGTGTGGAACGGTATTGTGTGGAACTCTTATTACAGTATTGTGTACAATATAGTCTCTTAGGTGGTGACAAAGTAAGTGGTATATCTTGTCATGGCAGGGCTGCGTCGATGGCAATCTGGGAATTTGCATTTCGGATGGCGGGAATTGATTTGCGCCGAAACCTGGTACCAGCATTGTTGCGGTATGCTCTCTTGCCGCACAGCTTCGATAAACACAGCGCCACTGCGCGATGTGGTCTACACGCTGGGAAGGGTGGTGGGCGACCATAACGCACACGCCACCGTCGGGAAACCTCACAAAACCCCTGCTGGCCACTCGCGCGCGGTGCCCCCGGCTCCTCCTCGTGCGGTTGGGGGGGTGGGCGAGATGGCGATTGAGTAGCCAGGGACAGAGGGAAGGGGGCACGCACCGTCCAATCTGAATACAAATCCAACCCCACGTGCGTATTTAGAGTCCCCGGTGATAGGGATTCGGAGAATTGTGTCAAAGTAAATATACAAATTATTAAATGCACTACACGGTGGATATATCCACGGCACCCTTCAGCGGAGGGCGATGGGTTTTTTAGCTTTGCAAAAAATTTATTTGAGAATATTTTAATGATTTGAACGTTTCCCTGTGATGACTTGAAAGGGTCGGTCGTGGAACGACGGTGGTGGTGGTCGTGGCTGGAGGAGGCTCGTGAAGGCTGCTGCTACTGGGCAGTTGGAGGCAGTCGCCCTCCAGCAACAACGACGGAGGGCGGAGGAGGGACGCTCACAACAACGAGCGGAGCGCCATGGCCGCTAAAATAAAGTGAGTTGGTACAGTAAGGGGCACAAGCTGATGATGCATCTACCGGTCATCTCAGTCAGCCAACCCATGGCACCTGCTGGGTCTGTCCAGAGACCTCCTGTCAGCGAGCCTTCGACACTTCACGTGAGAGCCTCAAAGTGCACCTAGCCTGGCACAGGCGCCGTGGTGACGTAATCGTCACTTAGTAGTGAATGGCGGGGATTGGTGTTGGTGGTGTCTGCCGACTTTGTGACCTAGTGGCCCTCTGTTGGCACCGCGCACGTCCGCGGAGCTGCTGTTTGCACGTGTGAATGTACTTTGTGTTGAACTTCTTTCGCGCCGTACGTGGCCCCCAACCGTGCCAATCGAAGGTGCGGAGACCATCTGGTGTAGCGGAGTCTGCCACGCCAGTCTTCCCTCTATCTAAACTTTGTTTATTTAACCAGGTAAATGCCCACTGAAGCGGCCTGACCCCAAGTGATAGCCTAATGAAGTGGCTTATCACGTGGGAATTTATAGCAGCCAAATACTCTAATCTTGAAAGAGTTTTCCCACTCGTACGGTAAACATGCAATAATATATTATAACCTGCCCGTCCACGTGTCTGTATTCAATTTGTGCATGCACGCAGTCTGTGTCAGTGACGATTTCTGAACCGTTCCAAGGCCTCCCCTAGGTCGACTCGGACTAAAATGAGTAACTGGTGCGGTGTGTAGTAAATATCGCCACCAGGGAGACAAAGGCGGCCGGGCGTGGTTGCCACCCACCCATCTCCTCGTGTGCTGTGCCGGCCTTTATAGGCGCTTCTCGCGAACAGCACTTGCCCCAACAGTCTGTTAAGGCTATACAGGGGATCTTTGCAGTGTGTATGTTTTGTCCGCGTGTCTGTGTGGTTTTGTCTTAAGGCTTGCGAAGTCCCCTGCACGCTTGGAGGAGTGGGAAAGGAGAATTCGACCGTGACATTTGGCATGGGCATTTCATCGTCACACGTGACACATCAAACGCAATGTGAAACGTGAAGTAGTTGCATCTCCAGCAGAAGCAGCACTGTGTAGGTCAAAGGTGCGTATCGGAGCGACCACTGTGATTATGACACGGATAATTGCGCCGAAGATCAAAGGCACAAATCAGACATTTACTACAGCCCTAAAACAAACGCAGTCGCCGCAGTAGCACGGCTGGGCATATCATCATCACGGTCAGCATCTTCATTGTGGGTGGCTGCACACAGCACACAAGGCGGCATTGATCTCCTGGGGCAGCATCAGTAGCACCCATCGTCATTGTCATCTTCAGAATCAAAATCATTTTCTTCAGCATTCATGATGATCAGCTGCTACTATGGATGGCAAAATCATTGTCTTCAGAATGATGTTAATCGTCATGATCAGCTGGTACTGTAGATGGCAAAATCATTGTCTTCAGCATGATATTAATCATCTTATTGAGCTCTTACTATGGATGGCAAAATCATTGTCTTCAGCATAATTTTAGTCATCATGGCCAGCTGCTACTGTGCATGGCAAATAATTGTCTTCAGCATTATGTAAATCATCATCATGATCATCTGCTACTGTGTATGGCAGTCAACTAGAACTCGTTGCTGTGACTACTAACCCAGAAATTCCTTTGCAAAATCATCAATTCGTATCCGCTGAGCTTGTCCAACGGACTTCACGGAAGCCGGATGCTAGGAAGTATGTCCCGGCGTCTTCCCATTGTCCGCATCTTCGTGCGGGTATAAGAAGAGCAGCGATGCAGGAGTGGCAGCAATCTCAGTCCAATTATCTGTGTTTTATCCGCACTCTTCCACTCGGATGAAAGGAATGAAGTGTACGGATGAATACAAAGTCATTGGGAGGGATTACAAATAATCCCAGTGATTCATATTAGTTTTTTTTGGGTTAGGACTTGTGGTCGTTTTATCCCCAAAAAATGTTCACTCATTGTTAACCCTCCACAAGATTTGTGGCATGGAACCACCACGTGGCCTCGCCCAAACACAAATACGGATCATTGTATTCGCGAGGAATCTTACGCATTTTTTTAAAAATCCAGCGAAGTGGACATTGAAAGAAAGCCAAACCAACTCCGCCGTACTGCTGCACGGTCGGCCCCAAAAAAACGCTCAACTTTTTGCGAGAGCATCTGTCAGATTGTTATTCGAGAAGACGCTCCGCTAATTAACTTTCCGGGGTGGGTATGGGAGGGGGGGCAGGCTTGGGGGGGGGAATAACGGCCGGCTCTGCGGGAACGCCGACGACTAATTGGGAGTCAGCTGCCAACGGCGCAACCGGAGCCAGGTCCGGTTTTTGTTTCTTCTGCTGCCGTGGGCTGCCCCGTCCCAGCGAGCGAGCGAGCAAGGCAGAGGGAGGCAGAGACGCCGGCGGCTGTTCCGCGTGGCGAGGCGGCACGGCCACATCCCGCGCCAGCGCTCTGCCTGTTTACTCCGTGCGAGCGGTCGCACTCTGCGTTGGGCACCTTGGGTGCACGATTGCAAGTTTTGTTGGGGGGGGGGGTGGTTTCTTTTGAAAGTAGTAAACTCGTGATTGGAGGTCGCCGGTTCAGTTTGATCCTCTAACATTAACATTCACCCCCCCCCCCCCACCTCGTGGTCAGGTCATGGGCGCAGTTTGGAGGGCACGGGGGGGGGACAACGCCCCCCCCCCCCCCACCAAACTGGACACCATTTTTTTCCAGTAGTTTACAATTAACATTCCATGTTTTTTTTATTAATTATATGCACCCGCGATTCCTAATGTGAATTCCTTCCCAACCCCGCCGCACACAAATATAGAAGTCAAACTCGGCCTATGCTCGCGGTATATCAGAATCGGAATCTTTATTTAGACTGGAGGAGGAGGGATCCGATGAGCTATGAAGCTCTTCTTCTTGGTTCTTTCGGTGAAGTTACGTAGAAGGGAAGTAATACAATAATAAAAATAAAACATAATATTATTTTATTACTTCCCTTCTACGTGACTTTACCGAACGAACCAAGATGAATCCCTGCAGTCACGAAAGCTTTAAATCGAAATCTATGAAGCTCTTCTTCACAGATGTCCCGGTATAAGTGGGTACACCACAGTCACGGTCGGATAAAGTGTGGATATGCCACCTACTACAAGATGCTTGGCTGGTGTGGAAGAGTAGGCCAAGTACCCGCTAGAGAGGGACTCTGCAGAGCTACTTCTAGTGGAGGCCCTTCTGCCAGCAGTGACGTGGGTCCAACGCTTCCAACCACGTGCCATCGTTAGCCCAACATTGACACAACGTTGCATGTTCACTCGGATGTAATAACGTAAAAGAAATAGCATCAAATGTAAACGTTCAAACAAACCTAAAAAAAACCCTACCCTATGTCCACTGCAGAGGGCTATTTTTGAGCGGCTCCTAAACGCAAAGGCGAAATGCCACGAATCCTCACGGATAAATTATAACAACATTTCCACGCGGCCGGACGGGCCACGCGGGCGGGGGGCAACGCCACTCGCTACCAAACAAGGCGCGCCAGCGGAGGGGGTCCGTCCCGTGCCCTCGCTCTCTCGCTCTCTCGCTCGCTCTCGAGCCGTTCCCCAAGGTAAACAGCTGAGCGGGGAAGGATCGGGAGACATTCGCGGAGCAAAAAATAGCGCTGGTGCACCACTTCGTGGAGGGACGGAGTGGCCGGTCGGCACGCCAGGTCCATGGCGGGGCGGCGGGGGGGCGAACGACCCCCCCTCCCTGCCCCCCTGCCCCCCGTTCAAACGTGGCCATTTGTGGAGTGACTCAATACGCCAATCTGATGCGGTGCGTGTGATGGCTCACGTGGCATGGGGACACGTTGCTATTGTCCTTGATTTACCACCGATTAGTTCGGTTCAGCAGGCTTTTCACGTCCGCCACTGTATGCAATATTGTGTACGGCAGGGGTCCCCAACCCCCGGGCCGCGGACCGGTACCGGACCGTGGCCTGTTAGGAACCGGGCCGCACAACAGCAGGAGGTGAGAGCGGTGAGTCCGCGCGTGGCCGCCCCCATTGTTTTATTATTTACCACTTACATCCGCGCCTCTTTCCTGCACTGCGCACTTGTCACAGTGTTGGTGAGCCCACAAGCTGCTAATCCCTAGTAGCCAACATGGGTAAAAAACAAACGTCGCTGGAGAGCTTCTTTGAAAAGGGGGAAAGACCCAATGATGACCCCCCCACCCCGATCCGTGAAAAAATTGTCTTCCACGAAACCGGTCCCTGGTGCCACAAAGGTTGGGGGCCGCTGGACTGTAGCGGTATCCGTGTCTTAAAGAGGAGGGGGGAGGGGGGGTCCTTGCCCGTAACCGTCTGGCAGTTCAGCAGCATTGATGCAAGCAAGCCTGGCTCTGCTGATGACAGCATGTCAAAACCGCTCCAGAGTTTCGCTTGGACTGACTTAATGCTGCTGATAGTATCACTCCCAAAAAGCCGATCGGTTTTTTTTTAGGAAATATATTTTTTGCTTGAATGTATGAAGAGACAGAGTTATATATATATACACACGAAGGGGACAATTGTATGAGCCTTTATTTTGGTAATTATACACTCCACGATGACGCTAATTATTATTTTGGTGGTATGCATTCCGTTAAGAGTTTGTTTTGTCACAGCTGTTTTGGCAAATGGGGAAAGTTCCCATTTCAGCAAAGTGCTCTGCCCGACGCGAGATCAATGGTCAATGGTCATTTGTCTTAAAGAGCGTGACGCTCAAAACGTTTCACCAAATATCTGCCAGATCTCTTTTGAAGCCTCGATCATCAGCCACGGTCAATCGACGTCTGTATGAAGGCCTTTCCTAAGCCTCCGCCAACTCTCACGATCACGCGATATCACAATCCACCGAGTACCTACACACACACACGAGCTGATTTGTGTCAAGCCTCATTGCCACGTGATAATAACAGTGGGTCGGTCCGTTTGCAATAGAACAGGAAGGTCAATGACTTCCACACACCATGAGCATCACGGTGGCGAAATGTTAACTCCCTGGCCTGGTATGTAGGTGGTCGTGGGTTCGATTCCGACCCTGACGCCTGCTGTATATTTGGAGTCTGTATATTCTCTCTGCCTGTGGATGCGTGGATTTTTCTCCACGTCCTCCGGTTTTCCCTTCCACATTTAGAATCAACACGCGTTTATCGTACTGTAATTGGCTGTTACAAATTTCCGAATGATGCACCACTTCGTTGAGCTATCGTTTGTGGCCAGGTCACTTATGAAAGAAAAAGCTATACAGCTCAGTGGGCCTTACCAAGTAAAATAAAATAAAAATAGTTGAGTTTAGCAAGGGAGCAAGGCCTGGCTCAGTGCCTGACAGGACCAGTTGCCAGCCAAGACCCCACCACGTGTAGGGTTGCCACCTGTCTGGATTTGACCTGGACAGTCCAGTACCGTTGTTCGAGCGCCATTAATTGTTTTGCACCGATACCTGGCGGTGGTACTGCATTGTGTTGAATTGGTCACGGGATACTGCACAGTGCTGATGATAGATCCGCGACTGACTGAGGAATATGTCCAAGGTGTTGATCTACGGTGGCAAAGGGGGTCACGCTATTGACATGTGCCCTGACATAATAATGTCCCACACCGGTCCAGACGTCACCAATATCCAGATTTGAAGTTTTCGTGACTGCAAGGCTCCATACTATTTGGTTATTTCGGTAAAGTCACGTATAGATGAAAAAAAAACTGAAAATAACTATATTCTTAGGTTTTTTCGGTAAAGTCACGTAAGTAAAAAATTAAAATTAATAAAAGTAAAATAAAAATAAAATAAAAATCACGAGGTTTCGGAGGCAACACAAGCCTCCGTCTTCAGGTGGAACCGTCACAGCACGATTGCTGTATCTTACTTGATACTTGATACAGCAAGCGTGCTGTGACGGTTCCACCTGAAGACGGAAGCTTGTGTTGCCTCCGAAACGTCGTGATTTAATTGAGTTATTTTCATTTTATTATTTTTATTTGTATTTTTCATCTACGTGACTTTACCGAAATCTTTGCACTCAGATACCGAAATCTAGTTGCTGTGGTGTGAACCGACGATCTGTATGTCCTTGTGTGTATGTTGAACTTCTTTTGCACCGTACGAAGCCAACAGTGCTAATCGGAGGTGGAGGCGGGACGGACGAGATCGCCGCTGGCCAAGGTGCACATTACCTCCGGGATGTTTTGAGAAATGCTTTCGAAGACAAATATGCATTAACATAATCATTATTTTGATTTAAAGCTTTCGTGACTGCAGGGATTCATATTCTTGGTTCTTTCGGTAAAGTCACGTAGAAGGGAAATAATAAAATAATGTAAATATAAAACAATAAAAATTCTCACGACGTTTCGACTGCAACACAAGCAATCATCATCAGGTGTGAAACCGAAAGAACCAAGAATATCATCATTATCATTGTGCCTGTTTACCCAGGAAAGGTTCACTGGGTCTCGAGACTCTTTTCCAGAAGGGTTTGGCAGTTAGGGGTCGTCGATTGCTGCGTATAATCTCGATAGAGTAATTTGGCGGTGTAATTTTTTTGCGTGCCACGTTTGGACCATGACCCCGGCACACAGTGATGGCCTACTCTTGCAAATGCGGCGACGGAGTCTTTCAATGTGCACTCCGCGAAGCGGACGGGCCGCGTGTTTCTTTTTCCGGTTAACACACACCACATCATTCAGAATATATTTTTTCCCCTTAAATATTTACTTATACTGCAGGAGGAATCCGATTAGCTCTTTTTACAGATGTTCAGTAGGGGCGGATCAGAACCTTACAACCACAAACAATACAAAAACACTTTAGTAATGCAAAGTACAATAGAGGTAAACAAATCATCCAAAAACATACAAATGAAACTAAGGCCCACTGAGGTATTAACTTAATTTTCAGAAGCGACCTGGCCACAAATGACAGCTCAACAAAGCGGCTTATCACGTGGAAATGTATAACGATCTCAATGCGCGTTTCTAACCAGGGCGGCCGTCCCGAGTCGAACCGCGAATCTCTGTGACGTGCGGCGAACACGCGAATTGGAGTCCCCTGGCCACCGTTGGACGTCGGAGAGACTCACCAGGGTAGAAGTCCTTGGACTTGGAGAGTTTGATGGTGGCGCCACTGTCCTTCTGCAGCTGCACGATCGTCTGCCCACCTTTGCCGATGATGGAGCCCGCTGCATAGCTCGGAATGAGAATCTTGAGGAAGTACAGGCCTTCCTCTGCGGGGGGGATTAGAGACGGATGCAGCAACATCACAACTCGCGTCTCAAAAGCCGAACACTCGCCGGGTCGATTTAGCGCGCGGGTTTAATTTGAGGTGGCGGTGGATTTGACGCATTGGTGATGCGCATCCATTGCGGAGGCTGAATTGGCGGTGGTTGTGGTCGCCGTCTCTCCACAAATCAAATTTCGCTGTCCGCGTGCGCTGAGCAATGCACACGGGCATCGCGACACCCCAACACGTGGTGACCCCAACACGTGGTGACACCCCAACACGTGACACCCCAACACGTGGTGACCCCAACACGTGGTGGCACCCCAACACGCGGCGACCCCAACACGTGACACCCCAACACGTGACCCCCCAACACGTGACACCCCAACACGTGGTGACCCCAACACGTGACACCCCAACACGTGGTGACCCCCCAACACGTGGTGACCCCCCAACACGTGGTGACCCCAACACGTGGTGACCCCAACACGTGACACCCCAACACGTGGTGACCCCCCAACACGTGGTGACCCCAACACGTGGTGACCCCAACACGTGACACCCCAACACGTGGTGACCCCCCAACACGTGGTGACCCCAACACGTGGTGACCCCAACACGTGACACCCCAACACGTGACACCCCAACACGTGGTGACCCCAACACGTGGTGACCCCAACACGTGACACCCCAACACGTGACACCCCAACACGTGGTGATCCCAACACGTGGTGACACCCCAACACGTGGTGACCCCAACACGTGGTGACCCCAACACGTGGTGACACCCCAACACGTGGTGACCCCAACACGTGGTGACACCCCAACACGTGGTGACCCCAACACGTGACACCCCAACACGTGGTGACCCCAACACGTGGTGACCCCAACACGTGGTGACAACTCAACACGTGGTGACACCCCAACACGTGACACCCCAACACGTGACACCCCAGCACGTGGTGACCCCAACACGTGGTGACCCCAACACGTGGTGACCCCAACACGTGGATGTGACCCGGCCGATCCTCCCCACGATGGGCTCCCGCCGCTCTCGCTCCGCTGTTGTAGGAATGCTTCCCAAAACAGTGGCAGCTACATTTAAGCACGCCTTCGATAAGCGCACTTCTGATATAAGCAACGCGCGCTTAGGTAACCCTGGTGGGGGAGGCGGAAGGCGAAGTTCAACTTCTGAAACGAGCACACTACTGGCTGGTGTAAGCACAACTGGCCTTGCTCCCTAGGGGGTTGTGGTGATATCCAGCTTCTGCTGGAGTCATCGTGCGATTGTGGAAAGCTTCCTACGGGCGCGTGTACAATGCACGCCAGCTGTTGTACTGAGCCTGTGTTGATGGAAAGGAATGTGTCTGTGGATTGATCCAGAAATGTCCGGGGGTCGTGCCACTCTGCGGAGACATTCTGCATTGTTTGGAAGTGGGGGTTTTCACTAAATCGCTCAGATTGGGTGCCCCCCTTCCCCTCGTGCATGCCCTGCCTGGGTCTGCGATCCAACCCTATGTGTGTGTGCGCCAGGCAGGATGCACGGGGCGCGCCCCAACAGCACCACTACCGAGGAGATGGAGCGATGAAATCGGCCTGCGTGAAGGCGCCAGTTGTGGACCATTACAATGGAGAGCAGCGAGAGATGGCGATGGCTTGGGCAGGCCTTCATCCAGCAGTGGACTGATCGTGGCCGATGATGATTGGAATGCGGCAACCATTTGCGCGAGAATGCACATTTTTTTGCAAATGTATCGTTTGATGTTTCGTTTTCTTTACGTAATTTGTATCTAACATTAATGCGTACCTCTAATCTGCGTCAAAGAACGAAGACGTCCACAGATTATCTGTCACTTCTCAAGCTGCCCCGTTGTTGCGTTAATCACCGGCGCATCACGTGTTAATCAACAACTGATCCCGCAATCACGTGAAACCCGAATTGTGCGAGATATATCAAACAGATTGCTGCTCCCAAGTCACCGTTCGAATGCTGGACAGGGAAGGTGAAGATTTGTGTTAGTGTTCCCTTGATTATGAGTCGTAGTAGTATAATAAGTATTACTCGTCACGTAAAAAAATATGCCCATCACCATGCCACCCGCTCGCTTCATGCCTCTCGGTCTCAACTAGTGCTCATCATCGCATCATCACGAACGCGTCATCTACAACCTGCTCACATTACGGAGCGCGAACTGCACTGCGTTCCCATGACATTTGTTCAAACTAAAAAACAAAAAAGCGTCTGCACACATCACGGCTTGGACATCGCACAAAGATGGCCACTGCGTCGCGCACTTTGAGATGCGCGTCTGAGGCCGTCTGGAACGCTTATTCAATATTACGAAGCCACTGGAGCTATGCATTTTAAATCATCGAGATTAAAAACTAATTTCTTTATAACTGCTTTTCGTGTTTATTTTGTCCTTCCCCCCGCACCTCCGATTAGCACGATCGGCTATGTATGGTACGAAAGAAGTCCAACATACAATAATACATTTACATATATTGCTATTGTCGGACATTATTGCATAGTTTTGTTTAACATTAAAGCAGATGCACACGACTATTATAGCCGGGCGGTGGTGGCGCACGCCTGCAAGCCAGCACTGTGGAGACAGCGAGGATTGGTGGATCGCACACATGTTGTGGAACTCCCTTCTCATGCGAAAGTAAATACCATGGCTTGTCACGAGAAGGCGGTACAGCAAAACTGTGGACTCCACCTTATCTGTCTATGGGATAGAGCGTTTCCCCCTCGCCAGCACTGTGTGATAACGTCAGCCACTTTCTGGAGCTCGAGGCAATTTAGCACCCCCGGATTAGCACGGTTGGCTGCGTACGGTGCGAAATAAGTTTAATTTACACCATGAAAAAACAAGCATTCAGGTAAAAAAAAGGCTTCAAACGGAATGCCAACAGGAATCCCAGCATGCTTTGCATGTCAAGATGACGTCACTTCATTTGACCCCCCCCCCCCCGTGGGTCACTATCACTTGTGAACGTTTGCTTTACGAAATGAAGCGCTAACGCAATTGACAAATTACGGACACACTTTTCGATTTACGAAATCGAATTTCCGCGCGAAACGAAAATTCACGCGCCACGAGATCATCAAATGAGAAGCCACACAGTTGGGGGGCGGCTACGTCATCAACCGTCAATGGCAGCGTCACACGTTGACCCTGCAGTGCCTCCACGTCGCCTTTCCGTTTGATCCAACATGCGGTGGATCTTTTGGTTAAATTCCCTGAAGAGGTTCATTATTTTTTGTTAAAAATGTTTCATTATTATCATTCAATCGCCATAATGTGTATGTTCTTTATTAGAATTTGTGTATCGTGAAAAGTGACAACAGGTGGATATGTTTAGGCTAGGAGTAGAGTTGAAATGACTGTCCGAAACACATTGCAAAGTTTAGTATTAAAATAATGGCAAAAGCCTTTTCCGGTTTACGTAATTTCGTTTTACGTTTTTTTTCAAGAACGCATCCCCCTCGTAAATCGAGGGATACAATATTGCCCACAACTGCTTCGGTTCACTAAATACACACCTGGAGAGATGTCTTCACGTATAGCAAATATCAAGACATCCAACACCCAACATTTAGACACACTCGAAATGGTTGTTGCTTCTTATGGATGATAATGATGATAATAAACATGATTTATAACACACCCGTACTTTGCAAATAAAACTCAGCGTTCGATCGAGAACTCAGAGGCGTGAAAACAGAGCTCAAAGTTCCTCGTATGCCAACGTGTACAGGTCAGAGCCCGAACAGGTAAATCCTAGAAATGTTGAGATTCTGGATAGTTGAGAGCCTGGACGGGTGAGAGTCTGAACCAGGCGAGAGTCTGAACCAGGTGAGGGTCTGAACCAGGTGAGTTCCTGAACCAGGTGAGACACTGAACCAGGTGAGAGTCTGAACCATGTGAGATCCTGAACCAGATGAGAGCCTGATCCAGGTGAGAGTCTGAACTAGGTAAGATCTTGAACCAGGTGAGAGTCTGAACCAGGTGAGATCCTGAACCAGGTGAGACACTGAACCAGGTGAGAGTCTGAACCAGGTGAGAGACTGAACCAGGTGAGAGCCTGAACTAGGTGAGATCCTGAACCAGGTGAGAGCCTGAACCAGGTGAGAGCCTGAACCAGGTGAGAGCCTGAAACAGGTGAGAGCCTGAACCAGGTGAGAGCCTGAACCAGTTGACATGCTGAACCAAGTGAGAGACTGAACAGGTGAGAGACTGAACCAGGTGAGATCCTGAACCAGGTGAGAGACTGAACCAGGTGAGATCCTGAACCAGGTGAGATCCTGAACCAGGTGAGAGTCTAAACCAGGTGAGAGCCTGAACCAGGTGAGACACTGAACGGGTGAGAGCATTGAGCTGCTGCTTGACGCTGGTTGGTGCTTGACTGCTGCTGCTGCGCGTGTGTGCAGCGAGAGAGAGCGGTAGATGATCGATGCAGCTACGGAGAAGCGCCGCTCCGCCAGGACGGCGCTGGATCTGGGCACGATGAGCGGCCTGTTTTAGACGTGCTGCGTATGACGCGGTGCTTCGCCGTGGTCAGTGGAGGGAGAAGGGTGGAGATTAATGGGCTGGGAGACCTTTAAATATATTGAAATATTTAACTGAAATGTTTGACACCAAATAAAAACCTCGGTCACACAAATGCCCTAGGTCATGCTCCCATCCCCACTGGAGTTAAGTGTAAAAATACAATGCTATAATTTTTTTGTAAATACTTATTCGAGCAATTCGTATCACTCCAGGCTATAAAGACGACATTACGGATATTGCAGAGGAAACAATACGGGTTACTTTAGCGTGCACTCTGGAATGTAACAACATTCTGTAGAAATTGACACCGCTGTAGTTCAATTAACTTCACCATTGTATTATTGCGTATGGCAGCAACATGTTCAGGTGCTGAATGCAAATGTGGAGGTCTGCAAGCCACGAGAGGGCTTCAGGAGAGAGTTCGTTTCGCTGTTCTCAGTTGAAGGATCACAGACTACGTGGTCCATAGTTTGGGTTGCATAGCCACAATCGCACTGTGGCTTGTCTTTGATGTATTTATATAAGCCTATATGCATCTCTATGGGTCTCTGTATATCTCTGAGTCTATATGTATCTCTGTGGGTCTCTGTATATCTATCAGTATCTATGTATCTCTATGGGTCTCTGTATTTTATATATGACTCTATGTATCTCATGGGTCTCTGTATATATATGACTATGTATCTCTATGAGTCTCTGTATATCTATGAGTCTATTTGTAAATTCATGAGTCTCAATGGGTCTCTATCTCTATGCGTCTCTATGCATCTCTATGTATCTCTATGGCTCTCTCTGTAGTTCTTTGTGTCTACCCTACGGTCCATAGCTTGGTTTGCATGGCCACAATCGCACTCCCCTGGCTCGCGTCTGTCATTTTCCATTCATGAAGGAGGTGCGCGCATTGGCCTGTTGTTGATGTCCTGATGCGGTTGCTGGTGACACCAGCAGTGTCTTTGAGGAGGAATCTCAAAGGCAGGAGTTGATTTAATGCAAGAAATATATTAATTTAATCTCTACTCATTTTTTATGCATTCTATTTTTAACGTTTCCGTTTTGTTGGATGTCGTCATTCTGAATGCGTCGTTAGCCTCTGATACACTCGCATAAAATCAAAATTTTTTTACATGCTCGACTGATTTGCATGCATTGTGGAGCATGTTTTGAACGTTTTCTAGAGATGCATCGTCGTCAGGCACTCAATTAAGCGCCTCTACGCAGCCTTCTTCTTCTCAAATGCCGTGAACAACTCGAAGAAACATTTAAATGAAAAAAAACCTTGAATACCTGATAACCAGCAGACTTGAATATAAATATAAATGCCAGCACAGCAATGAATTCAAACAAAACTTGTACACAACAAGTTATCCTGTGTGAACACACAACCCTTCAGTAAATTATTTGCATCTTGAGCTGCCTCCAGTAATCTTCCTACATGTACATATTCTGCTCTGTTCCAGTTGTATCCTTCCAACATGGCATGTGTTTTCTTACCAGGCTTGCTGTACACGATTAGTTTATGTTGGTTTAGATCGTGCGTGGACGATGTCAATCCCCTGGTACCTTGAAGCTTCCACCACCAGACAGAGCCAATCAAAGTGATTCGGTTGTTCAGCTCACACTGCCGGAGCGTTGTAAAACAAGCAACATGTTGACAATTGGTTCTGTCGGGTGGTGGAGGGGTGTAGTAAAAACAACAAATCTACCTGCGAGATGTTACCCAAATTATGAATGAATATTGATCGTAAAAGCCTACTGTGAAGTTATTTACGTGAATATACCGCTTGTGTTGCCATCGAAACGTCGTGATATATTATTTTTTTGTTTTCTTTTTCTACCTACGTGACTTTACCGAAAGAACCAAAGAGTATGGATTCCTGCAGTGACGAAAGCTTCAAATCAAGAATGAATATTGTTTTGCTCAAATACTGGAAGCAACTAAAATTAGGCCTAACTTTGCAGGCTTATATATTAAGTTATTCAAACATACATGTCGTTCATTTATATTGGCTCTTACAATTAAATTGTCATAAAATCTGAAACGCTTAATCCTTTCTTCGTTTGCAACAAGACCGAGTTTGATCATGGAAAGAGCGACATTCCAATTTGGCTAAAGAAAGAAAGTCAATAGTGAATTAGAGTCGCTGGAACAGAAGGCTCAGAAACATTGACAGTGACAGAGAACATGAAACAAAATTGAAAGGCGTTGATATATATGTGTGTGTGTGTGTTTGAAATGATACTGACGCAGCAAGTGGAACGCACGGATCAAAAACAACAATCGGAGACAGCGTGTTGTTGAATGTCACGGTAGGTGGATCGGCATGGGTAGAATTGATCGCCAGAGCAGGTGATGGGAATGGCTGAGACTGATGGTGGAATGAGAGCCAATGGAGGGAATGACCCCGAAAGGACGACCGCCAAGAGCAGAGGCGGATGGATCGTGGCATCGAAGGGCAATGAGCGATGTTGACAGACTGGGGATTAATCCAGCAGTGGATAGACAATGGCCGATGAAACAAAAATTGTAATTTCTTGTTACGTGGCCACTCGCAATGAACATTAAAAGAGAGAAAAAGGAACGCAAGGATGGCATGGTAGATGGTTTAGTAACCCATCCCACAGACAGGGGCTACAGAACAGGCCACATCATCATCAAGAGTCATGGTCTGTCCACTGCTGGCCACATTATCATCAAGTGCCCGATACTGAATAAGCAAGTGAATGTCGGCACCAGACGTGAAGGAGAAGAATGGATGTATTGTATCATTTGGAACAGATAATGGTTTGACGGTACAAATGAGCGATATTTCTGGTAAAATCGCAAAGGAATTAGCTTTATGCCAACGCTCATTGTAATTCTGCATGATGTGAACAGCATTTCTCTAGAGAATAATGGTATCAGTGTATTTTGAAACCTGCTGGTTTGAGCGGCGGAACTTTACTGTCACGTAATCACGGCTCACGGAATACACCATGATGATTTTCGACAACGTGAATTATCCTTAAGCATTTCCTCAACTCCAGAGCAGTGGCCATCCCCGTGATGGAAAATGGCCGTCCGCCGATGCGGATATCACAGAACCCGTTCTGAGATCCGTTCAAGTGACCTCTTTTCCCCACGAGGAGACTGTACGTCGTCACGTGCCCCGCTTCAGAGCAATGGTCGGCACTTGTAAATGTTGTGGATTTACTCTCCAACACACCGGTGTGCTGTACTAGTAACGAATTGGCATGTTCTGTTTACGTGACAACCCTTACTCCTTGGCTGTGTCGGGTGGTAGCGGGTTTAACGACACATTAATATTTACGCGATCTCACCTCGATGAGTGATAATATTTGGTGGTGGAAGCTTACGTGTTCAACTGAAATTATAGTCAGTGACGAGACTAAACTAAACTACACTTTTTAATTCACCAGGTAAGGCCCACTAACCTATATATAGCTTTTTTCAGAAGCGACCCGGCCACAAATGATGGCTTATCGTGTGGACATTTACACGCAACCACGGGGGTGAGAGAGAGAGAGACATGCAAACTCCAAATAATCAGCTAGGCGTCGTCAGGGTCGGAATCGAAGGCGCGACCTCCTGCATACCAGGCGAGGGAGTTAACATCTCCCTTGTTGCGTTGCTGTCCGAATCTTTTGAACGGAGAATTTCAGCGATGGCAGCTCGTCAAGAGCACTCAAATCAACCTGGAAACCTCGAGCAGTGGCGCAATAATGGCATCGTAACGACGACATATTGGCGTTGAGGTGTCGGGATCAAACCCACGTCCTTCTGCGTACCAGGCGAGGGAGTTAACATCTCGCCATAGGGGCAGAGTGCAGGGGACGTGTGTGTTGGCTGCAGTTCACGAAGGCAGTGGACTGACTACACTATTACACCTTGGCTTTTGAAGATGTACATGGTGATATCTGCAGCGTCTTGTTTCGAGAGCAACAGGAAGGTGGAGACGATGTTCAATGCACACGTGGGCGCCTGGGGTGCATCGTAACGACGACACATCCTGGCGTTGAGAAAGGGGGCACTGGGAAAATTAAAAAACGCACGCTAATCCAGGGAGGCCCATTCGTCCACTGGAGAAAGTTCGACTCGATCTCGCTTTGCCGAGAGTGGGTGGGATCGAAGCGGATTGCTGTTGGATTTTTATCTAAGTTCATTGTGCGAACCATCTGTGGAAATAACACGCGCTGATTGAGCACATTGTTCATCGGGTACACATTGGTAAAGTTGCTATTCGTGATCAAATTTGGGACAGGGCAGTATTCCTAAAGGCAGCCCCCCACCCCTCACTGCCCCATGCAGCTCGTGTTCACACGTATTACTTCCCAATCTCTCTTCTTCAATGCCGACTGAATAAGTAAAAAAACAGAATCATTCGTTAGGGTGAAACAATTCACTCCCCGCCTTTTTCTAATGGATTGTCGCACATTCAGGGGGGGGGGGTTCACGATTTTGATTCAATTCCCGTGATTATTTCCCCATGTCTCGTGGCTGCGACTGCAAACCGGAGGGTGGAGACGCGACCCCATGCCGTACGTGGGCGAGATCGATCCCTGCGCACGCGCCCGTCGATGGACATGCAGCGAGCGTCCATAATCCAACGTCCATGGATCGGTGCGTTAATCGGCCCGCCTCGAGGTCGCCAAAGACAGCGGCCGTCAGCGCTGGGCCCTCAACTCCCTCGTCCCGCATGTACCGACACGCGGACGCAGTAACACCGAGACACAAACACCGAGACGCAGACACGTATACACACAGACACGTATACACACAGACACGTATACACACAGACACGTATACACACAGACACGTATACACACAGACACGTAGACACACAGACATGTAGACACACAGACACGTATACACACACAGACACGTATACACACAGACACGTATACACACACAGACACGTATACACAGACACGTATACATAGACACGTATACACACAGACACGTATACACATAGATACACTGACACACAGATAGACACACACACAGACACGTATACACACAGAGATAGATACACACACAGACACGACAAAGATCCCCCGTACAGCATTAGCAAATTGTTGGGGCAAGTGCTGCGAACGAGTAGCACCATTGAAGGCCAGCACGGCACACGAGGGGGTGGGTGGCCAGCACCACGCCCGGCCGCCGTTGTCTCCTCAGTGGCGATGTTAACTACACACCGCACCAGGTACCCATTTGAGGCTGAGTAGACCTAGGGGAGACCCAGGAGCGATGCCGATAAATCGTTACTGGTGTCGGTGGCCGTGAGCCGGGATCGAACTCGGGCAGCCGGAGTTGGTAGCGCTGACCGTTGCACTGCCGCTCCCCGACGAGGCACGAACACAAACCACGCGCCGACACGCGGATTGAGGCAGCGCCACCCGAATTCCTCCTTCTCGATCGCATCCATAGAAGTACGCGATCGCGAATTGCGTCTCGGGCGACAGCGCAACGACACCCACCCACCCACACACCCACCGACCGACCCATCCATCCACCCACCCACCAACCCACCCACCCACCAACCCACCGACCCATCCAGCGGAGCCCACTGCGAGTGCTTGGTTCGGTGTGCTCTAGAATGAGAACAATTAAAGAACCAATCTAGAATTAAAGAACCACCGCCGGTCGAAGCGGTTCAACCACCTGTGGGGCCGTGGACACCTCAGCTGGGTGGTCCGAATGGAAGTAATCCGTGGCACTGTTGAAGATACAATTTTTATTTTATTTCAGAAAGCACGACAGTATATCTCATGTTTTTTTATACTGGTCACTGAAAAAACGAGCAGCAGCATCCATCTCATTAATGTGAGTCAATAAAAATCAAGCTAATGGGGTATTTTTAAAAATATATATATCGGTCATTTACATTTTTGCACGGTGTTTCTAAAGAACGTTTATAGTGTTTCTGTACTGCTGCATTGTGGGTCCGCGATGTATTAATAGTCGACGGGTACCGCGAGATCCGACCACGTGGGTCCAGTGCTCGACGAGCTGCATCGGCTTCCAGTTGCCGAACGAACACATTGTGAGGTCGCACTCATTACACACACAAAGTGCTCGCCACAAATGAACCACCAATACCTCGGCTGATCTCGTCAAGGAGTATAAACCACCATCACCATACCTGTCAACCCCTTACCAGTGCCTACCTTATTACAGACAAATTCAGACCTTATTGGTCACCCCGTGCCCTCATAAATCTCAACGTTCATCCTTCAAAGTCCCATCACGAGGGAGAAACACAAACAAATAGACAAAAACATGTTTTTGCCCGTATTGCAACGGCTGTACACGCCGTATGGACCTGAAAACTCAATTTCCCTGTACAAGAATACGAGTAAACCGTGTGGGTTGACAGCTATGATCATCACGCCAACTCCGTTCATCCTCGAAGAATGGGGCGTTTGGCTGGCCATCGAACAAAAACGGCGGTCACCGCATCGCGTGCTTTCACATGCGCTTCTGCGGCCGTCTGGAACGCTCCTCCCGATATTAAGAAGCCACTGGGAGCTATGAACTTTTAAATAATCTAGATTTAAAACTCGTTTTTTTTTAGAAATGATTTTTGTATTTAGTTTGTTGTCATTCCCCCGCACCTCCATTTAGCATGGTTGGCTACGTAAGGTGCGAAAGAAGTTAAACATACATACCAATACCCCGCCATTCGCCACTAAGTGACGGTGACGTCACCATGGCGCATGTGCCAGGCCAGGTGCACTTTGAGGCCACGCGAAGTGTCGATGGCTCGCTGACAGGAGGTCACGGGACAGACCCAGCAGGTGCCATGCGTTGACTGCGATGACTGGCAGATGCACCAGCTGTACCCCCTACTGTGCCGAAATTTTCCAACTAACCATACGTACGTTGAGGGTTCACGGTGGCCTCTGGGGCCAGAAGTGTTGGGCACCACGGCTCTAGACAATCGGGGGGACTATCGTACATTTACGCACCCTCCGTGGTTGACTGCTCTATCACGGATTACCGATGTGAAGTATCATTAGTTTGCTTAATCCCTGATTCCTATTTTCCGTGACTCCCAAAGACACTTATAGCTTGTGGCCGATATGGAACTCTTCCCACTGTCTGTGTCTCAGCACCGCTATTCCACAGATAATGCAAGGGGGGCATGGGACAGGTGATAGATTAGATGAATCATCTTACATAGAGGCGCTAATCTCGGCTCATATTTGTAATTATTTTCAGACTAAGATGCTGATGCAGGGCCTCTAGAGGAGGGCTCCCATCTGCACCTCAACTTGCTTGTGGCTGATGACCTCTCTTCTGCCAGCACCAGGACAAAAAATGCGTTTAAACCCACGTGGCCTGGAAGCACACCGCGATCACTTCAAACCCAGTTGAACAATATTGAGGAACTGAAGAGTAACACAACTTTATTGCTGGTGAAATATGTGGTGAATAATTATTGGGTGGCGAGATGTTAACTACCTCGCCTGGTATACAGGAGGTCGTGGGTTCGATCTCGACCCTGACGCCTACTGCTGTATATTTGGAGTTTGCGTGTCTCTCTCCCCGTGGTCACGTGGATTTTTCTCCGGGTCCTCCGTTTTTCCCTCCGCATTTAGAATGAACGCGCGTTTAGAGTATTTGGCTGCTGTAAATTTCCACGTAATAAGCCACTTTTGTTTAGCAATCATTTGTGGCCAGGTCGCTTCTGAAGAAGAGCTGTATAGTTCAGTGGGCCTTACCTGGTAAAATTTAAAAAAACTTTAGTTACGTTTAGTCTCATGTCACTGACTAATTTGTTTAGTTTTTTTTGACAAACAAGCTCTATTTAATTTAAAACATATTGCAATGAGCAGACGTGGAAAATCATTCCCTCAAGACCATGCCACTGTTGGGTTGTAGAAGAAATTCCTAACATTTTTTTTACTTGGAGAGACGGGTATCCCCTTTTATCAATTTGTTATTAATATTCTCCACAATGACGCTAACGATGATTTTTGAGTTCTGTATTTCCTCGTAAAAACACAAATCCAGGTGATGTTGAGAACTATACTACAACTGCAAGGGACGCCGAGAGAAGACCCCTTCGGAAGCAAATAAATAATAAACGAATCGTCGGCGAGTCTCACGGCGTGTGAGTTGACAGAAGTTAAATGCGTTCCTCGCGCACTGTCAGCAAAGGGCCGTTGGTGCCAAATGCGTGAGTCGCGTTCGCAGGAGCCGCTCTCGGCTGCCGTACACCGGCGTCTGCGGTGATGTGAGGGTCGCAGGCCTCACTCCGAACGTCAACCGGCAAACCGAAGTGAGAGGGCTATTTTGCTGGTGGAGTTCGCGCATCAAGACGGGGGGGGACGGGGTCCACAGAGTGACAGCCGTCACTGCTGCACCTGAGATCGGTCGCAGGTGCAGCGGTGACATTTCTGATGATGTCGAACCATCGGACGACGAGACTGCGTCTGTGGCATCGCGTGTGGAAGGACTGCAGCCGGTCCAAATCGGCTTGGAGCAATGTGCAGGCCTCCGCACCATACAACAGCAAAACTGACTAAACACACAGCACTGACATAAGCAATGCAAGTTCAACCCCGATGAAGTTTGGGGAGCTGAGTGGAGTTCAAAGGAACTCGCAAACAAACACCTTGTTGTGAAAGCTGCAGAAGATCCCCTGGGTTTGATCTTCCACAAAGCTCACGGTCCACCCGAAAACGCATCCGCACAAACCATGGCAGATGCAGATACCCGATGCATGAAGTGAAAATTAAAAAAATATCCGGTAGTAATGTGCTTCTGTGGTCATCCAGAACAGACCGTACAACGTATAACGACGCAATGACCGATCCACAGATACGAAGGAGACATCACGGCGATAACATTCCGCTGCTCCTGACACAGTCATCTGTGGCTTTACCACCTGAATGTCAAAGTGCAGTCGTTGCTGTGCATCTCCATCGGCCGTACGAAAGAAGAATACCGAAATGTGGTGCTCGATTCCAATTGGTGATCTGTCACAAGGAGAACTGACGTGACAACGATCTCATCGGAGGGTGGCGAAACACTCAACTCCGATTGGCGGCGAGATTAGTTTGTAAAAACTTGGGAAAAGTGAATCGTAAATGAGGGAGATGTTGATTGGAGGAGACGAAGGGCATTGGTGGAGGGACGGAGAAGGTTCGAGAAGGGTGGAGACGAGGCTGATAAGGAGCACGGTTAGGGGACGTTCGGGGCGCCAGAGCGGGGTGATTGCCAGAAGTTTCTTCGCGCTGCAGGTTGTACGTGCGGAAATGAAAAATAAAGAACGAGTTCATCACGATTTCTTACCCGACTGGAACTCAAACCGGTCAATCCCTAATCAGTGCCCTACCTTATTACAGACTAATTCAAACCGTATTGGTCGACACGTGCCCTTAGAAATCTCAACGTTTATCCTCCAAAGTCCCATCACAAGGGAGGAACACAAACAAATAGACAACCATTATGTTTTTTGTCCGTATTGAAACGGCTGTACGCCGTATGGACCTGAAAACTCAATTTCACTCTACAAGAATACGGGGTAAACCGTATGGAGTTGACAAGTATGGGAATTCCTTGACGTGAGCAACAACACGGCCGCCGCTTGACTTCACGTCCATGCGTGCCTTGCTGACTGATATAAATTATCCAGATCAGTGTCAGTTCGTAAGCGACTCAATGGGTTTTTTTTATCATTTAGTTGCACATATTTAAACGATGCTATGCTCCTCTGTGCGTGGCTGTTTCATGAATATTTCCTGGGCATATGTTCCGATTCGCCGTTGATCTGCTTCGGACACCGAAGGTCTCGAACTATCACAGCCTCCCGTCGGTTCTCTGCTGTCGCCCCTCGGTGTAAAACTCTGTGATCCCTTTGCACATCCCCTCACATCGAATCCACCTCTGACTTTCAAGGAACATCTCAAGGCCTCGCTCTATATGTCCGTGTCAGGCCTTTCGAGCAGTCCTGGGGCTTGACTCCGCGCCTCTGAGTCGTTGACTTGTCTGCAAAAACTGGCGCATAATAAATGTCATCATCGTTATTATTATGAGATTTAAAAAAAATCCGCGGGAAATATTTTTGTTGGTGAGCGCCATCTGAAATGTCAATGAACAATTGAGAAAATGTGCACACAACGCCAGCACCTCTTTCACTCTCTCGCCCCCCCCCCCCCCCGCGGACCCATCGCCACATCTCTCTGTGCGTGCCGAGTCCTTTCCCAAAGACGTCGGCAATTAGCTCTGGCCAGCCCTTCCATTTAGCTCTGCCCATGGTATTTACTCAAGGACTTTGCATTTGTAGTTGCTCCTCACAGTGTTATCCAATTGCTCGAATCTCTTTTAGTGACTTGATTCACTCTCTCCCCCTGGCTTCTACTGCACTCCCTCTCATTTCCCCAAACAAAACATTCACATCCAGTCTCTTGTTTACCACCATTACATGTTCAATACATCTATTTTGCATTTCTCTAATGATCCTCGTTAACTTTCTTTTTGTGGACTGATATCCGTAATACATTTATGTTACATCATCTTGCAATGTCTAATAATGCTGGAGTTGGGTATATTCAGATTCTGATAACCATGCATAATATGTAAAGTAAAATCACGTTCATGCAATAGTGTAAATTAATCGTGGATACATGCATAGTAACCTAATGCCATCAATCACAGAGATAAGGAAATTATGTGTGGACAAACACAATGGGCAGAGACACATGATGGATATTTAAAAATTTCTTACACTTGTATAATTATGTGAACTCCTTCTTCCCGGCCTCTTAATACTAAACTCTGTTCAAAGCATCGGAATGAATAAGCAATGCGGTGCTACTGTCACGGAACTTTATAAAAGGGTGCCACTATTTATAGCTGTGGGAAAAAGGTCTCACGTAGCAGTGTTCAGTACATGCGGCACTCGCTGTGGTGCAAGGTTGGCTGGATAGCTGAGCGGTCTTGTCAGGCTTGCCACTGTTAACACTTTGCACCAAATAATGTGACAAATAAGAGTCCCTCAACTACCCCGCATTGTCCGTGAGCTATTGGCAATGTATGTCATCTTGTTTTAAAATTGAAAGCTAAAAATAAAACACTTGTGAAATCTAATGCGGTGTTTGGCGGTGTCACGAAGTGCCGAATTTTACAGAGGCGCATACATCAATTGTGGAAAATCAATTACGCTTCGTACTTTGGTGGCTTGAGTTTAAGTCTTATCTTAAACAAATCTCAGACACATGGATTTTTTTCAGATAAAGTATGTGCACACAGCAGACACTCTCACAAGGCTATCACAGCAGCATTGAAGTAATCCACCCAAAAGTATAGACAAACTGCCTAAAGCCTAAAACCAAAGCACTCTAAGTCTGTAATCCCTCCCCCAAGCAGTGCAAGACGAATACCCCTTCTCGTCACTCAATACAATTCCATACAATTTCTGAACGAATATATTATAACTCTACATCATTATGATCATCATCAGAGATACTCAATATCATAATCACCGCCATAATAAACATTCACATTCATCATTTTTAAAAATCATCATCATTGTAAATAAACGTCATTCTCGTCGTCGTTGTCATCATCATTTTTCTGGGGTCGGATTGGCAGCATGACCACTCTCGTGGGAATTCCACAGTCGTAGGCCTGCAAGATCCGACCACTCTCCATCCAGTGCTCGTCGAGCTGCATTGGCTTCCGGTTGCCGAAGGAATACGTTGTTATAAAGGTCGCACTCATGACACACGCAAAGCGCGTCACAAATGAACCACAATACCTTGGTTGATCTCGTCAAGGAGCATAAAACATCATCACGCGAACTCCGCTCATCCTCGCAGCAGCAGCGGCTTTGGGCTGGCCGTCGAACAAAGATGGGCACTGCATCACGTGCTTTCAGATGCGGTTCTGTGCCCGTCTGGAACGCTCTTCCTTCCTTTATTAGGAAGCCATTGGAGCTGTGAACTTTTAAATCTAGATTGAAAACTGCTTTCTTTAGAACAGTTTTTTTGTGTTTAGTTTGTTGCCCTTCCCTCCTGCCCCCCGTAAATCCGATGAACACGTGCAGTGCGAAATAAGTTCAACGTTCGTACATTGACACATTGGCCCCTGAAATTACTCACTACTTGTCCCGTCAAACGTATTCTCCCTCTTATTTCCTCCAACAAAATATGACCTCAGGTACAGATGTTCACACACAGACACACACTCCCATACATCATACACAACAATGACAGCAACAAAAAAGCCAATTCACACTCGGACGTCCGTTGCCATCAAACGTATGAAACTGTGGCGACGGCTGCATTATGTCAACAATAGGGGAAAATGTCCGTGGTGATGTGTTTTGACCACTGCGTCAAGATGCGCACGTGCGACCTACACACCAGAACACGCCTCCTGTCAGAGCCAAGTGGGGGGATTTGTAGAATTTGTGGATATATGGAATTGTGCTCAGATATGTTTGAGTCGATAGTTGGAGTGATCACCTGCAGGGCAGTGTCCCCCAGGTCACCGTGCACATTGCTGGGTGTCTGCTTTTAATTTATCTTGTATGAGTTTCGCTCCCCATAGCCGATTAAATGGTTATCGAGATGTTAGGAATAAGAAGAGCTGATCTTGGCAATGCTGCCAATTGGATGGTTGACTTTATCAAAAAAAGTTTGCTAAGCTTCAGAAACACCGGTGGGGAAAAATCAGTTGGGGGGAAATCTTTCACCATTGTTAAGTTGTGTTTTCATCACTTCATTGTCCACGATAAACACAATTGCTTAAGGGTCCGTGAGGAATTGTATTGCTTCATAACGTCACCTCTCTGTATCATAGTTCGGTGAATATCCCAGCTGAGGAGATGTCACCTTGTGGCCACTGCAGTCAACTCCCTCAAAAGGCATTTGTTTGTATGTGTGCACGTTGAATTCATTTCGCACTGTACGTAGCCAACCATGCGAATTGGAGGTGCGGCAGGGGGAAAGACAACTAAACACAACAAAAAGCAGTTCTAAAGAAATTAGTGTGTCAATCTAGATGATTTAAAGGCGCATAATAGCTCCCAGTGACATTCCTAATATCGAAAGGAAGAGCGTTCCAGACGGCCACAGTTTGAGGCGCCCAGGTTCGGCCTTTTCAGTCATCGCAGGGAAATGTTTCCTATTCATTTAATTCCTCTCCAAAAAGTGAAAGCTGAAAAAAGCGATGGTCTTCCATGGACAAACGGACGCCGCAGAGAATTTCCCAAAGAGAATCGCGCCGTTTGAATTGCAGTGGTTGTTTAAGATTCATATATATGTAAATTACTTCCAAATTACATGAAGTACTACTGGAATGACCAAACGCAAAATGACCCCTCCTGAGAGAAATAACGCCCATGAGCAGGCCAGCCGGACTGCTGTAGGTATGTTGAACTTCTTTTGCGCCGTACCTACGCAGCCAACCGTGCAAATCGAAGTTACGGTGCAGGGGGGGGAACAACAAAGTAAACACAAACACACACAAAACAACACACACACAAAACAATACACACACACAAGACAACACACACAAAACAACACACACACACAAAACAATACCCACACAAAATAGCACACGCACACAAAGCCACAAACACACAAAATCAGTTCTAAAGCAGTTCTAGAGGTGAGCGAAGATACTGGCGGAAACGCATCTTTGTGGCTCAATAATGGCGCCCACCTCCTACGTCACATCCGCCCACCCACTGGCCACGCCCACCCACTGACCACGCTCACCCACCCACTGGCCACGCCCACCCGCCCACTGGTCACGCCCACCCGCTGACCACGCCCACTCATCCACGGACCACGCCCACCCACCCACCGACCACGCCCACCCACAGGCCACGCCCACCCACCCACTGACCACACCCACCCACTGATTACGCTCACCCACCCACTGACCACGCCCACCCACTAACCACACCCACCCACTGACCACGCCCACCCACCCACTGACCACGCCCACCCACCCACTCGTCACTCAGCGAGACGGCGGCGGTGCGGCAGCTGCGGAGGAGAGCGGCCGTTCGCCCCCCGCCCCGCCCCCCCCCCCCGCTGCTGCCCCGCGTGCACCCCGCAGGGATCACGTCGGCGTAGCTGCCGACTGAAATAACACGGGGGGGGGGGTGTAGGGGCAAATGTGGCCCGTGACACTGTTTAAAATACTTTACAGTAAGAAATATAAAGTATTTATTTTCTTGTTTACATACGCTTACTTTTGTCATTTGCAAGTAGGAGTCTTTAACAGGCAAAGCAAACTGTTAAAAGTGTAAAACGTGTGCAAGCCCATCAATTTGCAGGCGACATTCCAAAGGGCAATGTAGGACATAGCTTTGGCGAGATGTGAAATGTAAAATTGGTGTTTGCAAAGCGATTGTCAACTTTAAAAAGAAAAGTTCGTCTTTATCCCCATTGGTAGATCGGAGTGTGTCTGTTGTCCTTCCCCCGCACCACCGAGTAGCACGGTTGGCTACATACGGTGCGAAATAAGTTCAACATACAGGACATACATCCACGTTACTATGGCGGGGATCTGTCTGTCGGTGTAACGACTACCTGGTGGCTTCTCACGAAGCGCTCCTCGAGAGATGATACTTATTTTACCCAAGCCGGAGAGATGATGACTTGATTTGACATTGACCACCATTTAAACTTGAACGCTCACGATTGGGAGCAATGGTACCAATCGTACTACGTTATGCCAGGGTGAGCAGGAAATTCAACCCACGGCTAATTAATGTGGTCGGTCGTGAGATACTGTGTGACACGCATGTACCGTACAGCCTAATAATAATGCTCCTGCGGAGTTAGAAACTGACATTTAGCACAGATATAGTTGAGTCTTTGCTACCGTATCCCGAATATTACGGAAAACTAACAGTTTTGGAGAGCACAATCTATACTTACTAATTAAACTGTAATCTAGGTTCGTATCGGGAGGTCTTTTACGCTGATGAATCAAAAAATGGCATTCGTGCTTTCTGTAACTTCATGGCAGGAGTGAGTGCATATGAATTAATGCAAAACCTGCTGCCCGTTACTATATTTATTATGTACGGACAGGCAATCGGGACTGCACTTTTTTTCAGAAGGGAAAGAGAGACGACAATTTGGTACGAATATAGTTGGGTCTCTATATGGTCATTACCGGACACTTTTTTAAAATCTACATTTGAATAATTGAACCATCAAAAAATATTGGCCTGGTAAGTTGATTGGTTTCACTCATTAGGTAAGCTCAGCCTACACTGTGCTAAATTGATGTAGCCCCCCGCTAAACATAAATAAAAAGTATGAATCGCATTATTTGTGGATCAAGTAAGTCACCTCATGTGAAGTTGCCCACTAAAGGCAATACGAATGGGACAGAGGCTGCTACCAGTGGTCATTTGAATGTCCTTGAAGACGAAAAAAGATTCACTATACATTGACATTTTCATCATCATCATCAGCAGCAGGCATTATCCATCCACTGCTGGATGGATGCATTCCTTTCCACGCATTCACTGCTTCTACCATCCATTTATCACTGCGACGGTCAATTTTTTCTTAATTACCAATACTAAAACAATGCTTTTTAAATGATCAAATACGTTATGCTCGGGTGTCCGTTAACATTTTCACCCCCCTTCACCGCTCTACGGTACATGTACACACACACACATGTAATGTAAACCTACACACAGACACACACGTATATTGTGAACCTACACACAAACACACGTGTAATGTAAACCTACACACACACACGTATATTGTGAACTTACACACACACACGTGTAATGTAAACCTACACACACACACACGTATATTGTGAACCTACACACACGTGTAATGTAAACCTACACACACACACACGTGTAATGTGAACCTACACACAGACACACACGTGCATTGTGACCCTACACACACACACGTGTAATGTGACCCTACACACACACACACGTGTAATGTGACCCTACACACACACACGTGTAATGTGACCCTACACACAGACACACACGTGTAATGTGACCCTACACACAGACACACACGTGTATTGTTAACCTACACACACACACGTGTAATGTAAACCTACACACACACAGACACACGTGTATTGTGAACCTACACACAGACACACACGTGTAATGTGAACCTACACACAGACACACACGTGCATTGTGAACCTACACACACACACGTGTAATGTGAACCTACACACACACACACGTGTATTGTGAACCTACACACACACACGTGTAATGTGAACCTACACACACACACACGTGTATTGTGAACCTACACACAGACACACACGTGTATTGTGAACCTACACACAGACACACACGTGCAATGTGAACCTACACAAACACACACACACGTGTATTGTGAACCTACACACACACACGTGTAATGTGAACCTACACACACACACACGTGCAATGTGAACCTACACACACACGTGTATTGTGAACCTACACACACACACACGTGTATTGTGACCCTACACACAGATACACACGTGTAATGTGAACCTACACACACGTGTAATGTGAATCTACACACACACACACGTGTAATGTGAACCTACAAACAGACACACACGTGCATTGTGATCCTACACACAGACACACACGTGCATTGTGATCCTACACACAGACACACACGTGTATTGTGAACCTACACACAAACACACACGTGTAATGTTAACCTACACACACACACACACACGTGTAATGTGAACCTACACACAGACACACACGTGTATTGTGAACCTACACACAAACACACACGTGTAATGTGAACCTACACACAGACACACGTGTATTGTGACCCTACACACACACACACACGTGTAATGTGAACCTACACACAGCCACACGTGTAATGTGACCCTACACACAGACACACGTGTAATGTGACCCTACACACACACACGTGTAATGTGACCCTACACACAGACACACGTGTAATGTGACCCTACACACACACACGAGTAATGTGACCCTACACACAGACACACGTGTAATGTGACCCTACACACAGACACACACGTGTATTGTGAACCTACACACAGACACACGTGTAATGTGACCCTACACACACACACGAGTAATGTGACCCTACACACACACACACGTGTAATGTGACCCTACACACAGACACACGTGTATTGTGAACCTACACACAGACACACACGTGCATTGTGAACCTACACACACACACACGTGTAATGTTAACCTACACAGACACACACGTGTATTGTTAACCTATAAACACGTACCTGCTATTTTTACCCGTAGTGACCGCTGTCACATGCACTCATAGGCCACAAGCATAGTCCACGCACATACACTTACAAAGATGACTATACACAAACAGAAATCCCCCATATCGCCTTCAACAGACCGCTGGGACCAGTGCTGTTTGCGAGCAGCTATGAAGGCCCGCAGGGCAGATGAGGGGTGAGTGGCTAACACCACGCCCGGCCGCCTTTGTCTTCCCAGCGCCAGGTACTCGTTTAAGGATGAGTCGATTTAGGGGAGGCCCTGGACTGGATTAGATATTCATCACTGATGTCGGCCATAGGTGGGAATCGAACTTGTGCGAATGGGTTCATAGTTCACTGCGCGACCCACCACACGATCACTCCTCACAATACACGGATGCCTACACAAAGACAACAATCTCCTTCATAGCCGTAAGAGGCTTTAGGAGCAACTCCTGTTAGCGAGTAGCACCTATGAAGGCCGGCACGGCACACGCGGGGGTGAGTGGCCAGCAACCACGCCCGGCCGCCTTTGTCTCCCCAGTGGCGATGTTTACGACACACCGCACCAATTGCCCATTGGAGGCTGAGTCGATCTAGGGGAGGAGGCTCATGACCGGTCTAGATAATGCACAAATACACCTACATCGGGTGTGATGGCACATGCCTTGTGACTCGGATAAAGGGTTGGTGGATCATGCAGGGATTGAGCCTGTGTGAGACATACACCGTCCAGGCAAAACATGTTTTTTTTCTCTTCGTAGGAAGCAGTACAACAGGTCGCTGTGTAGGATGTCAGTGTGGCGTTGCTGGTATCCAGTGCATCCCTGTGTCCGTGCGTGTGGGTTTACTCACAGGCACCTGACTTGCTACTCACACACACACACGGGAACTCTTTTTCCTCAACAAGGACTCTCCAGACATCCCAACGCAGAGCTTTATACAAATTCAGTGGAGACTTGAGGCTGTCACGGGTAATCACTTGATTGTCCTCCACACGCCTATACACACACACACACGTCTATGCACACGAGTGTGTATACTTCATACACACACCACTATAGTATACATAGTCCACACACATACATACATCTCTGCACCAGAGTATGCATACTCCACACACACACAATCCACTGCACATTAGTATGCATACGACACGCACATACATACACAGCAATGGACGAGTATGTATCATGCAGGACCCAAACACAATCTCATGCGCTTGAGTATTTACACTCCACACACACCTATGCACACATTAGTATGTGTACATATTATTAGAATGAGTATCAGGATATTTATGCTTGAGGAATCCGATGAGCTATAAAGCTATTTTTTACAGATGTCCAGCAGTATGCATACGTATCCCACACACACACACTCCTATGCACATTAGTATACACGCTCCACACATCCCAATGCATTTGAGTATATATACTCTCCTGCACACACACACACCTAGACAATTGCGTACACTGCACACACGCAGGATATTACCGGATTGACAGAATTATATGACGAATCGGAAAGTAAGAAAACTTGTGCTCAGGGTCAATAAGATTACGAACATCTGGTCAAACAAAGATCCCCCGTGTAGCCTTTAACAGACTGATGGGGCAAGTGCTGTTAGCGAGCACCTATCAAGGCCGGCACGGCACACGAGGGGGTGGGTGGCCAACACCACGCCCGGACGCCTTTGTCTCCCCAGTGGCGATGTTTACACACCGTACCAGGTACTCATTTGAGGCTGAGTCGACCTAGGGGAGGCCCAGGACTGGTTCAGATAATCGTCACCGCTGTTGTTGTCCGCGAGCGGGAATCGAACTCGGGTCATCGCCTGGTGTCATAGCGCAGCGTAGCGCTAACCGCTGTACCACCGCTCCCCCCCACACAAACACACGCACGGCACGTGTCGAATTATAAGACCCGTGCGTCTTATAATCCGGTGACTCTGACCGATCGCGTGGGCCGCACAGACACGCGCCGTTGCGCCGTGCCGGGCAGCTCACTTCGTAACGCGGGCACGTCCTCCTCCTCCTGCACTGCGCTGCACCTAAACCCTCGCTCGCTCTCTCGCTCTCTCTACCAACCCCCGTGTGCGTCGTTCCAAAGGGCCCAGCCGAGCCACCCACGGTAGCATCGCGAGCGTGTGCGTAACGCAACAGCAGCAACAGAAAGCTTTGGGGTTAGCGGTCATCGTCGCGGACAGAATTATAAGGTCATACGATGCTTACGGACCATCTCCCAGATGAGCCCCGTGTGGCTTATGGGTATTGTGTAAATTAAAAACATCTCTAACTTGATGTGTTTTGTTGTTGTTTAAATGTGCAAGGGTGGTTGAGTTGGGGTTGGGAGGGTGGACGGGTCTGTGAAAGACTATTATGAATGTGTAGGCGAACTATCCCTTCCACCGTGGCTCGCACAGCTCAACATCATTGGCATTCAACTCCTGAACACACTGCCGCTGCTGCTGCTGCTCGCTGCCGTTATCATACGATGTGCGTGGCGTTCGTCGCAGCGATATACAGCCACGGGGCATTCCTCAACCGGGACACGCGTCGAAATTGCGCTTGCGCACGTTTGTGCGAATGATTGTTGAATAGAATTAAAAAAAATGCAACACCGAAACCAAGAGGCACCGTGATGAGACGTCTGTGTGTGGGTGCGTGCGCGCGCGTGTGTTACGCATTGCTAACGATCACTGCAGCACGCCTCGTGGTGTAACAGATGGAACACAATCGGCGATTCAACGGCGAGCGGGGATGACGACCGCCACATACACTTGGAGGAGTTTTGTTTGAAATTATAAATAATTAAATTACACCGCAACATTTGCGTCGTCCGTGGCCACAAGCGGCCACATGCTGCAATAGGACGTGTCTGTGTGTGTGTGATGCTATCTCGTGTGTCTGTGTGTGTGTGAGACCGTGTCCCTGTCTCTACGTGTAGGTGCGTGCGTGTGACTGGATGTATCATAGGTGCTCGCTAACAGCACTTGCCCTAAAAGTATGTTGAGGCTATACGGGGGATCTTTGTCTTGTACGTGTCTCTGTGTCATTCCGAATGCCTCTGGACGTGTCTATGTGTCTCTGTGTCTCTGAATGTGTCTCTGTGTCTCTCTCTGGACGTGTCTGTGTGTCTCTCTTTGAATGTGTCTGTGTGTCTCTCTCTGACTGTGTCCATGTGTCACAATGTCTCTCTCTGAATGTGTCTCAATGTCTCTCTCTGAATTTGTCTGTGTGTGTCGCGGTCTGCGCGTGTCTCACTGTACGCCTCTTTGCCTGTCTCTGTGTCTGTGCGTGTGTCTCTGTGTCTGTGCGTGTGTCTCTGTGTCTGTGCGTGTGTCTCTGTGTCTGTGGTGTGTCTGTGTCTGTGCGTGTGTCTCTGTGCGTGTGTCTCTGTGCGTGTGTCTCTGTGTCTGTGTCTCTGTGTCTGCGTGCGTGTCTGTGTTTGTCCGAATGTCTTTGTGTGTCCGTCTCTGCATGTGTCTATTTGTGTCTGAATGATACTGTCTCTATATGGTATCTATGTCTGTATGTCTGAATATGTATCTGTCTCAGTCATGTGCCTGTCCGTGTCTAATTGACACCTCGTTTACGCGTTATCGTCCCCGCGTCTGTCTCAACGTGTCTGCGTGGCGCGTGTCTGTGTGCCTGTGTGGTGGTGTCTGTGTGTCTGTGTGTGTGTCTGTGTGGTGGTGTCTGTGTGTCTGTGTAGTAGTGTCTGTGTGTGTCTGTGTGTGTGTGGTGGTGGTGTCTCTGTGTGTGTCTATGTGGTGGTGTCTGTGTGTCTGTGTGGTGGTGTCTGTGTGTCTGTGTCTCTGTGTCTGTGTGGTGGTGTGTCTGTGTGTCTGTGTGAACGTGTCTGTGTGGTGGTGTGTCTGTGTGGTGGTGCCTGTGTGGTGGTGTCTGTGTGTGTCTGTGTGGTGGTGTCTGTGTGTGTGTCTGTGTGTCTGTGTGGTGGTGTCTGTGTGTCTGTGTGGTGGTGTCTGTGTGTCTGTGTGTGTTTGTGTGGTGGTGTCTGTGTGCCTGTGTGGTGGTGTCTGTGTGTCCGTGTGTGTGTCTGTGTGGTGGTGTCTGTGTGTCTGTGTGGTGGTGTCTGTGTGTGTCTGTGTGAACGTGTTTGTCTGTGTCTGTGTGGTGGTGTCTGTGTGTCTGTGTGGTGGTGGTGTCTGTGTGCCTGTGTGTGTCTGTGTCTGTCTGAACGTGTCTGTGCGAACGTGTCTGTCTGAACGTGTCTGTGTGTCTGTGTGGTGGTATCTGTGTGTCTGTGTGTTTGTCTGTGTGGTGGTGTCTGTGTGTCTGTGTGGTGGTGTCTGTGTGAACGTGTCTGTGTGTGTGTGTCTGTGGTGTGTGTGTGCGTGCGAGCCACAGCACCGCACCGCCCGTGTTGCTCCTCTTGGTGCTGCCCGCCTCGGTGGGCGTCTCCAGGGGCCGCTTGCGGGAGTCTGGAGGGTCGAGCTCCAGGGCCAGTTCGAGCTGCTGCTGCTGCTGGGATGATGCGGGGCTGGCCATTGTGATCATTGCCGCTCGCTCCCTCCCTCCCTGTCTCTGCCGCTCGAGCCGAGAGCCGAGCCACTAGCGGCGATGCTCGGGCCACGCTGTCCCCTCCTCTACCCCCCCTCCCTCCCTCGGCTCTCCTCCTTGGACTCACGTCCCCAGCAGCCCGTGGACGTGACGAGGAACCGCGGCTCTGCGTGGCCCCTAGCAGGCAAGGGGACACGGGGGGGGGGGGGGGGGGCTTGAGTTGAGTTATGACGCCCAGCGGTGAAGACGCAATCCTCGCCGAGCCAAGAGAGAGAGAGCGGTGGTACAGGAGGAGGAGAGACGGAGCCGTTACCGCATGCACAGTGCGGGCACGTGCTAACATTTACCCTTCTTACCGCGGTCGGGGGGGGGTACACGAGCAGAATTCACAATTCACCCTGACCGTACCATTGCGCCTCGCGCACCCGGGTATCTGAGATTATCACACGCGGCGCGAATGAAACCTCGTGGATGTGCGTGTCGCTACGCGCGGCAACGGACGACACGGCCGCGCGCGCGTTCACGTCGGCGACAAACATCGACGCGAGTTTCACTTTGACGCGAGTTACAAAAAAAAATGTTTAGCTTCTGTTTTATTTGTTTTGTCGCCGTGGCATCCGCCGCATCGCAACGCGAACCCCTCGGCGGTGGCGGTGGCAGTGGCTCTGCCGCCTCCTACCGCATCGCAGAACGCGGCCTCCGGCAGACGGATCACGCGGAATCCATCAACCTTCGCGAATGGCATTCACACGCGCGGAGTTCATCTCGTGCGTCCGGTGACTCTTGTCGGGGTGGTGGGTGGGGGATCAGCGATGGTGTCGGTGCGGCGCTGCTTGAATCCGCCGGATCAGCTGAGACGCTCGATTCGAATTCCGATTCGCAGTCACGGACCGCCGGTGATTGAACCGGCGGGCCGAGCCGATGATCTGAACGGGGTCGCCGGATGGACTGCACAATGATATGTGGATACGTGTATCGCGATTTAAAACAACAACAATGGTCTTATCGCATTTTTCCGATTGCGATGAGATCACAACAAAGGTCGCTGTCATTGCGACGGACGTCTGTGCAGCAGGGCGTGTGGGGGGACATGCAGGGCCCCCTGGTCTGGATAGGAGGCACTCGAAGAGAGCCCTCGCAATGAAGATTCACGATATTCTTGGCTCTTTCGGTAAAGTCACGTAGAAGGGAAATCATTAAATAATATTTTTTTTACAAAATAAAAATTCTCACGACGTTTCGGCCACAACGCAAACAGCCGTCCTCTGGTGAAGTCCTAATGGCGCTGTCCTTCCCGACAGCTCTCCATTAGGACGCTGTCTTTCCGACAGCTGCTCTGTTCTTCACCTGAGGACGGCTGCTTGCGTTGTGGCCGAAACGTCGTGAGAATTGTATTTTATTATGTTTTATTTTTATTATTTTATTACTTCCCTTCTACGTGACTTTACCGAAAGAACCAAGAAGAATTTGTATAAAGTTTTATTTTTATTATTTAATTATTTCCCTTTTACGTGACTTTACCGAAAGAACCAAGAATATGAATCCCTGCAGTCACGAAAGCTTTAAATGGAAGAAGAGTAACGATGTCACCTTCCACTCTCAGGCCCGGCGATGATGGGCTGCACGCACTGCGAGTTCGAAATTCCAATCTGGCTCCTGCCGCCAATGAGCACGACGGAGATTAGTGGGGGGAGATCTAAAAAGGCTACACAAAATAGAGGATTATATCTATTGCTGGCTTTACAATTCGTTGTAATTGCATCAATAAGGGTTGCATATTGATGTTTTAATAGTCAGGACAGACCATGAAACAAATACACAGAGTACGTACGTCTCTGAAAACGCATCCTGCCATTCCGGAGAGGAACCCTAAAAGTCTGCGGTGATTGAGAAATGAAGCGGTCCGGAAGCCCACGCAGAGACAGCCCCCAAGTCAGCATCCACCCCGTGGTGCCCACCACCCACGTCCCGACAGAGGCCCGCGGCCGGACCGTCTCGGCCTCCTCTTGTATGTTTGGTGAACCTCTTTCGCGTCGTGACGTAGCCAACCGCGCTAACCGGAGGTGCGGGGGAAGGACAGCCAACGAACAGACGCAAGAGGCAACTGTTCTAAAGAAATGAGTGTTCAATCTCGAGGACTTGGAAGTGCACAGCCTCCTCATGCACCCACCAGGTTCTCGAGCACAGAGAAGCCAGCTTTTGATTCAATTCACTGATTTAGTTTTTGTATCCGCGAGGAAGGCCCCACTCGAGTTACGAGGACCTCTCAGGAGCGACCTGCATTGGGCTGACTAATTGAGTGAGTGACCTCGACTCATTGTAACTTATTTAAAATTTTATAGTTTATTTATTTTTTATAAAAAAAAAATTACAAACGGTCAAGGACGTAAGACAAAACTAAACTAAACGTTTTTATTTTACCACGTAAGGCCCACTGAGCTGGTTATATAGTTCTTTTGCAGAATCGACCTGGCAAACACAAATGATGACTTATCGCATGGACATTTACAAGAGCCCAATACTCTAAATTCGCTGTTTTCGAAAAAAAAAACCCCGGAGGACCCGGAGAAAAATCCACGGGACCACGGGGGAGAACTCGAAATAATCAGCGAGGCGTCGTCAGGGTCGGGATCGAACGCGCGACCTCCTGCATACCAGGCGAGGGAGTTAACATCTCCTTTGTTGCGTTGCTGTCCGAATTTTTTGAACGGAGGATCTCGGCGATTGCAGCTCACCAAGAGCCCTCAAGGAAGCCCGGAAACTTTGAGCAGTGGCGCAACAATGGCATCATAACGACGGCACATCCTGGCGTTAAAGTGTCGGGATCAAACCCACGTCCTCCTGCGTACCAGGCGAGGCAATTAACATCTCGCCATAGGGGCAGAGTGCAGGGGACGTGTGTGTTGGCTGCAGTTCACGAAGGCAGTGGACTGACTACAATACTACACCTTGGCTTTTGAAAATGTACATGGTGATATCTGCAGCGTCTTGTTTCGAGAGTAACAGGAAGGTGGAGACGATGTTCAATGCACCCGTGGGCTCCTGGGTTACTCACTCGGCCCATTTCCTCAGGAGGCTGCAGAGATTCGTTTTGGGGAGATTTACCTGAGGCCAAGGTAATTGCTCACCTGAACTGGAGTTTCTGGCAGAGCTGACCTGGTGGATAAAGTACCTCGTCAACAACTGCTGCACAGGCTTTCAGAGACTGTGCCGTATGTGGTTCCACCAATGTCTTAGGTTTTTTCGGTAAAGTCACGTAGGTAAAAAATAAAAAATAAATAATATCAATAAAATAATAAATCACGACGTTTCGGAGGCAACACAAGTCTCCGTCATCAGGTGGGACCGTCACATCTGAATTTACTGCATTACTTAATACATAATAATAATTTACATAATAATAATTTACTGTATTACTTTTTTTTTACCTACGTGACTTTATCGAAAAAACCTAAGAGTATGAATCCTTGCAGTCACGAAAGCTTCAAATCTAGAATTAATACAGTAATCACATCTTTTACAGACGGAACCAGATCACGGATTTTATGTAATGTGTTGAATCGGACCTGGATCTTGTGGTTATTCAAGATTTTGGAGATATATTTTGTGATCCCCGCAATGTAGGGTAAGGTGATAGTTTTGAATGGCTGCTCAAGAGGGTCCTTTTTCATGGTTGGAGTGATGGCTTTGCGGATTGTGTAGTCGGAGTAACCATTAGCCTTATTGTTTTATATTTATATTATTTTATTATTTCCCTTTTACGTGACTTTACCGAAAGAACCAAGAATATGAATCCCTGCAGTCACGAAAGCTTTAAATCTGTTATTGATGTTACAGACACGAACAGTTGTGCTTTGTCTTGTAATAATGGTGGGCACTTACGTTATCCCTATTAGTTTCAAAAACTTAAATAGTTGTTTGAACGTGACACACACCCCTGGACCTTTCCACTGGATTATTTAGTCGATATTCGTCAATTAAATATTTTGTTACCGTACGCTTGCTATTCGAGCAACTCGTATGGCGCACAGCTATCACGACGGCGCTGTGTATAGAAACGTGCGTTTAGATTATTTCGATTATTTGGCTGCTAAAAATGTCCACGTGATGAAAAGCCACTTCGCTGAGCTGTCATCTGTGGCCACGTCGCGTCTGAAAAAAAAGTTACATAGCTCAGTGGGCTTTTATCTAGCAAAATAAAGTAGTTGAGTTGTATTTGTATATTTCTGTCGTGATTAGCTTACCTTTCCTATATTTTGCACTCCCATCGTGTTTTGTATTGTTTGTTGTTGTAACGTTCTGACCCCGTGCCCCTATTGGACATGTGAAGAAGAGCTTTATAGCTCATCGGATTCCACCTGTAAGTATACATACTGATTCTGTTTCACGCAGTGGGGATATAGTCTGGCAGTAAGGGGACGGGGTCTTCGCAGTGTTTTACCAAATTAAGTGATGTGCGGGTTTTTGCTTACCATTTGGAAAATGTGGACCCGTGGCACTCGCACAACAAGACAAACATCCCCCGTATAGCCTAAACAGGCTGTTGGGGCAAGTGCTGTTAGCGAGCACCTATATACGAGGGGGTGGGTGGCCAGCACCACACCCGGCCCCCTTCGTCTCCCTAGTGGCGATGTTTACACACCGTACAAGGTACTCATTTGAGGCTGAGTCGACCTAGGCGCGGCTCAGGACCGGTTCAGATAATGATCTCTAGTGTTGATGGCCGAAATCGAACTCGGGTGTTCGGGTTCGTAGCGCCGCGGGTTCATATAACCGCAGCATTAACCAGGGCGGGTTTGCCGGGGTTTGAACCGCCGAAACTATTACAATAAAGCGAACGCACATTACAAGGTGTTTAAACGAACTTTACACCAACTCCTTAACTAGACTTTAGGGAGGGTCGCGTGTGAATGTGTATCTCCCGGCGCAGAGCAGGTCTTAGCCGCGGTAATGAGTGGAGGTGCGAATGAATGCGCTACTTACAGCGAAAGCTGTTAACATCGGGGCCGTGATTAACTCGGCGTGCGTGAAGCAGCCCCCCCATCGCAATAGCGATGCCAATACCTCATGGGGCAGGGAGGTGGGAATCACTCTGGCACAGCAAATTCACCAAACTGATGAATACCCGTGCGTTTAACGCGTAGGAGGATTTCGCGACCAATATCATTCACAATCTTTGGTTCTTTCGGTAAAGTCACGTAGGTAGAAAAATAAAATTAAACACAAAATTATCTGATAATTGGTTTTTTACCCTTCTATCTGGCAACAAAACTGACACCTTTTTTTTACAAGGAGTCATGTTTGCATAGACCACAATACCTGCAGTCATAATGCAAACAAAAAACATGGTGTCAAGGTGTCAGTTTTGTTGCCAGATAGAAGGGTAAAAAAACTATTATCATATTTTTTACTGGCAAATGAGGTTCCAATGGTGGAAAAAATTATCCATCACGACGTTTCGATCGCAACACAAGCGGTTGTAACAGCTGTAGCAGCTCTCGCTGGTTCAGCAGCTCCACTGCTGGATGATTATTTTTGCCGCCTGAGGACGACCGCTTGTGTTGCGATCGAAACGTCGTGATCTATTATTTTTTGTTTTATTTTATTTTTCTACCCACGTGACTTTACCGAAAGAACCAAAGAGTATGGATTCCTACAGTCACCAAAGCTTCAAATCATCATTCATAATATAGTTTTTTTGGGTTAGATCGCGTGAATATAAATGCGTCGTTAAACCCTCCACCACCCGACACAGCCAATTAGTAAGGTTTGTCACGTAAACACAACGTGCCAATTCGTTACTAGTACAGCACGCCGGTTGTGTATTGGAGAGCAAATCCACAAGATTGTTGAAATTACTGGTGAAACGTCATACTGGGATTGTAAATATCGTGGGTTTACTCTCCACACCGGTGTGCTGTACCCGTGTAGTGACTTGTAGCGTCACTACCGTGTGGACACACACAAACACGCGTGACGTCACTTCGCGGGAGAGCGTCACTACCACGCGGGTCCACACACAACACACACATGACGTCATCACGTCTGGATGCGGGAATGACGTCACGGCCGGTTTGGGGGATCTGGAGACCGTGCGTCAGGGCCATAGGGGTTGTGTGAGGCCGTGGCACTTTGAGTGAACTCGGCTGGACACGTGACCGGATCAAGGTGGGGGCCGGGAGCCCCGGGGCACCTTGGGGGCCACGTGGACAGGAGAGGAGCCTTCTCGAGAGTTCTGGAAGGTGGGCGTGGCCAGGGAGTGGCCCGGACACTCCGAGGTGCATATAAGTGGCCTCCGCACCGGGTTCGAGGCTGCTCGTGTCCGCGATGAAGATGCCTCATGAAGACGCCTCGTGAAGGAGAGTCAAGCCTCAAGTCAGTGTGGCCATCGAGTCGTCCTCCTGGCTTGGCCACGCTAGTCGTATCAGAGATTCAGTGTTAACGACGATAGGTCGGTGGTCACCACCCTGTGTTAAGTGTTGCCGTTGCGTTAAATAAATAGTGTTGACTCCCAAGAAGTTGTCTGTGCGCCTAAATCGAGCCCACTACACTAGTAACGAATTGGCACGTTTCGTTTACATGACAAGCCTTTACAATCTGAGTATGACGTTTCGACAGTAAATACAACAAGCATCATCCACATTCCTAAGCTGGAGGATGTGGAATTTCTATCGCTCATCGTCGCGATCTTCCGCTTTGGCATTCCCTACCAACGTCGCTTCCTTTTCCCAAGCACGCAATATAACCGTGATCGATGCAAGACACGTGTTAATGTTTGTCCATGACAACATTAATGGTCAATTTAACACGTAGGCTTCCGCGACACATTATGTTGGGTTAGAGCGCTTAAATATTGGCTGTGTCGGGTTGTGGCAGGTTTAACGACACATTTATATTTACGTGATCCTACCCAAGAATAGAACCCCCATTCTGGATAACTCTAATATAGTGCCGTTTGTTGCTGACTGCTGGATGCTTTGGACCCTGTGCTCGGCAATAGTGTAGAAAAAACAACAACCCACAGAGGCCGGCAGTGTATTCATCCGACCACCGCTCATTTTATTGCCCGCGGAGAGACGAGCCGAGCCGACTGACCGTCGCCTGGTACTCGAACCCACGGCCTGCGACCGACTCGACAAGGATTTGTGCACACAGCGCTGAAATGCGGTGATTTTTCTGGAAGACTTTGCTGTTTTTTCCTGGATTTTTCTGTTGCGTGTAGTCACTTTAAGATGTTTCTTGTTAGATTTTAAGCTTTCGTGACTGCAGGGATCCATACTTTTTGGTTCTTTCGGTAAAGCCACGTAGGTATAAAATAAAATAAATTTATGTATGTTTCTTGTTCATGTTTTTGTTTTGTTGCGGTTGCACCCGAGTCAAGAGCCGCATGGCTCACAGGGTTATACCTAATAAATGAAAAGTTAAATGAACACGCGATTAGGTACCAAGCAACGTCTCAATTCAGCAGCACTCCCCACACACATACACATCTTCGGTATACCGACCACTTCAGCTACCGACCACTTCAGCTACCTCGGTGTCATCCTAGATTCAACTTTATCCTTCGACCGTCAAACCAACCATATCAGCTCATGTAACTTTCACCTGAAGGCTCTTAGACACATACGTCCTCTCATCTCTACTGAAATTGCCAACACATTGGCATGTTGCATAGTTGGGTCTCGCCTTGACTATTGCAACTCCGTCCTAGTCCGGACCTCCGCTGGCAACCTAAAGAAACTTCAAAGACTACAAAATAACCTAGCACGCGTCGTCATTGCCCACACTCATCCCCCTCTCGACTCACTAGCTTGTCTCCGTGCTCTCAACTGGCTCCCCATCGCCAGTAGGGTCACATACAAGATCGCCTGCCTCTGCCACAACGCCTTCATATCCGCCTGCCCGCCGTACCTTTCTTCATTATTGACAACTTGCAGCTCAGCACACGGCAGATGCCTGCGCAGCGCGACTCACGACCTTCTCTTGATACCAAGATCCAGGATGGTCATGTCTATGCGCCACTTCTCGGTGGCAGCCCCAACATTCTGGAACGATATCCCTCTGCGCATTCGCAGCATCACCTCAATCGCCTCCTTCAAGAGACTTAAAAACTCACCTCTACAATCATGCTTTTGAGCGACTCTGAGCTTGGCTCCGCGCCTCTGAGTTGCGGCCACTACGTCTGCAAATTTGCGCGCGTTACAAATTGAACTATTATTATTATTATCGCCCCGTGCTGGACGATGAGCAGGGGTTGCCACCTGTCTGGGTCTGTCCCGGATAGTCCGGGAGTTTGGCGGTGGCAATATTCGGGTTGGCGGGAGTTGATTTGCACTGAGGTCTCGTGCCAGGATTGTGTGGAACTTTACAGCAGATCCCGAGTGGTGACTGAGAAATATAGCTGGGTTTGGTCTACAATGGAAACTCACCCACTCATCATTACCTCACTCACTTATCTGCCAAGTCACTCAACAACTCACCTAATCACTCAGTTACCCACTCATTCATTCATTAATTCGTCAAGACACTCAACAACTCACCGACGCAGTTACCCACTCATTCATTAATAAGCCAAGTTACTCAATAACTCACCCACTCACTCAGTTACCCACTCATTAATTAATTCATTTGCCAAGCCAACCACTCACCCACCCACCCGCTCACCCACTCACCCACTCACTCACCCACTCACTCACTCACCCACTCACCCACTCACTCACCCTCCACTGGGGTTGCTGTGCCACGAGGCAGCCCAAGTAGTGCATGGCTCCGCCACGCTGTGGTCACCATGGCAACGGCTTCCTCGGGCCACGGCAGGGCACGTGACGTCACATTGCGGTCCATGGGGGGGAATGGGGGATTAAAATCACGGTTCGCGACGTCATAGCGCGTTTAACCCCACAGAGCTTATCACTCGCGTAATGACGTCACGAGCCCTTGTGTGCGGGTGACGTCACGAGGCGGATCGTGCGTACTGAGGGAAGTTGACGTCTCGAGAGGGTTTGGGGCAGGAGGGAGTATGCGAGGGTGACGTCACGAGAAGGCGAGTTGTGTGCGTGACGTGACGTATGAGACAGTTCGCGCTGTGTGGAGGTTGACGTCACTAAATGGTTTCGGGTTGGGTGAGAAAGGTGACGTCACGAGAAGGTGGGGAGGGGGGTACATGACGTCATCGACGAGCTTGGTGTTGACGAGATACAGTGCGGGCCACTGTTGTTTTCGGTGGGAGTGACTCTGTGGGACCATCAACAGAAGTCGTGTGAGAGGTCTCGTGTGTGTCGCATGTGTCACACGTGTGTTGCATGTGTGTTGCATGTGTGTCACACATGTGTTGTATGTGTGGTGTATGTGTGTCGTATGTGTGAGCAGCAGTGCAGCGGTTAATGCGCTGCGCTACAAACCCGGCGACCCGTGTTCGATTCTCGCTCGCGGCCAACACCCAGTGACGACTATCTGAGCCGGTCCTGGGCCTCCCCTAGGTCGACTCGGCCTCAAGTGAGTACCTGGTGCGGTGTGTAGTAAACATCGCCACTGGGGAGACAAAGGCGGCCGGGCGTGGTGTTGGCCACTAACAGCACTTGCCCCTACAGTCTGTTACAGGCTGTGTGTGTGGTGTGTTGTGTGTGTGGTGTGTGTAGCGTGCACAGAAGCTAACACACGCACACGTTCGGCACCGTGTCGCCTCCGGGGGGAGGAGAGGGGGACGCGATGAGGTGATGAGGGCAGTCGCTTGGAAGCAGCGTGGGCAGAGCGACGCGACTCGCAACATTTTGTGAGCGCGCTGTTGTCAGTTCACATCCTAACGCTGTTACCAGTTGACCCTCTGGGATCTCCTTGTGGGGACGTCTCAACGGTGGCGTGGTTCTGTGGGGAGACTCGCCTCCCCCCGGCCATATGAATGTGGAATGGCCACACGTGCCCCAAGGCTGTAAGTCAGAATCATAATATTTATACTGCGGTAGGAATCCGATGAGCTATAAAGCTCTTTTTTCACAGATGTCCAGTTGGAGGAACGGGGTCAGACCGTTACCTGAGTCATAGATACAAAGCTCGTTTGAGCGGAACATTTGAAACTTAAATTGGTCCTGGTTTGTCTTCAAAGCAGTCAATGGCGATCCACATTCACATTCCATTCCTTATCCTGAACGTAAACCCTTGCAATCCGAGAGATGAGTCACAGAGCAAGGCCGTCTACCCTTGTATACAGGTTACGTCCGGAGCCAACTTCAACCCCTCGGCTCTGCCCACCAGAGCCGAGTTGTTGCATGAGGCTAACAAATGCATTGCTCGCCAAATTTACGGCAATTGGCCTTCTCTCGTTTATTCACAGCGTTGAAGAAGGGGCCCCAAAACGACGAGCTGCCCATGGACCCGCGTGGTGAGCTGGCGTGAGCCACGACCAGCACGAGGCCACGCGTGGTTGCACGCGTGAAGAAGAAGAAGTCCGGAAGGACGGCTGGGCAAGCACCATGCCTCGCGTGCGCAGCGAGTACATGCAGCAGTTCTGCCCAGCGGAAGGTGCGCGGGACGCGGCGTCGCAGTGCTACCAAAGCGGCGTGCAGTACCGGCGGGGCCGCCGCCTTCTCGAGCACGCCCACGTGCCGCTGTTGTGGGACACGGCTCACGGCGACTCGGAATCCGGTGACGATGGCGGCGGTGGCAGGCAAAGCCCTCCGAGGGGTGCGAGCTGGGAGGTTCAGCCGCGGGAAGATGTGGAGGGCAGCGGCGGCAGCGGCAGCCCCAGCAGCCCCAGCAGCTGGCAGGGCAACAGCGGGCAAGGGCAGGGCGTGCTGCTGGACAAGCAGGAAGGGCAGCACGGAGGTCTAGCAGAGTCGGCAACTGCGCTTGCCGGTATAAATATATATATAAATGCAGTTGTAAATGGATGCTACTCCAGAAGTGCCAGAGGGGAGACTGCTGAGGTATCCTTGAAGGGCGCTCAGACAACCAAATTGGCCACAGGATGAGAAGTAGTATCGTGATTTATCCTGTCGTGAATGGCAACTTGAATGGCTGCAGGCCTTCTAAAACGTTATTAATCATGGGTAAGGTTTTTTGGGCTAGATCGCATAAGTATGAATGTGTCGTTAATCCCACCACCACCCGACACAGCCAATTAGTAAGGGTTGTCGCGTAAACAGAACGTGCCAATTAGCGATGACATCACATTTACTCTATTTAAGACCGGAAACAGGAAGACGTCTTCACAATTTTGGCTAAATTTCGATTTAAAGCTTTCGTGACTGCAGGGATTCATCTTCTTGGTTCTTTCGGTAAAGTCACATATAAGGGAAGTAATAAAATAATAAAAATAAAACATAATAAAACAATTCTCACGACGTTTCGGCCACAACGCAAGCAGCCGTCCTCAGCTGTCGCCTCAACAGACCTGGTTTTCACCTGAGGACGGCTGCTTGTTTTATTATGTTTTATTTGTATTATTTTATTCCCTTCTACGTGACTTTACCGAAAGAACCAAGAAGATGAATTTTGGCTAAGTCGCCTGATGAAGCTGGTTGTAATCACCAGTGAAACGTCGTACTCAGATTGTAAGTGTTGTGGGTTTACTCTCCAACACACCGGTGTCCTGAACTAGTAAATAAATGGCACGTTTTGGTTACGTGGCAAACCTTACTAATTGGACGTGTCGGGTGCTGGCAGGTTTAACGACACATTTATGTTTTTGCGATCTACTCCAAAATACTTTATTATTAATCTGAAAAGGCATATGTGACCTCATCTCACTCGGGTCATGCAAATTGCTATGATTGATTGCAGAGTTCTGGTTGTTTACTAGTCATGTTATTGGTCATGTTCTCTGCAACACCTATAAACCATTCACATGCTAACACGCTTGCATTTTTGGCCAGGCTGTATTTGAAAAGAAACTTGTTTTGAGCTTCATAGGCCATCCGCGAAATAATCTTGACTGATAAATAGGTGGAAGCCATTGCTGATCGTCGTTCTCTGGTTATATACCAGGTAGTTGTGGTGCACCACTGCTGTGCCCCAAAACCACCGGGTATACAGGAGGTCGTGGTGTCGACCCCAACCCTGACGCATGTATATTTGAAGTTTGCATATTTTCTCCATGGTCGCGTGGATTTTTCTCCGGGTGCTCCGGTTTTTCCCTCCACATTTAGAATCGTCGTGCGTTTAGAGTCTTCGGTTACTGTATTACATTCTCACGTGATAAGCCGTTTTGTTGAGCTATAACTTGTGGCCAGGTAATTTCTAAAAAGCTCAGTGGGCCTTTCCTGGTCAAATAAAAAGAGGATATAGAACAATGCAAAGGCAATAACAATGGGTAGTGCATATATTGGCGCTCACATGTGTCTCTGTATATCTGTGTGTGTTACAGGTGAGCAGTTGCACAAGAAAGGGAAGAGGAAGAAATTGGCGGTCAAACAAGATCCTGCCAAAAAAGAAACACAAGCTCCCGGCTCCTCCTTATCTGGACGTAACAAAACCAGTGGCCAGTTTGCTTCTGGCTCTGCCCAAAGGGTAGTAGCATCCAACTGTAACGCCAACATAGCATCTCCACACGTGTCCAAAAGTCAAAAATCATATGCCCTGTTTCCCAGGGCCACGCATCAAAGACCACCATTTCTGAGCTATGGCTGGGCAAACGACGTTCTGGAAACTGGCAGAAAAAAGACTCACAATATTCTCCCTTCGGCTTCAACCGTACAAGTGAGTGTCATAAAGCGAGGAACTTCGTTCGATATACTTTCCAAATTAATGTGGTACCTGGTATATTTCCAGAGTATGTATATAAGTATGTAAATATATATAAGAAAGGGCCATAGATGTAAGTACTGTACTTTACTCAGATTGTAAGTGTTGTGGCTTTGCTCTCCAACACACTGGTGTGCTGTACTAGTAACGAATTGGCACGTTCTGTTTATGTGACAACCTTACTAGTTGGCTGTGTCTGGTGGTGACGGGTTTTAGCGACACATTTATATAGTTACGCGATCTAACCCAAAAAAACCTGTATATTCGACTGTACTGTAGAGTATAAGCCAGCTCATTTAGCCACAACACTTATTAAATGAAGTGTTATAATATAAGTGGCCAAGGAATGCAAGCTTTATCTGTAGGTTTTACTACATTTTAGCAATGTAACCAGCCTTGACCATTAACACTATGGGAACCTCATTTGCCAGTAAAAATATGATAATTGGTTTTTTACCCTTCTATCTGGCAACAAAACTGACACCTTTTTACAAGGAGTCATGTTTGCATAGACCGCAATACCTGCAGTCATAATACAAACAAAAGACATAACTCTGATAATGTGCACTGTCCTTGAAGTTGATTGGTCCACACCCGAGACAGCTTTCCTTAGAGCCTAGTCTCACATGGGTTGGACCAGATGACGCCAAAAGGCGCACAACTCAAAGACAATGCACCATCAGAGTATGAGAGCTCGGGGCAAGCATCTACACTATGGGAACCTCATTTGCCAGTAAAAATATGATAATTGTTTTTTTACCCTTCTATCTGGCAACAAAACTGACACCTTTTTACAAGGAGTCATGTTTGCATAGACCGCAATACCTGCAGTCATAATACAAACAAAAGACATAACTCTGATAATGTGCACTGTCCTTGAAGTTGATTGGTCCACACCCGAGACAGCTTTCCTTAGAGCCTAGTCTCACATGGGTTGGACCAGATGACGCCAAAAGGCGCACAACTCAAAGACAATGCACCATCAGAGTATGAGAGCTCGGGGCAAGCATCTACACTATGGGAACTTAATTTGCACATTATCAGAGTTATGTCTTTTGTTTGTATTATGACTGCAGGTATTGCGGTCTATGCAAACATGACTCCTTGTAAAAAGGTGTCAGTTTTGTTGCCAGATAGAAGGGTAAAAAACCAATTATCATATTTTTACTGGCAAATGAGGTTCCCATAGTGTAGATGCTTGCCCCGAGCTCTCATACTCTGATGGTGCATTGTCTTTGAGTTGTGCGCCTTTTGGCGTCATCTGGTCCAACCCATGTGAGACTAGGCTCTAAGGAAAGCTGTCTCGGGTGTGGACCAATCAACTTCAAGGACAGTGCACATTATCAGAGTTATGTATTTTGTTTGTATTATGACTGCAGGTATTGCGGTCTATGCAAACATGACTCCTTGTAAAAAGGTGTCAGTTTTGTTGCCAGATAGAAGGGTAAAAAACCAATTATCAGCCTTGACCAGTTTCAACAAAGTCAACAAAGTTTAGATCTCACACTTAATATCATTGAACAAAACAAATTACTTCGCGTTTGTAAAAAGCCACCAAGTAATATTGCCCATACTGTTGCATATTGTGTGCGAGCGTTGTGCAAGTGAGCGTGCGTGCGTGCGTGCGTGAGGGAAACGTGCCGAAACATGCATTTGTGTATACTTTTAATGAAATGTATATGAGACTCCCTATTCCAAAAAAAACACGTCTTGTCAAATTGTGCAGTGTCAGCATGAACTTTTGACACATCGGTGTTTAAGTTTCTCGTGACATTTGCTATGCTAGCAATACGAGTCTGGAGAGCGATACTCTGGTGACTACTTTTTAATTCTGGTTTCCCGTCGGACATAAAGTTAATATTGTATCGGGTATCAAGTTTGAGTGTTTAATCTCAGTCGTCAATCACTTCGTTTGAGGAATATTGCACCACGTGTATAATGTGCTGAGAGGGTGAATTGTAGGTAAAAATGTAGCAAAAAGCCCAAGGTCGGCTTAATCGTGTAGCCACAATTTGCCTTTTAGGAAAAAATTCAAGCGTTATAGATGCTTTTTAATCGTGTTTTTAAGATTTGCATAATTACATATTTGAAACACTGGACATTGCTTGTGCACATGTGGGTGACTTCTCTTGCAATATTCTGTACACCACATTTGTCCAACCGTGGCTCGATTTCCTGCTTTCACTAATAATTGAGGCTCTACTTGAATTTCCATGATGACATTCAGCTATTACAGAAAACTGTGATTGTGTAAGCCTTTGTTTTAAATTGTTTATTTGTCTTAGATTCACGAGTCTGCGATAAAAGCAATGCACAAGCGGAAGAGCGCGAGGCGGCAATTCAAAAAGAAGAAAGAGCAACTGGCAGAGAAACAAGAGGAGCATTTACAGAGCTCGTCTGACGTGGACAACCCATGGATGTCTGAATATCAGCGAAGTTATTCAGCACGAACAAGATAGCTTTTACATTCTTATGGTTTATCGAGCAGAAATAGTTTTTTGTTTTTATGAATAGCCAGTGATCAAAATGTAAATGTGTTAAGTCCCCGCATGCGACCTATTGGGCCTTCATCCCACGTTAACTGCCGTTCAATACGCGTCTGGTGTTCTGAGAAGCGCCATTGTGGCATGTAGATCAGCTGTTAATCAGCAATGTGGTGACATTCCAGATTTTATATCGAATGTGCAGGGCATTCTTCACGTGTTGTGTCGACCCATAGAGGGCAATATCCTTTGCAGTGGATCCTTTGGTTGCACATCTGGAATCCTCATTGGAGTACAGACACCAATAATCCGTAATGTGTAGTTATGTGGTCTAATTGTTCGTCTAAACAGTGTTTAATATATTTTTTACAAATATTTCCACAAAGTTTTTTTAAAAACAATTCTTATGAATGTGTATTGGGGAAATGGGAGTAGTATTCTATTGGTCAACAGATGAATGTGACGTTAACGTCACGGTACAATTTTAACTAAGTAGAAATGTTTTAAATGGCGTAACTGCTAATGTGGTAACACCTCGTAAATTAAGCCATATAGTTGTAAATGTATGTCATACAAGGTAACCTTTAGACATTTTTGTCCATACTATTGAAATCGAGCTCATGTCAAAACACTTGTGATTGTGTTGTAAAGAAAAAGCATACCTAGGCAATGAAAGGTGGCTTATTGAAATTTTGTGTAAGTACACATCATGGTAAATGCTAAACTACCATACCTTAATGGTCTCATATCTTACTCGGTACCTTATTAACAACTCTTTGGCCTGACAAGAAGAGTTGCAATCGATACGTCAAACCTACTGTGAAATATGGATGACCCCAAACAATGTAAACAAAAGCTGAATTGTGCTCAAAATGCATCGTGAGATGTGCGTCAGGGATTAAACCGAGAGAAAGCGTGAACAAAGTGATATCGATCATTTCTAGATTTGAAGTTTTCGTGACTGCAAGGATTCATACTCTTTGGTGTTTTCGGTAAAATCACGTCGGTAAAAAATAAATAAATGAAAATCAATTAAATTAAATAACGACGTTTCGGAGGCAAGACAAGCTTCTGTCTTCAGGTGGAACCGTTACAGCCAAAATCACCAAAATCACCCCAATACCCCCCCCGCTCCTGCATAATGAATAGATGTTATCAATCGGCTAATCTCAGCTTAGCACCTGCCCCCCCCCACTCCACACGGCACGCCCCCCCCTACCTTGGCTTCTCCCCCCTCTTACCCTATATAGTCGCGTTTCTCTATTAGCTCTCTTCACTTACTACAGTGATTTTGGCTGTAACGGTTCCACCTGGAGACGGAAGCTTATGTTGCCTCCGAAACGTGATTTAATTTAGTTTTTTTTTTCCCTACGTGACTTTACCGAAAAACCAAAGAGTATGATATCGATCAATGAAAGGACCCGAGCTTGACAAAAGGGGGGGGGATGATGGCTGGTGGAGAAGGCTGGTGATGAAATGGCAGTCGGAAAGTGAGGGGAGCACTTGAGGGGGGGATGGCCGCTGTGGAGGTGGAGCGATGGAATCGGTTCGGCATGGGGAACTCTTCATTTGATGGCGGATCATGGCTGAAGATTGCACGAAAATCTGTAATTATATATTTTAAAAAATCTTTCATTCTCTGGTGGGGGAATAAAAATGTGTTTACAATTTCACAAATTACCTTTGGACTTTCATTGTACTTAAATATTTCGTTTAAATGTGTAATAAATCCACTCTGGACAATATCGTATCTCTTGTCTTTATTTGTTCTTCATTTACACAGCTCTCTCACACCGCTGGGTTCCTTTTTCCCGTTTCTCCCGTTACTCCCGTTACTCGAGCGTGGCGTTCGCTCGCTTTCCTCACTCCCTCACACCGCTGGCTAACGGCGTTCGGGAAACAGCCTCCGGCCTGCCACGTGGCCGCTGGCGTGTTGGAGGCGCAGACGTGGTCTCTCCTCAACCTCTCCACACTGACCACGAGCTGTCTCTCTCCACCCCTTATAACACCTGGCTCACGTGATGCCACGCAGCCAATCATAAGCCTCACCCCTGGAATCTTCTAGATGTTGCTATACAGCCCCAGGGCTACGCCCCTGGCTCGACGTCCCATTGGCTGCGGGCTGAGGTCGGCAGAGCCTATCACCATCGCCCAGTTACCCCCGGGTGCATCCTCATATTACAAATGTATCTTATCAGCTCTGAAAAAACACAATCTTTGGTGTTTTCGAGCTGTGGGGCGGAAGGCTTTAAAAACTGCCTCACGGCAAGTGTTTTTCATAACCACGATTATGATTCAGTGCGTGGCTCTCGTGACTTTGATTATGCATCATTTGCTTGGAGACAACCGTGGGACCTGCAGAATATTGAAATGCTGATTACGGTAGAATTTATTTCATTAAGAGAACAAAACGTAACATTTTTTGACTCAAAACAACAAAACGACCATTAGCGACAGGCGGCTCTACAAATTTCCCAATAGGGCCCTACATTAATAAAACAAAGTTCAAGTATTTATCTGGTAAATAAAATACCAATTCTCAGGTTCTGGGAGAACACAACTGAAGTAGAGTGGATACTAATCTGGTTTAAGTTAACTCGATAGTGTCATCAACATAAAAAAGCGGGCTACCTTCATATCTCCTCGCACCGGCTTTTAGTTCGCCGTCGTACAAAGACGGTCACGGCATCGTCTTCTTTCGGATGCGTTTCTGCAGCCGTCCGGAACACTCTTCCGATATGAGGAAGCCACTGTAGTGATGCACTGTTAAATTGTCTATATTGAAAAACTCATTGCTTGATAATAGTTTTTGTGTGTGTGTGTTTAGTTTTGCTGTCCTTCCCCCGCACCTCTGATTAGCACGGTTGGCTACGTACGGTGCGAAAGAAGCTCAACATACACACATGCATCTCCGTCTCTGCTTAAAAAGAAAGCATATCATACACAACCCATAAGCCGCACAGCCTTCTGGGAGAGCATGAATTCAGCAGTATTGATTCAAGGCAAGCAATGCTGCTAGTTTATGCATTCTCATAAGGCTGTGCCGCTAATGGGTTGTGTATGAAATATATTCAGTGCTTTTATAGGCAGTCATCGATTTACGAACATCCCCACTTACGAACCAGCTTCCATTGTTTTGTTTTACATTTACTTAAAACGCGAACCCGCACTTGCAAATTGAACCGCAGCACTATTTGATTCAGCTGAGTGATCCTCTGCGAGATGTTAAATGGGTCGGCCTCGTTCTGGGAGTGAGCAATTGTGTGTGGGTATTTAAATACCGTAGATTGTGGTGTTCCGACTTACAAACCGTTATACTTACGAACAGGTATGCTAAAAGGTAGATTTGAAGCTTTCGTGACTGCAAGGATTCATACTCTTATGGTTTTTCGGTAAAGTCACGTAGGTAATTTTTTAAAAATAAAAGTAATAATAGAAATAAAATAAAATAATGAACACATTTATTTATTATTTTATTTTATTTCTATTATTACTTTTATACCTTTAAAATGTTTTTACCTGCGTGACTTTACGGAAAAAAACCTAAGAGTATTGTAAAAGGTGTTTATTGACTGTCAGTGTCGGTTAAGGTTGTCACTATATATAAGCAGAAGTACCCGGCGTTGCCCGGGTGAAAAATATATTTCTTAATAACCTTACATATATACACAAATGAAATAAATAAATAAAGTTGAATAACACTAAATCGATAATTAAACCACTTTAAAGGTGACGGATAAAAAAACTGACATGCCTATTCCCATCGCGGGGTACGGGACGTGCCTCCCGGCAAATCCCTCGCAAGCGAGCGTACACAAACGGACAGACAATTTTTGAGTACGACGTTTCGCTGGTAATTGCATCCAGCATCAGCGAAACGTCGTACTCTGAAATGGTAATTATTGTGGTTTCACGCTTCAACACACCGGTGGGCTAAAGCAGTGAATTATTAGTCTTTTATCAACGTGACACTTTTTACTTTGGCCGTGTCGGGTGGTGGAGGGTTACAACACATTAATAAATAAGGCGATCTAAACCCAATAACGTTGTTTATGAATAATGGTCGCGAAAGCCTACGTGTTACAAATTGACTCACTTTACTTAATAACCAGGCTACAGTCTACATTATAGACTGCCAGTACACCCACCCAGCTTAAAAACCAGGCTACAGTCTACATAATAGACTGCCAGTACGCTCACCCAGCTTAATGACTATTTGTACAGTCAACATTTAAAGAATCGATTCTTGGCGCCTCGGGTTTAAAAGTAATTACACAGTTGTTTTTTCATTGGTATGTAATGTTTGAAAGTTTTCAGAAGATTTTAAATGTATTTCCCACCCGGGCAACGCTGGGTATATAGAGTTTATACCACAAAGTCGTCGCTTGACACGGGTGGGGTGTCGAGGCCTAGTACCGTGCAGAGCCTCCGGCCTCACCTAGATTGCCCACCCGGCTGAGGCTGGGTACTGGGGCCGTTACCCCCCCCCCCCCGCGCTACAATAATACTGTCTAATCGCAATAATTGTATTATCTACCGACCCTATAATAGTAATTGCACACATTGGGGTGGGGGGGGAGTGAAGAGGACGTGAAACTGTGATGAATTTACCTCAGAGTCGCGTGTTAATGCGTGCGCATATTTTTAACGGGAATTAAAAATGGCGTCCACCCCGCAGCGAATGCGTCGCTACCCGTTGCCAGGAGCAACCGCCGTGGTCCGCGCCGGTCGTCCAATGAAACTGCGTATGGTCCGGCGACACACAGACAGACAGACACACACACAGACAGACAGACAGATTTGCGATTTTATATTATATATAATAAATATATATCATATTTTGTGTTTAACATCCTGCCTCACATCATACATTGCAGCATTCTGACGTTCTGGGCGGTAGTACCAGGGGCATCGACGGCATCTGGCACACCGGACTCATCAGAGCAGGCGGGGGGAGGGGGGGGGAAGGGATTTTCTTTGGGGGGGAGGTGGGGCAGTTGGCCGGTCATTGCTGTCCTGGGTTCAGGTGTTTCAGACTGGTCTACGGTTCCATTGTTTAAGACTGTCTCAGGTTCCATTGTTTAAGACTGGTCTCAGGTTCCATTGTTAAAGACTGTCTCAGGTTCCATTGTTTAAGACTGTCTAAGGTTCCATTGTTTAAGACTGGTCTATGGTTCCATTGTTTAAGACTGGTCTAAGGTTCCATTGTTTAAGACTGGTCTAAGGTTCCATTGTTTAAGACTGGTCTAAGGTTCCATTGTTTAAGACTGGTCTACGGTTCCATTGTTTCAGACTGGTCTCAGGTTACATTGTTTAAGACTGGTCTACGGTTCCATTGTTTAAGACTGGTCTACGGTTCCATTGTTTCAGACTGGTCTAATGTTCCATTGTTTAAGACTGGTCTAATGTTCAATTGTTTAAGACTGGTCTAAGGTTTCCTTGTTTAAGACTGGTCTAAGGTTCCATGGTTTAAGACTGGTCTCAGGTTCCATTGTTAAAGACTGTCTCAGGTTCCATGGTTTAAGACTGGTCTAAGGTTCCATTGTTTAAGACTGTCTAAGATTCCATTGTTTAAGACTGTCTCAGGTTCCATTGTTTAAGACTGGTCTAAGGTTCTATTGTTTAAGACTGGTCTACAGTTCCATTGTTTAAGACTGGTCTAAGCTTCCATTGTTTAAGACTGGTCTAAGATTCCATTGTTTAAGACTGGTCTCAGGTTCCATTGTTAAAGACTGTCTCAGGTTCCATGGTTTAAGACTGGTCTAAGGTTCCATTGTTTAAGACTGTCTAAGATTCCATTGTTTAAGACTGTCTAAGATTCAGGTGTTTCAGACTGGTCTAAAGTTTACGAATGGACCGCATGTTCGTGTGGATTCTTCTTCCTTGCCTCGAGCTTATCGCTCGTGTGCTCAAGCGCTGAGATTGGGCCAAATGAATTCAGCCATTGAGTATGAGAGGGGGTTCGTGATTGAGAGCTCTCACTTTAAGCGTGTTGTCTATTTTTTCCTCACTTTAACGGAGTCAATCTGTATCCCAGTCACTTCTGTTTCCAGGTCAGCGAGCTTTGATTCATCCGAGTCTGTGCGCCGTGCGTAGCGATGGTCAGATTCAGGGGGCATCCTTCCTGTCCCGTACCCAGTGACTTTAGCACCTCCGCTTAGCTCCATGGACCACTCAGCTGACGACAGCGGTCTTTGGGGCCGTCCATAAATGACGTCACGCGATTTTGGACGATTTTTGACCCCCCCCCCTTCGTCACACGTCGTCACAACCAGTCACAAAGCTCTGCCACCCCTCCACAAAAAAATAAAACATGCTTCAAATCGCTTTAAACTATTGTCATTGGAGTGCGTATTCAATGTGGCGCTGCACTCTGATATTGTAGGAGAAAACATTTATTAAAAAGTCTATTTAATTAAGTAGAACGTGTTGTCTATATTTAAAGTTGCGCATTTTTATGTGAGGTCACATTTCTCAAACCCCCACCTCCCCCTCGTCACACATCGTTACAAATGTCTGACCCCCCCCCCACCAGGTGCGTGACGTCATTTATGGACGGCCCCTTTACTCTCTGGCACGTAGCATGGGGTTGTACGGTCACAGTCGCACGCCTGTGGTGGCCTGTCTTCATTCGTCGACTCGTGGGGGGAGGGACGTGTCCGCATCGGCGATGATCCGCTGCAGTTGCGATGGGACCCGCCAATTGTCTGCAAAGTGTTGCGACGTTGATGCGTCGTTTATCCTGCAGGCGTGGTCGAAGTCATGGGGCCAGCTGTCGAGACAATGTTGGCGGAGCCGATTTCCTAAATGTTTACACAGAAATGTGTTGCTTCAATTCGATTTCCCGACAATAATCACTGGTCAACAAAAACAAAAATTTCTGGCCTGGACTTTTGCAGCTGTTTTAGACTAATTTCAGGGTTTACACTATGAGACATCTCCTTTACCAGTGGAAAAATATAGTAATAGGTTTTTACCCTTTCAACTGGTACAAAAACTGATACCTTTATACAAGGGATCATGTTTGCAATCACCACAACACAAGCAATGCATATCATTATCATTATCAGAGTTGTTTCTTTTTGTTTGCATTTTGACTGTTTTTGTACCAGTTGAAAGGGTAAAACCTATTATTATAATTTCAGGGTGCTGATCTCAGATTTGCTCTATCACATCTTATTTTTATGCTATCGGCATACCCCATTTTCATTGATTTTACCCGAAATTAACTCTGTCACTTGTGATTGCAAGTTGTTGCGAGTCAGTGACTGCTTTAGTGTTAAAATATGGTGCTGTATTTTTATGATAGTGTGTTTATAATATCATTTTATGTAGATATCCACATTTATTTATTATTTTTCTTCCGCAGTTTTTGTTGAAAATGCAATATTTTATATCTCAAAAACCTGACTTGATAGACAAAAACTGATGCCAGATTTGGAATCAGCACCCCAAAATTACCTTAAAACCGTTGGAATACCTTATGCCAGAAAAAGTGTGTTGACCAGTGGATTATAATCCACGCGTGTCTGCCTATCGTGAAATACGTTCCACTAATCGCCGAGTAGGAATCAACGAAACGGTTATTAATGTAGGACTCGTAATCTCGTTGTCTTTCGTGTCTCGTTTATTCACGCGTAGAGTTCACACTTCCTCCACACCATCGCTCCATGTCTCTCCGTTCGCTCCGATGCACAACCCGCCATTAACAACACTCCATGTCTCCCCGTTCGCTCGCTCCACTTCGCGACTTCGCTCGCTCACTCTCACTGCTACCGTACACTGTGTTCTCTCTATCCTCTGCTACCGTACACTGTGTTCTCTCTATCCACTGCTACCGTACACTGTGTTCTCTCTATCCTTATTGTATCTATTCCTGCTCACTGCTGCTCCGTCTCTGTCCCGGGCACCAACCACTCCAGCTCCAATCCCAACCAAGACTCCCGTCTCTCCGTTACGCTGTGCCCTTTATCCCCGCACCAATCAGTCCCAATCAATTATCTCATCCCCCGCTTTGCTACTCGCCCCCAGGCCCCCAGCCTCACGTGACCATGTTATCGCCGCCAGGCTGGCGCCGGTTATTAGCCACTCACCCTGCTGACCAATCACCGGCCTGCGTCCTCAGTTACCCCTAACACCTGTCGCGTCTCTTAACGACCTCCCCCTTAATGCCACGACAACAACAACCGTGTCCTCAGATGCCCCCCACTGTACGCTGCTCACTTGCATAGCAACAGAACGCGTGGCGCGTGATATTTCAAGTCCTACATTAACATTAACCGTTCACAATTGGTTAGTGTATGACCCGTTTCTCCGGGGGGTTGGTGGGCCGGGGGTCAAACTCTGAAAGGCGAGGGGGCTTCGACACCGCGTGCGCATCGCGCGTTGCTGAACGCGGTTCGCAGGGCGACCGCAGTCAGCTGAGCCTCGTTGGGGGGCAAAGCGAGCGTGGCTGTTATAAACACGCGTGATGACGTCATCGCGTAACATGTTCATTAGCACAAGTATATTGAGGGATTTAAATCTGGGTGAAGCACCTCAGAGTTAGCCGTCCTCTCCATTATACCAAGAAGGCATGGTGGGTGCTGTGAATGTGTTGGTTATTAAATCGTCGTCTTTATTCATATCGTCATTGCAGTTTTATTTTTATTTTTGTATATAAACAAAAATATATGAAATAAAAAAAATCGCTTCGCGTGGTTTTGTTTTAAGATTCGGCAAGAAAAAAAAATCAAGTTGGCTTTGAACCCGGGACTCGAAAACTAAGCAGCCTCACGCACTCTCTACTCACCTGGTGGTGCTGGTGGTGCTGGTGGTGCTGGTGGTGCTGGTGGTGCTGGTGGTGCTGGTGGTGCTGGTGGTGCTGGTGGTGCTGGTGGTGCTGGTGGTGCTGGTGGTGCTGGTGGAGGTGATGGTGCTGGTGGTGGTACTGGTGGTGGTGATGGTGCTAGTGGTGGTGCTGGTGGTGGTGCTGGTGGTGCTGGTGGTGCTGATGGTGCTGGTGGTGGTGCTGGTGGTGGTGCTGGTGGTGCTGCTGGTGGTGCTGGTGGTGCTGGTGGTGGTGCTGGTGGTGGTGGTGCTGGTGCTGGTGGTGGTACTGGTGGTGCTGGTGGTGGTGCTGGTGGTGGTGGTGCTGGTGGTGCTGGTTGTGGTGGTGCTGGTGGTGGTGTTGGTGGTGGTGGTGCTGGTGGTGGTGGTGTTGGTGGTGGTGGTGCTGGTGGTGGTAGTGCTGGTGGTGGTGCTGGTGGTGGTGCTGGTGGTGGTGGTGCTGGTGGTGGTGGTGCTGGTGGTGCTGGTGGTGGTGGTGCTGGTGGAGGTGGTGGTGCTAGTGGTTCTGGTGCTGGTGGTGCTGGTGGTGCTGGTGGTGCTGGTGGTGCTGGTGCTGGTGGTGCTGGTGGTGCTGGTGGTGGTGCTGGTGCTGGTGGTGCTGGTGGTGCTGGTGGTGGTGGTGCTGGTGGTGGTGGTGCTGGTGGTGCTGGTGCTGGTGGTGCTGGTGGTGCTGGTGGTGGTGAGAAGTTGCGTAGCTGTTAGCGCTATGCTGCACTACGAACCGGGCTATGAACCGAGTTCGATTCCCGCTCACGGCCAACAGCGGTGACGATTATTTAAACCGGTCCTGGGCCTCCTCCCCTAGGTCGACTCAGCCTCAAATGAGTAATCTGGTTATGTGTGTCGGTAAACATCGCCACTGGGGAGACAAAGGCGGCCGGGCGTGGTGCTGGCCACCCCTCATGTGCCACAGTGCCGGACTTCAAAGGTGCTCGCAAAAAAAGCACCAGCCCCCCCCTCCCAACAACAACAACAATCTGTCACAGGCTACGCGTGGGATCGTTGTCTTTGCTTGCTGCTGATGGTGGTGATGGCGGTGACGGGTGGGATTGGGTTCATGCTTGACCCAGGGAGAAGGGGGGGCTGTCCAGTAAGGCGGCACGTGACGAGAAAGCAGAGTGCGGGCGCGCTGCGTGAGTGTTCAATCCTCCCCCTTCGCGCTCACCCTAAAGGTGCTCTGTGCAGATCCCGGTAGCCGTGCGGTAAAGTCACGTGGGTATCAAATGAATCACGACGTTTCGGGCGCAACACAAGCGTCCGTCATCAGGTGGGGAAGCTTGCGCCCGAAACTGTGTTGCGCCCGAAACGTCGTCACCTACGTGAGTTTACCGAAAGAACCAACGAGCATCATCGGGCAATGGTTTCACGCTTCAACACACCGGTGGGCTAAAGCAGTGAACTATTTGTCTTTTGTCAACGTGACACTTTTTTTGCTGATTGGCCGTGTCGGGTGGTGGAGGGTTACGACACATTTATAAATAACGCGATCTAAACCCAAAAACGTTGATTATGAATAGACCACGTGGTTGATTGAATTGCTTCACCAACTGCGAAACGATGGAAAAACACACTGACAGCACCATGCACACTGACACGTGCATGGTGACAGCACCACGCACACTGACACGTGCATGGTGACAGCACCACGCACACTGACACGTGCATGGGGACGTCACCACGCACACTGACACGTGCGTGGTGACGTCACCACGCACACTGACACGTGCATGGTGACTGCACCACGCACACTGACACGTGCGTGGTGACATCACCACGCACACTGACACGTGCCTGGTGACATCATCACGCACACTGACACGTGCGTGGTACACGTGCGTGGGTACACGGTGACCGTCTTGCCCGAGTGCGCTCTGGGCGGGAGTGATTGCGAGGCGTGGATGGGCCATGATCAGCTCGATAGCAACGGCAGGAAGCTGCGATGGGCTTAGTGGTCACCAGCGCACCGGCATCGACACTTTGGTTGATTTCGCTGCGTTTGTGTTGTTTCGTTGCGCAGATGTGTTTTGGTATCGTAGATTTTTGTCCCTGAAATTGTACCCCCAACCCCCCCCCACAAGTCATTCTTTACAAAGTGTCCTTTGCCGTTCGTCGTGTTCTCCCACGTCGCCCTGGCGATAATCCAACAGGAATGAGCGATGAATACGACCACAGACGGGGGGTTAGCATCAGTAAATAATGGGAAAAAAACATTCACACCCCCCCCCCCGTGCATCCATATGAATCACAACACACATGATGCATGTGCATCATTATATGCGTTTTTTTTATTCCCCTCCAAAGAACGTGAACACATTTTTCGTTCCTATCATCCCTAATTTACGCAACATTTGACGCATCAATCACTTGTTCCGTCTGCTTGTTTGTTCGTGTTATATTTCAGCCGGCCGCACGTGACGGCATTTGTTGACCTTGGCGCTGCTCCGCGCGGGGCTCTGGATGAGGATGATCGATGCACGGACGGGGACTGTGGCCCGAGATGTTTGCGCGTGACACCTCCTTCGTTTGCACCTCGAGGTTCAAGTTCAAGTTCATTTATTAGGTATAGCCCTGTGAGCCATTCGGCTCTTGAATCGGGTGCAACCGCAACAAACAAAAAACAAAAACATGAACAAAAAAACATCTTAAAGTGAATATGTGACTGAGTGCAAACAGAAAATCCAAGAAAAGACAGCAAAATATTGCAAGCACCGTACACCAACACTGTGTGCAAAAATCCCAGTGGGATGCAAGTCAAACAACAACAACAACAACCACAAGACAACGTAGATTAAGGCCATCAGTCTAACTCTGTAATGCAACAAACAAACATGGCCAAACCAAAACACTTTTCGAAATCACCAAAATAAAGCCATGAAAGCAACGAAACAGTGATCATAGGAACTGTGACGGAATTTTCACAATAAATGACATAAACAACATGTACCACCAAGTCCACGTGGCGCTGGGAACGCGACTTGCCGCTGCTGAAGATCAGTGGCCTACGCCGGACAATGAGGTTTGTCTCAATCCTGATTCGAAGCTTTCGTGACTGCGGGGAATCCATCTTCCTGGTTCTTTCGGTAAAGTCACGTAGGAGGGAAATAATAAAATACTAAAAAATAAAACATAATAAGATAAAATTCTCACGACGTTTCGGCCACAACGCAAGCAGCCGTCCTCAGGTGAAGAACAGGTTCATTCGGACGCTGTCTTTCCGACAGACCTGTTCTTCACCTGAGGACGGCTGCTTGCATTGTGGCCGAAACGTCGTGAGAATTGTATTTGATTGTTTTATTTTTATTATTTTATTATTTCCCTGCTACGTGACTTTACCGAAAGAACCAAGAAAATGAGGTTTGTCTCAATGTTGATTCGAAGCTTTCGTGACTGCAGGGAATCCATACTCGTTGGTTCTTTAGGTAAAGTCACGTGGGTCGAAAAATAAAATAAAATAAAAATTATATCACGACGTTTCGCTCGTAACACAAGGGTTCGTCCTCAGGCGGAAAAAAATAATAATATCGCGGTGACTAGGCGATGTTAACTAGAGTATGATGTTAACTACCTCGCTTGGTACGCAGGAGGTCGTGGGTTCGATCCCGACCCTGACGCCTCGACACTTGGAGATTTGCGTGTCTCTCTCTATTTCTTTCTCTCCCCTCGTGGTCGCGTGGATTTGTCTCCGGGCCCTCCGGTTTGTCGGCTTCCCTCTGCGCATTTAGAAGGAACATTGCACGCGTTTGGAGTCTTTGGCTGCTGCTGCTGCTTTAAATCCCCACGTGATTCGCCACCCACGTGGTGCTGTCACTTGCGACAGGGCGGGTCGCTTCTGAAAAGAAAAAGCGTAGCTCAAGTGGGGCATTACTTGGTAAAAACATACAAACAATCGTTCACATCTTGATTTAAAGCCATCGAAACATCATGTTTTGTTGTTGTTTTATTATTATTTTCGAACCCACCTACCTGACTTTACCGAAAGACCCTAAGAATAGTTAAATCCATAGTTCAAAGCTACGCATCTTTCACCGCTCGCAACCCCCTGCCGCGTTGCGCTCTCCGTTGCTCAGAGACCCCCCCCCCCGACACCTCTCGACGTACGATCCTGGGCGGCCACGACTCTTCCTCCCGCGCGCGAATGTCGACGGCGCTGCGAAAGTTGCCGCAGCCTCCCCTTGGGGACTGAGTGGGTCGCGACCTCACCGCGACCTCACCGTGACCTCACCGCGACCTCGCCGTGACCTCACCGCGACCTCACCACGACCTCGCCGTGACCTCGCCGCGACCTCGCCACGACCTCGCCGCGACCTCACCACGACCTCGCCGTGACCTCGCCGCGACCTCACCGCATCCTCACCACGACCTCACCACGACCTCACCGCGACCTCGCCGTGACCTCGCCGCGGACGTCACCGCGACGTCCCTCCGCGCTGCTCTGGCAGGAGCTCGCGCGACGCCACGGCCCCGCGCCTCAATCGGGACGCGCGGATCGCCCTAGAACGGGACGCTCCCCGCTCGCACTCCGCGTCGAATGTCGATGGGGAAACGAAACCCGCGGCCCATACGCGGCCTCACCCAGAGCCAAGGGGTCGCCCGTGCTCGTCCTGGTGGCCCGCAGAGCGTGGCGCTCGATGATGGGGACGGCGGCCATCCGGGCGGCCCTGGCTGGAGGGCGATTGACCCCCGCGACTACTGCCACAAAGACAAAGATCCCCCGTGTAGCCTTAACAGGCTGTTGGGGCAAGTGCTGTTAGCGAGTAGCGCCTATGAAGGCCGGCACGGCACTCGAGGGGTGGGTGGCCAGCACCACGCCCGGCCGCCTTTGTCTTTCCAGTTGCGATGTGTTGTTTTTACACCGCATCAGGTACTCATTTGAGGCTCAGTCGACCTAGGGGGGAGGGGGCCCAGGACCGGTTCAGATAATCGTCACTGGTGTTGGCCGTGAGCGGGAATCGAACTCGGTTCGCCAGATCCTCCAACTGATGTGACCAGCGAGGCTCATTCTCGCGTTGTCCCCCAGCACCAACATCGCCGCAGTCTCTGAACCACTGCCTCTGCTCACGATCACCACGAGACCACTGAGCCACTGCCTCTGCTCACGATCACCACGATCACCACTGAACCACTGCCTCTGCTCACGATCACCACGATCACCACTGAACCACTGCCTCTGCTCACGATGACCACGATCACCACGAGACCACTGAGCCACTGCCTCTGCTCACGATCACCACGATCACCACGAGACCACTGAGCCACTGCCTCTGCTCACGATTACCACTGAACCACTGCCTCTGCTCACGATCACCACGATCACCACTGAGCCACTGCCTCCGCTCACGATCACCACGATCACCACTGAACCACTGCCTCTGCTCACGATAACCACGATCACCACTGAACCACTGCCTCTGCTCACGATCACCACGATCACCACGGGGCCTCTGCTCACGATCACCACGATCACCACGGGGCCTCTGCTCACGATCACCACGATCATCACGGGGCCTCTGCTCACGATCACCACGGGGCCACGGGGCCTCTACTTACGATCACCACGAGGCCACGGGACCACTCTCTCCGCTCACGTCCCGAGGCTTACCGCCAGCGGCAACGTTCGTACGTCCTCTGCGCTGCATCGCATGGCGACGGAGGCCCACTCTGTCGACCAGAGTGAGCAGATCTCCCTCGTGATCCCCGCAAGGCGTTGGGAAGCCCTCGTCCGGCAGTGGGTTGACAACAATGGAGAAGGCGCCGTGCGTGGACATTTAATTTGCATTGCGTTTACATGAATGGACGGTCGATGGGGTGGATTTGAGGTGCCTGCGATTTGAGGAATCATCGTATAATTTGTAATAAATCTATGCAACGTGATTTAAAAGCAGAATAGCACAGACACCTGTCGTCACTTATGCAAGAAACGAAGCTTAACGTCAGGCTCGTTACATAATCTCGTCTAAATCACTTTTTCAACAACAACAACAACAAAAACAACAACAACAACAACAAAAACTCCCCTTGCGACCAACCAGATCGAAACCGGTCCGCTGGAAATAATTCTGCTCGCGTCAATCTGTTGACTCGACTGGCGTTTTGAATTATAAATGAATGCGTGTACGCGACTTCTTGCAGGCACATTGAAAAAAAAACATCTTTACACGTTGGGTTTAGTGGGGCGGGGGGGGGGTCATTGTTGTTGTTGTGTTTACATTTAAAGTCGTGGTCATTTTTTGTGCGGGACCATCTGCAGTCATTGGCGACACGCCGATGACAAAACGTTTGAGGTGGCAAGCGACCTCAGCTGCAATCTGTGAGATCAGTCAGCAGGCCTGGGAGAGGTGCAGCTACGGAGGGAGGAGGAGGGTGGGTGGGTGGGTTGGTGGGTGGGTGGGTTGTTTGGTGGGTGGGTTGGTGGGTGGGGTGGTGGGTTGGTGGGTGGGTTGGAGGGTGGGGTGGTGGGTGGGTGGGTTGGTGGGTGGGTTGGTTGGTGGGTTGGTTGGTGGGTGGGTTGGAGGGTTGGTGGGTTGGTGGGTTGGTGGGTGGGTGGGTTGGTGGGTGGGTGGGTTGGTGGGTGGGTCGATAGGTGGGTGGGTTGGTGGGTGGGTGGATGAGCTGGTGGGTTGGTGGGTGGGTTGATGGGTGGGTGGGTTGGTGGGTGGGTTGTTGAGTAGGTGGGTGGGTTGGTGAGTAGGTGGGTGGGAGGGAGGGTGGGTTGATGGGTGGGTTGGTTGGTGGGTTGGTGGGTGGGTGGGTTGGTGGGAGTGTGGGTTGGTGGGTGTGTTGGTTGGTGTGTTGGTGGGTGGGTGGGTTGGTGGTTGGGTCGGTGGGTGATGATTAGCATTCAGGGGCAGTCGTCCTCGTTGGCTTCCTGCCTCCTCCAGCATCACTCCCCCCCTCGTCTTTGCTGCAATGCGGCTGAGCTTTGGAAACAAGAACGCGTCAATTAAGATGAAGGAGGGGGTGGGGGGGCTCCCTCGCACGCGCAGGCAGTGAGCGGAATACATAAAGCGCTGTTGGCCAACGGCGTCGGCGTGGATGTGTTGCTCGAGTGTGAATGTTGCACGCAACGTTGTCAATATTCTGGGCGACTGAAGATGTGGAGAAGGAGGGGGGGGGAGTGAAACACAATATGTGTTTTGTGTTTTACTGCAGGCTACGAGGTGAACGATATCGCGGCATTGAGCACAGCTTGGTTTAAAGGGCGGCTTCGTGTCCAGCCACTGCCATAACCCCATCTCGGTGGAATGAATGGTGTGTGTGTGTGTTGTGTGTGGGTTGTGTGTGTTGTGTGTGTTGTGTGTCTGTGTGTGTTGTGTGTGTGTGTTGTGTGTGTTGTGTCGTGTGTGTTGTGTGTGTTGTGTCGTGTGTGTTGTGTCGTGTGTGTTGTGTGTGTGGTGTGTGTTGTGTGTGTGTAGTGTGTGTTGTGTGTGTGTGTTGTGTGTGTGTGGTGTGTGTTGTGTGTGTGATGTGTGTGTGTGTTGTGTGTGTTGTGTGTGTTGTGTGTGTGTGTGTGTTGTGTGTGTTGTGTTGTGTGTGTTGTGTGTGTGTGTTGTGTGTGTTGTGTGTGTTGTGTGTGTGTGTTGTGTGTGTTGTGTGTGTTGTGTGTCTGTGTTGTGTGTGTTGTGTGTGTGGTGTATGTTGTATGTGTGTGGTGTGTGTGTTGTGTGCGCGAGATTGTGGATGCTAAAGGGAAAACGGAGAGCGCCCCCCGGAGGCTCCTCCACCGGCGAGATGGAGCCGTGAAAGCCGTCCACGTGGCGCAGGGCGGCAGGTGGATCTCACTCCATCGCAGCAGCGGATTCACCGCGGCTGTCGGCGGTTTGAGATGTGAGTGCCAACAGTGACGACAACAACAACCACAACAACTCATACTCTTTATTAGAGTATGAATCCTTGCAGTCACGAAAGCTTCAAATCTAGAACCACAACAACAACAATAAATACATCGCGATATTGCTTCATATCACAGAGGAGGGACGATACTGATGGCCTCACTGCACTATTACCCCCCCCCCCACCACCACCACTGTAAGTGAAAAGGAGATCTCCGTGTCACTGAATACAAATGCGGTGTGCGCGTCTCCCGCACGGGTCCACTGCCGGCGAGGCGTGAGAGCTGCTCCCACGCGCACTCCCCTCGGCACCACGGCAGAGCCCCCCACCACCACCCCCTCAACTACTGCGGGCGGAATTTTTCGATTTAAAGCTTTCGTGACTGCAGGGATTCATCTTCTTGGTTCTTTCGGTAAAGTCACGTAGAAGGGAAGTAATAAAATAATAAAAATAAAGCATAATAAAATAATATAAGAATATAATATAATTATTATTTTATTATGTTTCATTATTATTTTATTATTTCCCTTCTACGTGACTTTACCGAAAGAACCAAGAAGATACTGCTGGCGGCTTGCAACAAACACTGGGGAACGGGAGGGGGGAGCAAGGGGCATGGGCCACGCTGCGGCCGCGCTCTGCGTTGATTTCAATTCGTCGTCGTCGTCTCTAAGCCGAGTGCATGAGCAGCACTGAGGGGGGGTGGGGGGGAATGAATATCGATCATCCCTGGGCGTTCGACTCAGGGATTGACACTGACCTGCCCCCCCCCCCCGCTCGCCACCGCCCCCCCCGCCAACCTCAAGAAAGATTGAAAATAAAACTCAACACTGTGTCCATAAATGACGTCACGCACCTAGGGGGTGGGGGGGGGGTCAGGCATTTGTGACGAGGGGAGGGGGGTGGAGAAATGTGACGTCACATCAAAAAGCGCAACTTTAAATAAATATAGACAACACGTTCTACTTAATTAAATATACTTTTTAATAAATGTTTTCTCCTACAACATCAAAGTGCAGCGGCACATTAAATTCGCACTACAATGACAATAGTTTAAAACGATTTGAAGCAAGTTTTATTTTTGGGGGGGGGGGGGCGGCAGAGCTTTGTGACGTCATATTTGAGGGGGGGTCTGACATTTTGTGACGCCGCGTGACGTCATTTATGGACAGCCCCTTAGGAGAATTTCTACGAGGGGTGGCCTAAAAGTCACGACACACGCGGTGGTTTAAATCTAATCAAGGAGAGTTATTTCGTTTATTTTAACAAATGTTCAAACTGACTGCAATTAACAATTAACATTAATTAACATTAATTAACATACATTTTCTTTTCAAACGAATTGGTGAACTGGACTTCCATGGTGAACTGAACTTCCATGGTAAACTGGACTTCCATGGTAAACTGGACTCCCATGGTGAACTGGACCTCCATGGTAAACTGGACTTCCATGGTAAACTGGACTTCCATGGTAAACTGGACCTCCATGGTAAACTGGACTTCCATGGTAAACTGGACTCCCATGGTAAACTGGACTTCCATGGTAAACTGAACTCCCATGGTGAACTGGACTTCCATGGTAAACTGGACTTCCATGGTCAAGGGGTCTGCAACCAAAATAGCCAGAAGAGACATTTTTTGTTCGAGTTCTGAAACCGCATCAGCAGCTCAGGAGCGGCAGGTTGCCGTGACCGCTGCGCTAAGGCGCGGCTCGATGAGACCCCGACACCGATAAATATCCGGGGAGCCTTGCTCGGGTTCTATGATGCTCTGCAGGATAATCAATCACATTATAAACGATTCTCCAAGCAGCTTACGATGCTCGTGCGTAGCGTGCGGTGCAATTTCCACGGTGCGTCAAAAAAGTGTTAACACTTCTACGGGACTATCGTTTTTCATCGAAACAGAACGGATGGATAATGCACTGTGACGTGACACCAAATGTGATGTTAACAGCTTCAACAATTCAAAGTCTCCACGTGCTCGCCATCATTGTCAATACGTGCCTGGGATCTTCTCCTGGTGATCTCCAGAGCACGGAGGCGGAATATTTCTCGTGGTGTCGTAGCAACTTCTCAGAAGTTTTTGTTTAAGCACCCTGTGTATATCGATCGTCTTTAGCGCTGACGGAGCATGCATCAGTCAGTGGCGTCAAGGAACGTTGCCTTGTCCTCGGTTCCAATCGTTCGAGTGGAACTTCAGGGAACGGGGATCGTCGTCGTTTGGACCGTTGCAAGGACACGAATTAAATACCACAGAGACCATTTTCTTGGTTCTTTTGATAAAGTCACGTAGAAGGGAAGTAATAAAATAATAAAAATAAAACATAATAAAATAATTCTCACGACGTTTCGGCCACAACGCAAGCAGCCGTCCTCAGGTGAAAAACCAGGTCTGTCGAGGCGACAGCGTTCATTCAGACGCTGTCGCCTCGACAGACCTGGAGGACGGCTGCTTGCGTTGTGGCCGAAACGTCGTGAGAATTATTTTATTATGTTTTATTTTTATTATTTTATTACTTCCCTTTAACGTTACTTTACCGAAAGAACCAAGAAGATGAATCCCTCCAGTCACGAAAGCTTTATATCGAAACAGAGACCATTGGCAAGGCCACTTCTCAAATGTCTGTCCCCCTTTAGAATTCCCCCCCCCCGTCCCATCACCATCACCGTCACCAAGCCCTTATTATATTTATAATTATTATAATAATAATATCGCACAGTCGTAACTTTGCCCAGTTCCATGAGCACGTTTCACTCTTCACGGCGTCTCTATTGCAACTCTTTAAGTTTCGTCGGTTGCCGAGCACATGGCGTTTGGGCCCGTGCACGAGTCACCGTGAAAACAATATCAATATCACTGCCTTGAAATAATGCAACATGCGACGATTCGTGCACAATGGCCACTACTTCGTGGCACATGTAAGTGTTCTTGACGGATGCGTTGAATCTCATTTCGCCGTGTTTTCCCGTCTGCCCTGATCAAAACGAGACTCAGGACAGAAAAGAAAGCAACAGGCTGGTTCCCTTTTAGAGGTAGATTGCTTTTGCTCACTGTTCCTCATCTAAAACATTGTACTTTATAAACCACAGGCAGCTGTCTGTCTCGTTGTGAATTCTCTCATTTGCGAGCCATGAGAACTTCAGTGAAGAACTCTACAAACGTGGTCCATGAGATATGCCGCTACACATTTACCGTGACTTAAAGCGTTCGTGACTTTGAACCTATCTACGTGACTTTACCGAATAACCCAAAGAATATTGACCGACCTTTTCTGTTTAACCGGCCTGCATTGTTACAGCACCGATGCTGTTGAACTGAATGGGTTCACGGCAGCCTGACTCCACTCACGATGAGACGCTGGACGCAGAAACCGTTCCAGAGTTCGCATTGTGATGAACCGACGCTGCTGAAATGATCCACTCCCAAAAAGGAGGTTCGTGTGGCTAATGTGATGTGTAAAATACAGAAACTCTACATGGGTATTTAAAATTCTGGATTTGAAGTATTCGTGACTACAAGGTTCCATACTCTTTGGTTCTTTCGGTAAAGTCACGTAGGTGAAAATAAGTATAGAAATAAAAATAAGAATACAAATAAAGAATACAATTTAGTTATTTTTATTCTTTATTTTTATTTTGTATTTTCACCTACGTGACTTTACCGAAAGAACCAAATAGTAGGTATTTGAAATGTCTAAAGATATGTGCAGGAGGCGTGCCTATCTGCTTAATTACATTCTAGTAAACGTTTAATTCATCGTATGGCTCATGTTGCTGTATCGCAGACAGCTGTGCAACGAGGTGGTTGGCGCGCCAGACGAATGGGTCAGTATGGGAGTGGGGAATCATCGCTCTGGTGACGCCTCCTCCTGCTTCGTGATTTGAGAATGGGGAGCTGAGTGGCTGTTCTACGTTCCACGGTTCTGTCTTGGGTGACTCTCAGTGCCGGATTATCCCAGTAGCAAAAGTAGCAACATGTGTAGTAGCTACATATGTAGTAGCTACTACATATGTAGCTACATGTGTAGTAGCTACTTGTGTAGTAGCTACACGTGTAGTAGCTATTTGTGTAGCTACTACACGTGTAGTAGCTATTTGTGTAGCTACTACACGTGTAGTAGCTATTTGTGTAGTAGCTACTTGTGTAGTAGCTACTACAGTAGCTACTACACGTGTAGTAGCTTTATGAACGACTGGGTGTTTAAGGTTAGCGATTTGTCGTATCATCTGGCTGTATAGCAAATGAAAAAATACAATAACTTTAATATGCAAGTTAAACATTTACGTGTTTTAATTTATTTATTTTATTTAGGGCCCCTTTATAACATTTACTACAGATGCTACAGGCCCTGCACTAACTTAATCCGGCACTGTCGACTCTGCAGTGGCACACCGGAGAGTTTTACAACAACAACAACATCATCGGCAGGTACCTGCGGATGTTGTTGTTGTAACGTGTTTACTCCGTGCCCCTACTGGGAATCTGTGGGAAAAAAAGCTGTACGGCTCATCGGATTTCTCCCGTCGACATCGATATTGTGAGCGGCTTCAGCTGCTGCTGCTCCTGCGTCGTTGGGTCTGCACCGAGGTGTTTGTCGTGTGTGACTTCTTGTGCACTCCCAGGCAATGCCGTAATTATAATAGATATAGGGGGGGGGGGGTGTCCCCAATATTCAAATATGCTCAAAATGTCCCCCCCCAATATATTGCTAGAAAATTATTGCTATGCTATGTAAATAAAAACAACAATTTGCTAAACCTTGGCCACAATATCTGGACTTTTCTTCATATAAATCAAGGCATAGATTTCTGTTAATTTGATTGTGGTTATGGTTGTACTTTATGAATCCCTAATCTCTGCTATTACATACAATGAAACAAGAAATGGTAAAAAAGAAAAAAAAAGCAATGTAATACAATACACTATTAGACATTATTGTAAAAAATAAATAATAATTCCATCCCATGTGTTAGTGACTTTTTTATATTTTCAGCCGGAAATGAGTTTTCAAATTTAGATTTTTTTTTCTGGGTTGGGAACCCCAGACACCCTGGAAGATTTGGTCTCCCACAATGTTGACTCCATGGCTATGGCCTTCCTCCCAGGGCTTCACCACCATCGTCTTTGTCGGGTTTGAAGTCGCGTTGGTGAGACATCTGGAAGGGATGGGCTTCTGTTGCACGACAACGTGTGCAGTTCTGAAATGAATCCAAGACAAAGATCCCCCGTGTAGCCTGCCACAGACTGCTGGGGCAAGTGCTGTGAACGGGCAGCACCTATGAAGGCCGTCACGGCACACGAGGGGGTGGGGTGGCCAGCACCACGCCCGGCCACCTTTGTCTCCCCGGTGGCGATGAGGCTGAGTCGACCTCGGGGGGAGGCCCAGGACCGGTTCAGATTGTAATCGTCACCGGTGGTGTTGGCCGTGAGCGGGGTTGGTAGCGGCTGTCGCGCTAACCGCTGCACCACCGCTCGCCACACGAGGGCGATGCTGCACTGCGGCACCCACACAGACCTCCCAGCGCCGCCTCGCTCGCAGCCACCGTCTGGAGCAGCGGGTTGTTCTTCCACTCACTTCACCACTGAGGATGCATCGCCAGTGTGAGGGGCAGTGCCGGATTATCCCAGTAGCAAAAGTAGTTACATATGTAGTAGCTACTAAATATGCAGTAGCTACTACACGTGCAGTAGCTACTACACGTGCAGTAGCTACTACATGTGCAGTAGCTACTACACTTTCCTATACACTGCACGTGTAGTAGCTACTGCATATATGTAGTAGCTACTACACGTGTAGTAGCTACTACATATATGCAGTAGCTACGGGCCCCGCACTTTCAAGGGCCCCGCGCTAAACGCTTTCAAGCTATCGATTCCGGTTAAGTGATTCTGCACTTGCTCTATTACTATAGTACTATATCGCCTTCAACTTTTTATGAACGACTGGGTGTTTAAGGTTAGCGATTTGTCGTATTATCTGGCTGTATAGCAAATGAAAAAATACAATGACTTTCCTATGCAAGTTAAACATTTATGTGTTTTAATATTTACGTTGTTTTTGTTTTTATCCGGCACAGGTGATGGGCCTCCACATCATTCGAAACCATGGTTGGGTGTTTAGCAGCAGCATGGTGGTGATGATGATGATGGTGCTGAGGGGATGGGGGGTGGTGTTTCCACTCTGTGTGATGGCCTTGCATCGAAGACCGCTGCTCGGCACTCACCAGGCTCGCCACGATACGCATCTATCATCTTGAACCGCGCGATACAATATGACATTGCACGATGTGGCGATTATCGCGATATCGGTGCTGTTGTTGTTGCTGTTGTTCCTTTACCTTGCAATGCCGTTACACAATTGCCCCACGTGCTTTGACGTGATCACAGATCGACTCCGACGTCCTTGGTCCGTTCATCGCGCACAGTCAGCGAAATGACCCACGGCTTTGAACGCATGGGCCGCTCCCGCTGCCGCCGTGGACACCGCCGTTTCCAACGATTTGTTTGAGCCACGCGTGGCACATTAGGAATGGATCACTCTTTTAATTATGTCCTTGTGCAGCAGCAAGGGAGTAAAGTGTGGTTCTGTGAAATTCCTGATGTGCTCTTCCTGGTTCTTTCGGTAAAGTCACGTAGAATGGGAATAATAAAATAATAAAAATAAAACATAATAAAATTATTCTCACGACGTTTCGGCCACAACGCAAGCAGCCGTCCTCAGGTGAAGAACAGGTCTGTCGAGAAGACAGAGTCTGAATGACACACCCCAGGCTTGGAGCGTCTATTTAAGCTGGGTTAGAGGGGGGAGAGCGCCTTGACAAAATAATTTGCATATCAAAAGGAATTTAGCATATTTATGGGAAATGCAGATATGCAATTAGTACTACTTGTGAAATGCGTAGGAGGTGGGCGGGGGGTTTAAAGTCATATTATGCCCGTGCATTATGCAGGATTAGCAGCATCAAAGGGAGGGGATAGGGGTAGCATTAATAAAGGGAATGAGTGTTAATTTAGTATGTAGCTGCAGTAACAATGCATGTGTGTACAGCAGCATGTGATGACTGAGTCTGGCCTGTAGGTGGCTGGCAGGGTTATTGAATGACCACACGGATATACCAGTCACATGGTTAATGGCGACTCTGGAGCAATGCTGGTTGTAACACACGTGCTGTTGCATTTTACAGAGTGACGGTGCTGTTCTTCACAAGATTGCTATTAACCACAATAAATGCCCTTGATTTGCAGCACCTGCCCACGTCCTTCATTTCGAGTGTGCAACACACGGATCACATGGGGGGGGGGGGGGGGGTGCGACCACGTCGACCTCCTTCAGCCACGGTTCGACTGGAACGTGCCCGAGTATCGGGACAGAAATGGCAGAGACGAGGGCGCAGCACGTGCCGCCAGTTGCGCGCACGCGGAGAAGTTGGGGCAGTGGCCACGCTGCTGCACGTGGCTGGCTGTGGTGACCCAGCGCTGTGGAGGCAGCGGCGAGGGTTGGTGGATCACCGCACAGATGGTTGCGAAACGCCCTTCCGCAAACGGACCACGGTGATGACCTAGCTGATCTCGTCAAGGGGTGTAGATCACCGCCGCATGAACTCCGGTCATCCTCGACAGCAGCGGCGGCTCTTGGCTGGCCATCGAACAAAGACGGTCGCCGCCTTGCGCGCTTTCAGATGCCCTTCCCGCTCCCGTCTGGAATGTTCTTCCTTCCAATATTAGTAAGTAACTGGAGCTATGCTCTTTTAAATTATCTAGATTGAAAACATTTTTCTGTAGAACTGCTTTTTGTGATTAGTTTGTTGTCCTTCCCCCGCATCTCCGATTAGCATGGTTGGCTACGTACGGTGCGAAAGAAGTTCTACATACGCAGAGGAGGTGCCATACCCTGGCTCACCAGGAGACGGTGGTACAGCGCAGTGTGGATGAATCTCCATCTGTTCCACCTGTGTGAGATATCGTGTTTCCCCCTCGCTTTCCTTCCACGTGTATAAACACTCACCAGTTGGCCGGTAACACCCTTATACACAGAGGACCAGTGAGCTTGGGTATTTCCTGGGGATTTCAGTGCTTCTCCAGGTGCTCCGGTTTCCTTCCACACGGAAACACTCCGTCGTGTACCTGGCTGGAAATATCTGCGGAGGTAGAGGCCTGCAGAGCTTGAGGGTGGAGGGGGGGATTTGGCATTGGCGTAGCACGTGGCGGCTGCCTTCCTGCTTCTCTGTGGTTCCTTCTCGCGCCTCTGAATCGATGTCCCCTCTCGCTCTACGAGAGTAAATCCAAGACTGCGCACGGGCAGCGCCTTACAAGTTGAACATTGTTATAATAAATCATGGAGAAAAAAACGTGGAGTCGATGACTCCAAAACACGTTTTACAAACAGTACTTGGTTAATAACACCGTAAAAAACTAAACGTTTATGTTCATTGGTAACTGACTGTTAACTTAATTATAATAGTTTCATGCGTATTTTTGGCCAGGGAACGAATTACGGAACTAAAAATAAATAAATGAGCAACAATAATCACAATTTGATGACATTTGATGATGCAATTATCGTAAATGTTACATCGTGCGATATTGCAGGATCGCCTGACCTCTAATGATGATACAATGAATGTCTAAACTGGTCCGGAATTTTCCTTGTGTTGAAATTATGCACTCTAAGAAGGAAGGCCGTGTTGCTGATGAGATGTGTAAACATTACTAGATTTTTTAAAGGAGGGACAGGTATGTGCATGAAACGTTAATGGTCTGCTTAAATATGTTGTCATCTGTAACAAGACTCCTACCCAGACGAGGAAGTCACAGGCGGTTTGAACTGCTTAGGAAAATACCGCAGCGTGGAAGGCATTTGTGTAAAACAGTAGCAGTGAGACTGCTGCTTTCACACCGGTGAATCCCCGGCACTACAAATAGTCATTTGATCTTGTTGTGCACCGGAGACACACGACGACTCAGAGGCGTGAGGAATCACACGCGAGCGGGGGAAGGCAGCGCCCAGTTGGCGCTACCAACAATTGCCCGAGCTTTGCGATCCTCTATACATCATGATGATTTCAGCCAGTTGCACGAACGAGTATTTAAGAATGCGGGATGAGATCTGAGCACGCATCAACAACCCGATGCATGCGATGGGGGCAAACTTCTATCCCGATCGGATGGACCAGATGGATATTGGTCCAAATCTTCTGTACTTACTTCTCATGGCAAGCCCAGGGTATGGTCCACCAACCCTCGCTACTGCCGCTTGCAGTGATAGGTGATGGGCAGACACGTGCAGCAGTAGCAGGGCAGCCACCACCACCACACAGTTCCCAGGGCTGCCACCAGGGCCGCATTACCCAGCATGCCACAGGAGGCACTGTGCCGAGGGACGACAACAACTAAAGGGCCTACGGAAAAACACGTCTAACCAAGTTTTGATTTAAAGCTTTCGTGACTGCAGGGATTCACATTCTTGGTTCTTTGGGTAAAGTCCCTTCTACGTGACTTTACCGAAAGAACCAAGAATATGTTTAATCAAGTTTTTTGTACGGTCAAACATGTAACCAAGATATCGTCTTGAATGACTATATTTGTATGGCAAGGATAGGCACAGTGTAGATACAAAGAGGCAGAGTCAGGTTAATGTCAATCTTTTTTTTTTTTATAAATTAACACCGGAGATTAACTTTACGAGATTTGTTTTCATTGAAAATTTTGCAACGACATCTTCAAACGGTGTTTTTCGCACAGTCTCATTCTCAATAGAGAGTAGCGCAAGGTAAGACAAGGCCGTGTGACACGGGGCAGCGGTAGTACCAACTAGGTAAGGTAATTTACCCTTTTACCAGTAAAGGGTAAAGGTTGAGACATGCCAAGGGGTAAGGTAAAGGGTAGGGTAAAGGTAGCTCGGAAAAATTACCCGGTAGGGTAAAGGTAGCGCGAAGTATTACCCGGTAAATACGGTTCCTTGTTTACCGCTAAAAGTTCCGTGGCGCAGTCCGTTGCCTACATTTTAAATTGCGTTCATTGATGTCGGACCAGATGGAGCCGGTCCACGTGCTTGAGGTAGAGGTACTAGAGGTCGAGGATGCCAGCAACGACATTTTTGGGGTCGCTGCGAACAGCAATCGAAAGAGGCAGCGGCATGCGTTCCCGTGGGAGCACACGCACGATTGGATGGAGGGTGATCCCAATGTACAGCAAGGGAAGAGGTTTTCCTCCCACACGAACGCGTCGGGGTGGAAAGCCCACCTCAAGAAGCACAACGTGCTCGCCCCAGGCAGCGAGGTCAGGATGTCGGCGTCGGCGAGCCGCCTAATGCAGCAAACGCTGAGCCGGCCAGCAATCCCGGGATCGCCTCCTGCTAAAGTTTGAGAATGCGGTGGTTGATTTTGTTATCCAAGGTGCAATCTCTTTGCGAGCCGCCGGCAGCGACAAGTTCAAGACATTGGTCCACACATTGACGCTAAAGGGTAAAAGGTAAGGGTAGAGTGATTGTATTGTGGTAAGGTAAAAGGTAGGGTAAAGGTAGGCTCGTTGTTTTAACCTTTTACCTTGCCGAGGCCTAGTACCAACTCCAGAGAGTTTTCACTAAAGACCCACGAAACTGAAGTGCCTAAGGGCCTACAAGAACCCTAATCCGGCTCTGGTTGCCACCTTTTCGACTGCAGAACACACTCGGAAACATTTCTCAGTCAGCCCGGGTCTAGTTTCACCGTAATAAAGCTCAGCGCAACACTGGCACCAGAACTCGGGTACGAAACAATTCCTGTTGCCATAAAACACAGTCGCCCGCAACATTTTTCCTGGACCGTCCGGCCCCACACGCTGACAGGTGGCGATTCTCACTGTGCCGCACTGTACGAAGCAGCGGTAAGATGTGAGCAACTAGAGCAAACGAGAAGCAACAGAAATGTGGTTTTGTAAGAACAAGGATGTTCGACATTTCGCGTACGGACGACGTGACATGAACGTATCAGAGAGAGCAGGATACACAGCAAGAACATTGTGGAGGAAGAGTGAGAGGAGAGAAAGATATCATTTCTTGGACATGTAATGAGAGAACGAGAGACTGAGTGTTTTTTGACCAGGGCAATGATATGCGCTACAATAAACCATGGAAGACATCAAATGAAGTCACATGAGCAATGTTAACATTTGGACGCAACTGGGTGGAGTATCGAATGCAGAGTTCTTGGGTAAATATCATGGACAGAGCTAAATGGAAGGACTTTGAGAAAGTATTTGGTGCATAGAGAGAGATGAGGAAATGAGAAAGTAGAGATACAGGGATAGTGAATGACTGTTGTGTATTTAGGTAATTATGCGCCGAACACAGGGGGTTATGGGAAATACATCAATAGAACGACTGCGTTCACAGGGATGATTATGAATGACCTGTACACCCCTCGTTAGGAGAGTAGATACGTCAATGGAGTGTTAAGAGGTAGGTGTTGAAGCAGGATTGACGCATTAATTTATGGATCAGAAAGCTGGAATTGTTATTTTTAAATGCAACTCGAAAATCATCTGCTAGGTATGTATGCGTTGGTGTACGGTGTTTTTTCTACAATATTTTGCTGTCTTTTCTTGGATTTTCTGTTTGCACTCAGTCACATAGTCACTTTAAGATGTTTTCTTGTTCATGTTTTTGTTTAATGTTTGTTGCGGTTGCACCCGATTCAAGAGCCGAATTGCTCACAGGGCTCTATCTAATAAATTAACTTGAACTTGATGTGGAACTTCTTTCGCGCCGTATGTCGCCAACCGCCGGTGAATACTAGACATCTGTCGTGGTGGGATAGGTTAAGCAACTCGAACGATCAGAACGCGAATATGACGGGGAACCTGAAGAATACGCAAATACGCGATTGCGACACGTGCGCAGGATGTGGGTGGAGGGGGGAGGGAGGTTGCGGTGGACGGGGGGGGGCATTGGAGAGGCACCCAAAGGTCACGGCCAGACGAAAGCCCCAAAAGTAAGAGAGATGATGGAGCGCTGCTGGATGAGCATGGGTCTCAACAGTGCAGCACTTGCAGGATCTTGAGGAATGATGCAAGCTCGTGGAGAGAGGCGGGGGGGGGGACTTGTGGTGGAATCATCTGTGTGATGACCTCTTGACCTTGACTGGCCAAGGCATCTCCAGTTACTAGTTGGTGGCTGTACGTCTAGCTGGGCCTCCGGCATGCATGGGGTTGACATTTTAGATTTTCCAATAGGATTGTGCTTTTTATTTTATTTTTCAGGGCAGTCACGTTTTAAAAAAAGTCTTTTTTGTTATCAACAAGATGATTCGGGTACACAGCACAGGTGGTTGACACCAGCACAACCCACACATTACGGATTACGGTGCAATGGAATCCTGTCAAAACCGCACGTGTCAATGAACTGTATCAATACACTCTACAACCCGCTGGTGTCTTCCTAAGCTCTGATACCCCTGGAGGGAAATTAGGAGGGTGGGGGGGGTAGTGCCTAAATGCCCTCCTGCATGCTCTGAAGAATCAATGCCCACTGGAGGCGAGGGAGTGAAAGGGTTCGGTAACACATTTATCTTTTAAAGCGCATTCTTTACAAAGCGTGCAATTCGTAGGAGCAAGCCCCCTGTTGGTGCCTGTCTTTGACTTTAGTTATTACATTTTATTAAACGACTATATTATAAATGTTGTGCGTTTACTCTCCAACACACCGGTGTGCTGAACTAGTAATGAATTGGCACGTTTTGTTGACGCGACAAACCTTACGAATTGGCTGTGTCGGGTGGTGGCGTAGGTAGAAAAAGAAAATTAAACAAAAAATAATATATCACGACGTATCGATCGCAACACAAGCAGCTCCATCGCTGGATTATTTTTTTGCCACCTGAGGACGACCGCGTGTGTTGCGATCTAAACGTCGTGATAGATTATTTTCTGGTTTTATTTGATTTTCTATCCACGTGACTTTACCGAAAGAACAAAAGAGTATGGATTCCTGCAGTCACGAAAGCTTCAAATCAAGATGGATAATATTGGTCGCGAAAGCCTACTATGTGTTCAACTAAATAAAAATAGTCCCCGTGTGTCTATCATGATAATGTAGGTCACCAGTACTCAACGGGTTACTCATCCAGGGTGAAACAAGTAAACCCGTAAAAACTAAGTTTTTCACTATAAATCCTTTATATGCGTGGCGGCTAGAGTCTTCTCGTCCTCTGGCTTGAGATGGCTGCCACCTATGGGTCAGATGATTGTCTGCCAGTATTAAGCAATTGGTAATTAAATATTTAATTTGTTTTCCCTAAACAGTGTAAAATTTAGGAAATTCTTTTTCACGAAAATTAATTGTCACACACAACGAGTCTGTGTGGAAAATGTCAGCTCGATTGGATCACGGGAAGTGGGTTAAAAAACGAGCGAAAGATTTGCATGGTCCTAAGCAAGCAAGCGAACTTAATATAAAGGATTTAAAACTATATTCGCCTGTGGAGGACGTGGGGATCGATCCCGCGACCTTTGGCATGGGAAGCGAGGGCGCTACCAACTGCGCTACTCCGCCATGGCCTGTGGAGGGGTTACGCTCTGGGCTCCTACACTGTGACGTTCAGCCAAAGCCATGAATGAGTTGTATTTGAATAAATGTAAAATACTTTTTTTTTGCCTAAAAAGTGTAACATTTAAAAAAAAAATTTTAACGAACATGCACGGTCCTAAGCAAGCAAGCAAGCACGCAAGCACGCAAGCAAGTAAGCAAGCGAACTTAATATAAAGGATTTAAAAAAGGGCTCTTAACAGTAACGTGGGACTAAGTCTAATTTAGCAAATAAAGAATAAAAAGTTCGATTCGCGTTTAATTCGTTGCGATTAAAATACAAAACTAATCTGAAGGCGATTCACGATTCGGAGTAGAATCCCTCCGCTTAAATAAGAAAAAAAAAGCGTTTGCTTGCGGTCTGGCTGCATCCCCAGGGCCCACAGGCCCTCGGTCTGAGAGGCCCTCACCACTCTCCCAGTGACGCTTCGTGCTCGGGCATTTCACGGTGGCAGGAAAACCACAGAAGAAGCCGCTTGGTGGAAACGAGCTTGCACATGCATTTTTTTCGGATGCGTGCGCACGCAGTCCACACCTTTTACACAATCATTCGCTGTGTTGTTGCGTTGGTGGGCGGTGCTTTCAAACTTTCGTGAGCGCACGCACTCCATATATATTCGTTGTTTCCATAAGCTTTGAAAAATGCCTCCTAAAATGCCCATTTCCCGCCCTGCCCCCCCTCCACCCCCTCGCTTATCTGCTTCTTCCAGCAGCAGCTGAACTGGGCAGAGGCGCGCCTACGAAGAGCGGGCGGGCGTGTGGGGCCAAAACATCGCCCCCCTTTCCCGATAACAAAACTTGTCACTATCACACGGAGCTCAGCCGGGTTGGGAGGAGGCCACTGCACACATGCACGGACGATATAAAAAAAACTAAAATTTACGAATGAAAAAGTCACAGGGTATCGAGTCCAATAGTTGTTGGATCTGGGAGTAAATCTGAATATATTTTTGTTTCATTCACGAACGGTTATTGGGACGCCGCGTGTGATCTGCTTCTCGCATCTTTTGGGTGAACCGGCTCGGTTGTGAAAATTCCACCCGCGTTCGTCGGCCACAGGAAACCGCTGCCACGGGTTAAACGCCAAACCGAAGCCGACTGCCATCTATTCAAAAAGCAGATCTCGTGGCGGCAAAAGGCGATTTAAACGCACTGTACGCTCATTGTTCACCGACAATTTAGAAACGTCATTAGACCTCATTTGCCAGTACCAAATATAATGATAATAGGGGTTTTCCCCCTTTTTTCTGGCAAAGGAGGTCTAATGATGTAGATGCTCACCCCGAGCCCTCGTTACTTTGATATTGAATTGTCTTTGAGCTGTACGCCTTTTGGCGTCCTCTGGTCGAGCACCAATTGGGTCGAGGCTCAAAAGAAAGCTGTCTCTGGTGTGGACCAAACAGTTTCAAGGACAATGCATATATTATCATAGTGTGTTTTGTTTGCAGTTGACTGCAAGTATTGTGGTTAATGCACACATTAATCCTTGTAAAAGGTTTCAGTTTTCTAGCCAGAAAAAAGGGTGAAGAACCCTATTATTATAATTTAGAAACGTGTCAATTTCTCACACGCACGGGCCCGGTTTAACGAAATCGACGCAGTCGCCGAAACTGCCCCATGGTAGTTTCAAGGCGCGATTCGTACGGCAAATGGCAGAGCGCAAATGGCAAAGTTGACTTCTTAAATTTTGTGGGAGTTGGCGCGCGTGGGATGAGAGGTGCATACTGGGGGCACGCATTACTGTACCAGACCGGCGTTGTATTTATGACACACTTTGAGAGAAGTTCCTCCTCGAGCTGATTCATACATACACAGATACATAGAGGCTTACACACGCACACATAGACTGCACATTAAATTGTTCAGTAACATTCTCTTTGGTTTTTTCGGTGAAGTCACGGAGGTAGACATTTTTAATATAATTCATCTCTCGCTGTGTTCTTCCTGGTTCAGTAGTTCCACTGCTGGATAATTTTTTTCCCCCTGAGGACGACCGCTTGTGTTGCGATCGAAACGTCGTGATAGATTATTTTTTATTTTATTTTTCTACCTACGTGACTTTACCGAAAGATCTTCTTGGTTCTTTCGGTAAGTCACGTAGAAGGGAGATAATAAAAGAATAAAAATATAACATAATACAAATAATAAAATACTAATAAATATTATTTTATAATGTTTTATTTTATTATTTTATTATTTCCCTTCTACGTGACTTTACCGAAAGAACCAAGAAGATGAATCCCTGCAGTCACGAAAGCTTTAAATCGAAAATTTTTACCGAAAGAACCAAAGAGTATAGATTCCTGCAGTCACGAAAGCTTCAAGTCAGGATTGTTCAGTAACACGCTGAGCAGGCAATATCTGGTTGGGAGATGCAAGTCACCAGGGCCATGAGGTGTTAACGTCCCTGTCTCCTATGCTTGCCCATGATGACAGCAACACGTCCAGGACAGAGTTCGTGTCGTGTTTGCTGTTGCTCCGTTGAAAGAGTGCAGGCTGCAGTGGAATACGATATTGTCCATAGTTTGGGTTGCATGGCCACAATCGCGCTACTGTGGCTTGTCTCTTCAACTCCCATTGTTCTAGATTTGAAGCTTTCGTGACTGCAAGGATTCATATTCTTAGGTTTTTTTCGGTAAAGCTACGTAGGTGTAACCGTCACAGCGAGCGTGCTGTGACGGTTCCACCTGAAGACGGAAGCTTGTGTTGCCTCCGAAACGTCTTGATTTTTATTTTATTTTTTATTTTACTTTTATTAATTTTATTTTTTTACCTACGTGACTTTACCGAAAAAACCTAAGAATATGAATTACATTGTTCTGATGCGGCTGATGGCTACACCAGCAGCGTCTTAGAGGGGGATGTCAAAGCCAGGGGGTGCGATGCTTGGGTCTTGAATGAGGGCGTGCATTCTAAATAAAAGTGCTACGATATTCACGAAGGATTATGTTAAGATTGTTTTTACTATGACCCTTTAATTAGCCAATTTGAGATGGTTAATAATATGTTCACCGTTTATTTCCATGCCTCTATTTCTACAATATTTTTTCCATTCATAAAACATCTTCTATATCGACACAAGCACTGCTTCCCCCCTATGTTCCGTTTGGAATTGATTAAAGCTACCATACTGCCTCTACTTGATTACTGTGACATTGTTTATAAATCAGCCCCAAGTACTGTACTGAAGAAGCTTGACTCAATGTATCACTCGGCCTTAAGATTTGCATTGAACTGCCCATATAGGACTCACCACTGTGACCTCTACATTGGGTCAAACTTAACATCTCTGAATGTTCGACGGTTTGTGCACCAGATCTTATTTATTCATGATGTACTTGCAAAAGAATCTGCAGATTACCTGCTGGATCTCATCTCTGTTTCAAAGAACAAATTTGACCTAAGGTCTACACTCATTTACCAGCTTAATATTCCCTATTGCCGTACATATACTGGAGGAAGGGCCTTTGCTATTGATGCCCCCAGGGTCTGGAATGCTGTTGCCAATAAATTGAAACTTGAGTCACTACCTATGAGATCTTCACTCAAAACTGCTCTAGAGGAGTTGTACACCCCTAGCTGCCAGTGCTATTCAGTGACCTAAATTAAATGTTTCGCTCCGGATGATCGCTACAAAGTATGACCTGTGTTTTGATTTAGTGTGCTGATCTTAAAGGTGGAGTGACTCATGCAGCCAGCTATGGCTGCAGGGTTTTGGTAGTACATGTTGTTTATGCCATTTATTGTGAAAATTCTGTCACAGTTCCTATGATTGCTTTTTCATTGCTTTCATGGCTTTATTTTGGTGATTTCGAAAAGTGTATTGGTTTAGCCATGTTTGTTTGTTGTAGTACAGAGTTAGACTGATGGCCTTAATCTAAGCTGTCTTGTGGTTGTTGTTGTTGTTGTTTGACTTGCATCCCACTGGGATTTTTGCACACAGCGTTGGTGTACGGTGTTTTTTCTGCAATATTTTGCTGTCTTTTCTTGGATTTTCTGTTTGCACTTAGTCACATAGTCACTTTAAGATGTTTTTTGTTCATGTTTTTGTTTTTTGTTTGTTGCGGTTGCACCCGATTCAAGAGCTGAATGGCTCACAGGGCTATACCTAATAAATGAACTTGAACTTGAATCTTCTATCGCTGTGAATGAATTTGGTGAAAGAACATCTGCTCACCTGGCTCCCCTCCTAACATGTCTTTTATTGTACTTTCTTCATGCAATCTCAGTGTTGCTGTAGTTCAGTGGACTATACATATATTTAAAAAATATATATAGACCTTGGTTTGGATGACTGTATCTATTCTCAGTGTATCGAATGCCTCATCATAGCTTACGAAGGCGAGGTGTAATGGTGTCTGATATCCATTCGTGTTTAACAGAATCTCACTAAAACTACGTTCGTGGTTTCAGTGAGATGTATAGACTTTGTTTCTAAACCTGGCTTTGTGCTTGGCCTCTAATTATTCAGTCTCTCTCTTTCCAGTGATCGCCGTGAATTCTTCAACACGGGATGTATCAACCCCGAATGAAGAATCTAACAACGCGGTCTGTAGCTCAAGGCCGTAGCAATGGAGTCAACATTGGGGGGGACCAAATCTTTCAGGGGGTCTGGGGGCCCCCCCAGAAAAGAATCTCAATTTGAAAACTAATTTCCTGCCATGTCCTGCCTAAAATATGAAAAAATTCACTAACACATGGGATGGACTTTTTATTTATTTTTTACAATAATGTCTAATAGTGTATTGTATTACATTGCTCTGTTTTTTTAGTTTTTACCTTTTCTTGTTTCATTGTATGTAATGGCAGAGATTAGGGATTAATAAAGTACAACCATAACCACAATCATATAAACATAAATCTATTTATAGCAATATATTGGGGGGGACATTTTGAGCATATATATTATAATTACGGCCTTACTGTAGCAAAACACTTGAAGAATATCTGTTGGAGGTACACAACTGGAAAGCTCATCAGAGTATACGCATGAGTTGACCACACGCAGAACTTGTGGCAAAACATGCAAACAAACGTGCTCTGATAGTTGTCGCATCGTCTTTGCAACTAATTGGCCTCTGGTGTCTCTGGTGAAGGCTAATCAGTCTCAAACACAGTTTTTGTTACTGGGTAGTAAGTGTTATTTCGTAATTGCTTATGCCTAATTTTTTTCGAAAATAGCTATTATTCCCCACAAACTTTGCTTTTGTGACCAGGACAGTGATATTTAGAAATTTACCTATTTTCAATGAGAAAACGGACGAATTTGTGTTTTTTCGTTCACATAAAGTCAGAAAAAACAACATATGATTAAAAATTAACATGTACTTATACTAAAGTAATAAAAACATTACTACAAAAGATTTATAAGTGAGTAGTTTTTCGAGATAATACTGTAAGTTACTCTCACGAATCAGCCCCCAAATGTAGTCTCCCATCATGTTCTCGTTATACTGTCCTTAGTAGCGGCGTTCAAAGTCCAGTATATCCTGGTGGAAGCGATCGTCTTGCTCCTCCAAGTACGCTCCCATGTTCTCCTTGAATTTATAAAAATGAGCATGAAGGATATGGACTTTGAGGGGCATCCTACAGCTCATTGTGCCGTAGTTCTTCACCAGAGTCTCAACCAGCTCCACATAGTTTTCGACCTTGTGATTGCCCAGGAAGCCACGAACCACTGCGACAAAGCTGTTCAAAGCAGCTTTCTCCTTACTAGTGAGCTTCTTGGATAATTAATTGCACTCCAGGATCTTCTTTAACTGTGGTCCGACGAAGACACGCGCTTTGACCTTTGCCTCAGACAGCTTAGGGAAGAAGTCTTCAAGGTTCTTGAAGGCTGCCGACTCCTTATCTACAGCTCTGACAAATTGTTTTATGAGGCCCAATTTGATGTGCAGTGGTGGCATCAGCACCTTCTGGGGGTCCACCAGTGGCTCCCACTTGACGTTGTTCCTCCCCACAGAGAACTCGGTCTGCTGTGGCCAGTCCCGCCTGTGGTAGTGCGCCTTGGTGTCCCTGCTGTCCCAAAGGCAAAGATAGCAGGGAAACTTGGTAAAACCGCCTTGGAGACCCATCAGGAATGCCACCATTTTGAAGTCTCCAATGACCTCCCAGCCGTACTCATCATACTTCAAGGCGTCCAGCAAGGTTTTGATGCTGTTGTAATCCTCTTTGAGGTGCACCGAGTGAGCCAGGGGAAGAGATGGGTACTTGTTACCATTGTGGAGCAGCACGGCTTTGAGACTCCTGGGTGAGCTGTCAATGAAGAGGCGCCAATCGTTCTGGTTACAGGCGATTCCGATTGCCTCTAACAGACTGGTCACATTGTGGCAGAAGCAGAGCCCATCTTGACGGGTGAAGAAGCTGCCAACAAGTTGGTGACGCTTCCTCTAATCTGCGACTTGCAAATGTTCATCCAACAAGTTCCACTGCTTGAGCCTAGACGTCAAAAACTCGAAATTTGACTTGGTGAGACCAAGATCTCTGATCAAGTCGTTGAGGTCTTTTTGGTTGGGGTAGTATGGGTTTCTCTCCTCAGCTCCACCTCTGAAATTTTCATCTGAATCTACAACGTCTTCCTCGCTCTCTGACTTGCCGCTCTCTTCTAAAGACGGCTGCTCTCTCTCTGGAGGAGTGGGTACGGGGAGCTCATGGCAGTGTGGCACCGGGGCGATAGATGAAGGAAGGTCCGGATACGTGATAGCAGGTGCATTCTTGCCAGTCCGACGTTTGGAAGGGTCCACCATGCAAAAGTAGCAGTTGCTTGAGTGGTCAGTGGGTTCCCACCAAATTCTTGGGATAGCGAACTTCATGGCTCTCTTTTCCCCTCTGGACCATCCTACAAAAATACACTTATTTCACCCATTACTAATGTGTAAGATATTCTCGCAACATTTTTCATCTATGATATATTGTTTTCAATAACATTGAAAATTGTAAAACATAAAAAAAAATGTTTACAATTTAATATTATAAAACATATTTTAGAACATAAAATTCCGAGCAACAATTGTCCATCTTGATAATTGGTTCTTTACCCTTCTATCTGGCAACAAAACTGACACCTTTTTTTACAAGGAGTCATGTTTGCATAGACCGCAATACCTGCAGTCATAATACAAACAAAAGAACATAACTCTGATAATGTACACTGTCCTTAAAGTTGATTGATCCACACCCGAGACAGCTTTCCTTAGAGCCTAGTCTCATATGGGTTGGACCAGATGACGCCATCTTACCTTCCAGAGTTTTTTTGCATTGCTCACAGATGAAATGAGGTGCCCAGGGTTTGTCTTGATCCCCGACAGGCATGCCGAAATATGCCGTGTAGGTCTCACACATCTTAGCAGATGCTTCTGCAGAGTACTTTCTCGCTCTTGTCTTGATAAATTGGCCGCAGACATAGCAAAATGCGTCTTCCGGATGCTTGCAGCCTCTTGATTCCATCTCAGAAAAATGCAGATATGTATCCAGTTAAGCAGCTGGAACTAAACTGAACTGATGGGCTTAAGGCCCTTGTATTTATACTACTATTTATATTACTGGAAAGTTCTAGAATGTTCTAGAAGTTACTCCAAGTTTACTTGGCACTGAATCTATCTGGAATGTTCTGGAAAATATGTAAATTTTAAAATATCAGTGTCCTGGTCACAAAAACAAAGATTGTGGGGATTAATAGCCATTTTCTGTATGTTTGAGGCATAAGCAATTGGGAAATAATGCTTACGACCCAGGAACATAAATAAATAAAATACACAGTGTTATCAGAGCAGGTTTGTTTGCAAGGTTTTACCACAATTACTGTGTGTGGTTACTGCAGACTTGATGACTTGCAAAATGTTTCTATTTGGCGTTTGAATATCTGAACACCTCCTGTTTTATTTCCAGAGAGGGTAAAACCTCTTCTTAATTTTCATGATTTTGTATACCGACCAAAAGGATTCCATAGATACATACGAGTATGCGTGTGTGTGTGTGCACCGTGGGCAATTCTCGAGGTTGGACCAGGATCACAGCGATGACATAAAGATACATGTGGGAGCGGGTTGGAGTGATTGTTGTAAACTTGAACTTGACAATAAACAGCGACGTGACAACTTCAAATCAATGCGGATTGCCCGACATCACACAGATCACAAACCGGGACAATGGCACCAACGTTCATCATCATCGTCATCCCAGCAGGGCATAGATCATGTCTGATTATGATGATGCCCAGGAAGTCGTTGACCCATATAACAAAGATCCCCCGTATAGCCTGTAACAGACTGTAGGGGCAAGTGCTGTTAGCGAGCAGCACCTATGAAGGCCGGCGCGGCACACGAGTGGGTGGGTGCCCAGCTCCACGCCCGACCGCCTTCGTCTCCCCATCGGCGATGTTTACTACACACAGCACCAGGTACTCATTTGAGGCCGAGTCGACCTACGGGAGGCCCAGGACCGGTTCAGGCAATCGCCAAAACCGGTGTCGTTCGTCGTGCGAGCGTGAATCGAGCGCGGACTCGGCGCGTCCTTAGCGCAGCGTCGCGCGAACAGCGACACCGCCGCTCCCCACCCCAGATGACAAGACGCACGCGCACACAGATAGACGCACGTGCACAGACACAGACGCGCGCGTTCGATAAACGCTGAGTGGTGTTCCCGCATAGTTTGAACGATGACAGCCCGAACGCAAACACTGACAGCCCGACAAAGGTGTGCCCGTGCAAGCAAGTGGGCCACGTGCTGAACAAGAGCGCCAAGCTCGCATGGGAGAGATAGAGAGAGAGAGATAGAGAGAGAGAGACAGCATCTGCGCTGTATCGAGAGTGACAGATGTAGAGCAAAGCTGCGAAGCAATGGGGTTGACTACACCGCCGTTAGACTCACAATAACTACGCCTCAAGTCTGTCTTGTGTTTCTTGCTAACAACGTCGTGGGTGTTGCACCGTCAGTTTGTTGCCGTACCCAGTGCCGGATTATCCTAGTAGCAAAAGTAGCTACTACATATGCAGTAGTAGCTACTACATATGCAGCTACTACATGTGTAGTAGCTACATGTGTAGTAGCTACATGTGTAGTAGCTACATGTGTAGTAGCTACATGTGTAGTAGCTACATGTGTAGTAGCTACATGTGTAGTAGCTACGGGCCCCGAACTTTCAAGGGCCCCGCGCTAAACGCTTTCAAGCTATCGATTCCGGTTCAGTGACTCTGCACTTGCTCTATTACTATAGTACCATACCGCCTTCAACTGTTATGAACGACTGGGTGTTTAAGGTTAGCGATTTGTCGTATTATCTGGCTGTATAGCTAATGAAACAATACAATTACTTTACTATGCAAGTTAAAATGTGTGTTTTATTATTTACGTGTTTTTTTTCTTATTTAGGGCCCCTTTATAACAAATGCTACAGGCCCCGCACTAGTTTAGTCCGGCACTGGGCCTACCCTCACACCGCCGATTAGCACGGTGGGCTACGCACGGTGCGAAAGAAGTTCAGCATCGTGCGACATTGCAGCAGCGACTGAACGATACTCCGCAGTTAAAGGGGCCGTCCATAAATGACGTCACGCACCTAGGGGGGGGGGTCAGACATTTGTGACGATGTGTGACGAGGAGGGGGGGGGGGGGGTTTGAGAATGTGACGTCACATCAAAATGCGCAACTTTAAATAAATATAGACAACACGTTCTACTTAATTAAATAGACTTTTTAATAAATGTTTTCTCCTACAACATCAGAGTGCAGCGCCACATTAAATACGCACTACAATGACAATAGTTAAAAGCGATTTGAAGCATGTTTAATTTTTTTTTTGGGGGGGGGGCAGAGCTTTGTGACGTCATATTTGAGGGGGGGGGGTCTGACTTTTCGTGACGCAGTGTGACGAGGGGGGAGGGGGACAAAAATCGTCCAAAATCGCGTGACGTAATTTATGGACGGCCCCAAAACTTCTCTCCGGGAGTTACACCTGACACGTGCCCTCGTGCTTGGTCTCTGCCACGTCCAATCGCAGCCAGCAGCGAGCAGATCGTGACAACGACACGGCGACATTCTGAAACGCTGCTGCTGCTGCCGCCGATGTTGTCGTCGTTTAATAGTCATCTTGATTCGTGCTGACGAACACGGTGTACGAGGTGATGCAGTTGAACGGCGAGTGAGTTGGCCACAGAGCCGCACAATCGGAGACGAACAAACTCCCTGTATTCTTAGGGTTTTTTTCGGTAAAGTCACGTAGGTAAAACATTTCAATTAATAAAAGTAAAATAAAAAATACAATTAAAATCACGACGTTTCGGAGGCAACACAAGCTTCCGTCTTCAGGTGGAACCGTCACAGTACCATAGCTTACTTTTATTAATTTTATTTTTTTACCTACGTGACTTTACCGAAACAACCTAAGAATATGAATCCTTGCAGTCACGAAAGCTTCAAATCTAAACTCCCTGTAACCAAAAACCAGCCCGTGACGCGCTCTCAAACGCGTGGCGTGTCGGAAGCTCAGCAGGCGCTCCGTGTGCGCGCCTGGATCGTGCTCCTCTTATGGACCAACCAACCATGCGCAGGGCAGCTGCTGCAGGCTGCTGCAGGGCTGTGTTGTGGGAGGGCACTCCAGCAACAACCGGTCGTTGTACAGTACTTCTATGAACCCATACATCGTTGTTCTCTCGCCTTCACCAACGCGCCCAGAGCAGCGTGGTGAAGTATGGTCACGTAACCCGCCCCCCCGCCCCCCCACCACGATCCACACGGGGCAAAGGGCAGGACCTCATCCCGCACCTCCGGTTGGCCGCGTACGGCGCAAAAGAAGTCCAACATCCAGCGGAGTATTGACAGAGGGGCCGTGGTTAACACGCGCACGCCGTGGGACCAGGCTCACGCGTGGCACGCGTGCCACGCGTGCCACGTGTCCCACGTGTGCCACGTGTCCCACGTGTCCCACGTGTGCCACGTGTCCCTGCTCTGAGTCGTGTTCCCGTGTGCGCAGTGCCGGTGCAGGACTGCGTTGACATGGGTACATGGGCGACTTTGGTGAACTTTCACGGCCGAACTTTATATATGTGTGTGTGTGTTAAAGGGGAGCGCACCGCGTTCTAAATGAACGCTACAAATGCCTTCTTACAAATGCAACAATCTCAAGACCGTGGTTGTATGGGAACAGTTGTGCACGGCGTGGTTACTTTTCTCTTTGAGGATGGGGGGGGGAGGGTGGTTTCGATATTTGCTTGAGGAAGTTAGTCGAAGGGTTTTTTTTTTACACTCCCATTTTGGCTATCCTAAAATCCAATATCTGAAAGAGGCAAGCGTGGAACGGAATTGACGGCGATGCGGTAACTTCTGTGTGCGCGCGGCGTGTGCGTTTCAGCTGATAACCAGCCTCTCTGCTCGCAGCGGACTGCGGGAAGTAGTGTGTGTGTTTGTGTGTGGGGGCAGAAGGCTGGCATTTCAGCAGGGCCCCCTTTAGCTCCCAGAAAGAAAGGGGTGGGGGGGGGTGTGAAAAGAAAAACCCCGAAGCCAGCTGCATTATCTTGCAACGCCCAGGAGCAATTCATAACGAGGCACTATCGCTGCCTTCCGAGTTCCTGGCTTGCCGTCGCTGCTGTAACGAGTCCCGGTCCGCGGCGACGTTGATGCGTTGCGCGCGTCCGAACGACGAGTTTCGTTCTTCGCGAACACCCCCAGCGTCGTCGAGGGGGAGATCTCGACCCTCACCATTGACGCGACGCCTCGGCGGACTTGGGGTGAGTCGGAGTGCTGCTGCTGCAGCTGTGGCCGTCTGCCGTGGGGGCGATGGCTTTGGTGGGTTTGTTGATGGGGGTCGTTGGGTAATCGTCTGTTCTTGGACGTCACTTCGCTTTGTGTGTGTGTACGTGTGTCAAATAAGATGTGGGATTGTACAAAGAAGAAGAATACCTCTGCTGTGGTGTGTGACGTAAGCGGAATGAGTTTTGACTTTTAAAGTTTAAATCGCCGCGACGCGTTGCGGAATGTCTCGTGAGCGACTTCGTGCTTATGATTGCGAACGTTGACGAACGTCGCACCGCACCGACACTTCGCGTGGAGTCTCACGGCAAGTGCTGGAGCGCTGTCACGCCGCCCGTTCAATGTTGGTCGCGTTTGCACTCACGGGAGGCGCACGCGTGCACATCCTGCACACCCCGTACACCCCGCACACGTGTACCCTGCACACCCTGCACACGTGTACCCTGTACACCCCGCACAGCCTGCACACCCTGCACACGTGTACCCTGTACACCCCGCACAGCCTGCACACCCTGCACACGTGTACCCTGTACACCCTTGCACACCCTGCACACCCCGTACACCCTGCACACGTGTACCCTGTACACCCTGCACACCCTGCACACGTGTACCCTGTACACCCTTGCACACCCTGCACACCCCGTACACCCTGCACACGTGTACCCTGTACACCCTGCACACCCTGCACACGTGTACCCTGTACACCCTTGCACACCCTGCACACCCTGTACACCCTGCACACCCTGCACACCCTGCACACCCCGTACACCCCGCACACGTGCGCGTCAATTAACTTAAAATGCCGTAAAACGTCCGAGCGCGTGACATCAGTGGCAATTGCTCGCGGGTTCACTCTCCAACACACAGCCGCTGTCACTCGTGACGACTTGGCACGTTCTGTTTACGCGACAAACTCCATCGCGAATTGGCTGCGTCGGGTGGCGGCGGGGTTAACGACACATCCGTATTTTTGCTCGTATTTAATCCAAAAGGGTTGGGGGGGAGGGAATAACCCCTCGATTGTGATGCCGTCCATCGCGCTACCACTTCCAGGCCGTGTTGCATCGTCCATCGCGCGCAACTCTCGATCCGCGCGGTCTGGCAACGTACGGCGCGAAATAAGTTCAACGCGCACGCGAAGTTGGGGGGCACGCGAGGCGCTGTTCCCGAGTGAGCGCCGACTCGAGGATGATGGGGGGGCACCCGACACGCGGGAACGAATGGAAGACCACAGGAGGGGGAGGTGGGGAGAGGGGCTGGGGTGGAGAGAAACTACGCACACAGAGACAGCACACAGAGACAACACACACGTGCTGAGGGACACACGTGCTGAGAGACACGCGTGCTGAGGGCAGATAGGAGATGGATCGGAGGGAAGTTGGGGAACCCGTCCCGCCACTCACCGATGACGATGATGATGGCGTCTCGCGAATATTCAATTCGGCGAAATGTGAATGATTGCAACAATGGCGAGGCATGCGTTTGGAAGGTATTGGAAGTCTTTCTGAGCGTGCATTCAATTCCCGACACACCCGTGCGTGTGTGTGTGTGGCCAAAACAACCGTCTGTGGGAGATCCCCACCACGTCTGTTGAGTGCTCGCCCAGCTGCATTGGCATCTGATTTGCCGAACGACTACGTTCAGACGAAGGTCACACTCATCACACGCAAAGTGCTCGCCACAATGAACCACAACACCTTTGGCTGAAGTCGTCAAGGAGCAGAAACCATCATCGCGCCAACTCCGCTCATCCTCGCAGCGGCTTGTGGCGAGACATCGAACCAAGACGGCGGTCACCGCAACGCGTTGCGCTTCCAGACGCGCTTGTGCGGCCGTCTGGAACGCTCTTCCCTTCCGATACGGTGCACTTTTAAAGCATCGTCCAGATTGACAAACTCGCTTCTTCAGAAGTGCTTTGCGTGTTCGGTTTCTTGTCCTTCCCTCGCAGCTCCGATGTAGCACGTTTGGCTGTGCACGGTGCGAAATAAATCCTACGCACAAAGATCCCCCGCGTAGCCTGCACAGACTGTAGGGGCAAGTGCTGTGAGCGAGCACCTATGAAGGCCGGCACGGCGCACGCGGAGGTGGCTGGCCAGCACCACGCCCGGCCGCCTTTGTCTCCCCCAGTGGCGATGTTTACGCATCGCGCCAGGTGCTGACTTGAGGCCGAGTCGACCTAGAGGAGACCCAGAACCGGCTCAGATAATCGTCACTGGGTGTTGGCCGTGAGCGGGAATCCAACCCGGGTCTCTGCGGCGCTTTACCGACAGAACCAAAGAGTATGGATTCCTGCCGTCACGAAAGCTTCAAATCAAGATTGGCACCGCAGTCGTTGAGCCTCGTCACCTTTGGTGCGGATGCTGTCGTGATATTTTAGACGCACGCTCTGCAACGTACGGGAGCCTCCTTCATCCCTTGTCGGCTGGCTGGGGAACCTCCCGTCATCCGAATGTCGCAGCAGGGAGTTGGTGGGGGGAGGGGTTCAACTTTAAGAGGCACCGCACATTGCCGAGGCTATCAGCGCCCCAACTCCCGGCCTGCGGTGCAAGGGGGACGGGTTGCGACGTGCTCGTTCCACCCGGAACTATTATCGTGAGAAACAAGAAATGCTCAGCGTGGTGTGACGGTGCAGAGACGTGTTGGGGAAGCGACGATACCGTGGCTAGACGGGAGCGTGAAGAGTTGCTTTTGGAACACATCTCGTGTGTGGCAGTTGTGTCGTTCGTCGTGAAATTGTGGCCTTCCACTGGGTTGAGTAGCACGGTTGGCTACGTACGGCGCGAAAGAAGTTCAACGTACACACGTGCGTGCAATCGAATCTATGGAACGTATGGTGATCCACTGCAGTTTAACACGTCGGCTTTCGCAACCGGTATTATTCATCGATTGGCGTTTTGTTAACGTGACACTTTTTTTTTACTGATTGGCCGTGTCGGGTGGTGGAGGGTTTTTGCGACACATTGATCAATAACGCGATCGAATCCTCTGCAGACATCGCTCATTCACCGGAAGAGGAGCAGCAACACTGCACGAGCAGAGCTCGGCGTTGGCATGTAGCCCCCTGGGCACATTGCTGCCATCGTAGGCGAGCGTAGAAGAGAATAGCGTGGCGTTAATTCGTGATGTTGGCGGAACAGCGTGGGAAGAAGAAGAAGTGAATATCTCGATTTAAAGCTTTCCTGACTGCAGGGATTCATCTTCTTGGTTCTTTCAGCAAAAGTCACGTAGAATGGAAATAATAAAATAATAAAAATAAAACATAGTCAAATTATTATTTAATTATGTGTTAATAATTATTTTATTGTGTTTTATTATTATTTTATTATTTCCATTCTACGTGACTTTACCGAAAGAACCAAGAAGAAGTGAATATCTGTCGTGATGATGTCCGACACTGCTTAGGACTCAGCCACTCGCCCCGGGTCCATCAGCTGCGGGTTGGATGCCTCGAGCGCATGGAGGCATCTCACGAGGGCATAATGTGGTGAAGGGGTTTCTGTAAAGACGATAATTCTAATCGCCACGTGCCAGTGGGAGAGCGAGCGACCCGTAGTTGGAACGCTGCGAGTTCAAATCCGAGCTGTTGGGGGGTTGACTCAGCTCATCCCTCCTTCCCTCCGGGGTCGATAAAACAGGCACCACTTTATGGGGAAGTCAACAGTGGTTGTCCCTCAGATAGACTCGCCCCATCATAGGAATGTGGAATTACCACCGCTGGCTCTGCAGGGCTGTGAGCAGGTGATGAGCACCAATGCCCCAATGCTCATTCGAGCAGGGAATCACCAATTTTGACCGAATTTTTGTTTGTGAGAGTAACTCGCATTTTAAATACTCAAGTCTGTGTGTGTGTGTTAATTGCTTTGCATATTCATTTCACGCGTCACATGCCGCGTACGATGTCAGCTATCCTGGTGAACCACACAGGTTAGTAGGCATTGCATCACCCCGCATAGAATCCCAAAAAAGAATCAACTGATACGTGACGTCACCCGAGGAGTGACAAACACACGCAGCCGTCGCGTTTCATGAGCATTGTAACATTTGACAGTTATTGGAAGTGCCCAAAGCACCGCCACAGTAGACACGCGTTGAACAACATCCCGTCCCCCCCCCGTGGCACAATATGCCCGTGCGTGGACTTCCTCGTTGCGCAACGGCGAGCAGGGCATCTGTTCCCTGCAGGCCACGGTCGATCCATTCACGCCCTGTGGGGGGGTGGGGGGTGCAATAACACACGAGAGGCTGCACAGGAGGGCAACCTTGGCTCGGACAGAGGGCACCGTCAACGCACGCGTGGAGGGACGCTGAAAACGTGCGTATTCGCAGGACCACTCACTAATGCGTTCAGCACAGGGGGGGGGGGGGGTCTAGGGGGGGGGGCTCTTGAAGGAAGCGGCTTCCTCTTCGTGACGCTCTTGAGGACTAACCGCCGTCTCGCGTTCGCCCACAGTGCATTGCGGCTCTTGAAATATTGAGGGGGTTTTTTGAAAATGTTATTGAACCGAATAGGGTGAAAGAATACAAATGATCTTTCTTGTTATTCTGGTTACCGGCAGCCCCCCCCTCACCCCCTGCATTAGGCCCATCGGCTCACATGTCTGGCCACAATGTAGGAGCCAGCCGTGTTCACAGCCACGCATCCAATTGGACCCTCTCAACACACCAATAACAGCCCTGCACACCCCCCATGAACTGTGCTGCGAATAATAAATTAAAGATTGACACATTGGTGACCCATATACTCACATAGAGACCCAGAGACTCACACAGAGACCCAGAGATTGACAGGGTCAGACTCACACAGAGACTCACAGAGACAGACTCACACAGAGACCCAGAGACTCACAGAGACACTCACACAGAGACCCAGAGACTCACAGAGACACTCACACAGAGACCCAGAGACTCACAGAGACAGACTCACACAAAGACCCAGATACTCACAGAGTCAGACTCACACAGAAACCCAGAGACTCACAGAGACAGACTCACATAGAGACCCAGAGACTCACAGAGACTGACTCACATAGAGACCCAGAGACTCACAGAGTCAGACTCACACAGAGACCCAGAGACTCACAGAGTCAGACTCACACAGAGACCCAGAGACTTACAGAGACAGACTCACATAGACACCCAGAGACTCACAGAGACAGACTCACACAGAGACCCAGAGACTCACATAGAGACCCAGAGACTCACAGAGACTGACTCACACAGAGACCCAGACTTACAAAGAGACACATAGACTCGCGTTGAGTCAACACTCACATAGAGACAAATAGGCTTACAATCGAATTATTGATGTTTGTTAAACGTGTAGATACTGTGCATATGATGATCGTGTGTTGTGTTGTTTTGCGTTCAGTGCTAACAAGCGGTGTTAATTCTTTCGCCCCTTCTCCCCCACCAAACTCTTAGAATAATAACAACTCTGCTCAATTCAAGAAACGTGTTGTGACTCGTATCGGTTTCAACTTTGATAATAGTGCTGCTTGCGGCTGCCCGCTCGACGTTTTGGGCCACTTGGGCTTGTGCTCAGCGACTGTGTTGAAAATAAATAAAAAATATACGAGATATTTATTTAATATAAAGTGCTGTACCATGGTGTTGCATGCTGTAGATATAATTTGTCTATTGATGCCAAATGAATGAGTGACCGTGACATGCATGGGACGGCACAGTAAACCACTCCAGGCCGCCTTTGTCTCCCCCTGTGTTGATGTTTACGCACACCTCGCCAGGTACCCGTTTAAGGCTGAGCCGACGTTAACGAGGCCCAGGACCGGCTCAAATATCCTCCAGGCGTTATCGGTGGTGAGCGGGAACCGGACCCGGGTGGTCGGGCTTCCGTTGCAGTGCGCTAACCACTTACGCCACCGCCCCCCTAGGCGCGCACATCATCTGTGCGCGCACCTGGGCAAATGTTTTCTTAATTTGTACTGCAGTCCCTCGGGTGGTGAACAAAAAGCATCATCGCTGGGCGCGCGAGAGTGCATCGCTTAAAGCAGTGGTTCTAAACCTTCACTGCAGCCTTTGCTACCCCATTTTTTTCTCAATCGTAAAAGAAAATATATCTATGTGTATGTAAGTCCATATGTGTGTGCGTGTAAGTCGATGTCTGTCTGTATGAGTCCATATGTGTGTGTGTGTGTAAGTTGATGTCTGTCTGTGTGAGTCCATATGTATGTGTGTGCGTGTAAGTTGATGTCTGTCTGTGTAAGTCCATGTGTGTGTGTGCGTGTGCGTGTAAGTCGATGTCTGTCTGTGTGAGTCCATATGTGTGTGTGCGTGTGTAAGTCGATGTCTGTCTGTGTGAGTCCATATGTGTGTGTGTGTGCGTGTAAGTTGATGTCTGTCTGTGTGAGTCCATATGTGTGTGTGTGCGTGTAAGTCGATGTGTTTCTGTGTGTGGGTCGATGTCTGTGTGTAAGTCGATGTGTGTGTCTGTATTTTTCGCCCGGGCAATGCCGGGTACTTACCGCTAGTTGCTGATAAATACGTGGGGTTTGATGAAACTAAGTAAGTTGTATTCGCGTGCCCGTGCGTAATTTGTGTTTTCGATGATTTACCTTCTGAAGAAAATCTGCCCACGTCTCGCACCCCTCCAGAAAGGGCATCTCACGCCCCCAGGTGAAGAAGCACTGCTGCCTAATCGATACACGGCCAGATGGCTTAGAGGTCAGAGCACAGGTGCTAAGATGTTCGTAATCCAAATTTAAACCTTTTGCATGGAATCAGGTCTGCATTCACCACACACAGTACTTGTAGTGAACATCAACGCCGTAGCCATGGAGTCAACATTGGGGGGGACCAAAACCCAGAAAAATATCTAAATTTGAAAAGTCAATTTCCTGCCTAAAATATAAAAAAATCACTAACACATGGGATGGACTTTTTTTTTTACAACAATGTCTAATAGTATATTATATTACATTGCTGTTTTTACTTTTTTTTACCATTTCTTGTTTCACTGTATGTAATGGCAGAGATTAGGGATTCATAAAGTACAACCATAACCACAATCATATAAACAGAAATCTACGCATTAATTTATATGAAGACAAGTTCAGATATTGTGGCCAAGGTTTAGCAAATTGTTGTTTTTATTTACATAGCATAGCAATTTCGATTTAAAGCTTTCGTGACTGCAGGGATTCATCTTCTTGGTTCTTTCGGTAAAGTCACGTAGAAGGGAAATAATAAAATAATAAAAATAAAACGTAATAAAATACAATTCTCACGACGTTTCGGCCACAATGCAAGCAGCCGTCCTCAGGTGAAGAACAGGTCTGTCGAAAAGACAGCGTCTGAATGAAAAAGCATAGCAATTATTTTTATAGCAATATATTGGGGGGGGGGAGAGGGGACATTTTGACCAATATATATTATAATTACGGCCTTGGTGGAGATGCAAAGAGAACACAAATTGTCTTGGACCGTGATCGGCCGTCACCGTGCGCAGCCAACCGTGTTCATCGGGGGAAAGACAACAAACTAAACACACAAGAAGGTCCCGTGAGGGGCCGTCCATAAATGACGTCATGCACCTGGGGGGGGGGGGGTCAGACATTTGTGACGATGTGTGACGATGGGGGGGGTTGAGAAATGTGACGTCACGTCAAAATGCGCAACTTTAAATAATATAGACGACACGTTCTGCTTAATTAAATATACTTTTTATAAATGTTTTCTCCTACAACATCAGAGTGCAGCGCCACATTAAATACGCACTACAATGACAATAGTTTAAAGCGATTTGAAGCATGTTTTATTTTCAAAATAAAAATATGGTTTTCGGGGGGGGTGGGCAGAGCTTTGTGACGTCATATTTGAGGGGGGGTCTGACTTTTTGTCACGCCGTGTAACGAGAGTGGGGGGGGGTCAAAAATCGTCCAAAATCGCGTGACGTCATTTATGGACGTCCCCGATGATGCAGCTGCTCCCCCGAGCTCTAAATGCTCTGTCACGTGGCATTGCCCTGGTGCTGTTCGTCTTGTGGCGTTCTCTGGTGTAGGCCAATCAGCTTCAAATACAAAGCCACTTATTATCACGGCATGTTTGTGTTTGCATGTCCAGCACGCGTGCGTGTGGTTAATGCGGACATGGTTCCTTGCAAGAGGAATCTATTTGGTGTTTGAACATCTTAACACCCGTTTCATTGCCAGAGAGGGTAAATCTTGATTTCAAGCTTTCGTGACTGCAGGTTCTTTCGCTAAAGTGTCTGTGTTTGTCTCACCTGATGACAGTTGCTTGCAGAGCCGGCCCAGCCACTAAGCGACCCTTGCAATTGCAAAGGGCCCCGTGGCCAGCAGAGGGCCCCCTAGAGTCACTGCTAGCTAGTGGGTAAAAAAAATCATACGTCAAAGGAGCCTCAAACCAAATTTTGCTTAGGGCCCCCAAAGGTCTAGGGCCGGCTCTGGTTGCTTGCGTTGCGATCGAAACGTCGTGATCTATTGATTTTCTATCTACTTTACTGAAAGAACCGAAAAGTGGAGAGAGGGTAACATCTCTTTTTATCATTGGCTTGACTTGACATGGGAGAATATATTGGCAGAGTGTAGGAAGATGAACGCCCAACTGTCTACAGGGGTCAAAAGGTCACTTGAAGGAGGTCCCGTGAAACATCTTTGACAGCCATTCTCCGATACAGCGCCTTGCCACGTAATTCTTTCATCAACAAAGCAACTTTGGGGTGCGTGTCAGAGGTAGGTCCGCCCACCCGCGATCGCAGATTTATTTTCCGTTCCGGATTAAGTTCAGTCACAGAGTTAGAAGCGAGCCGCTTCTCCACCGAGCCGCACTTGAACTCCGAGAGCCACGCGCGACTCGTGAGCCACGGTCTGGCCACCTCTGCCCGATACGCCAACAAGCGTGCCAACGTCGCAGCAACGTTGGCATGTGATTGGAACCGATGGGCCAACGGTATCCCAACGTTGGCCCAGCGATTCTGTGTTTAAACTTGATTTGAAGCTTTCGTGACTGCAGGAATTAATCTGTGGTTCTTTCGGTAAAGTCGCGTAGGTAGAAATAGAATAATATAAAACAAAGCATGACGTTTCGATCGCAACACAAGCAATCTTCATCAGGTGGGGACACCACAGCAAGAAGAAAAATGTTGAAGTGGGCGAGAGAGCTGCCGTGGCAAGAGGTGCGTCATTACTTTCTGGAGCGTGGTATATTCTGGTGTACCGACGGTCAAATATTCCTCGGGGATATTTTACCTTCAGTATTTTCTTTCTTGCGACCTATTCAAACACTGATATTCAGTCAATTGCATATGTGGGCTTTCACGATCAATATCATGTTTCCTTATTAGTTTGTTTTTGGTTCGATAGACCATCGTGTAGAGTATGATGTATTTATTTTTTACTATAACCCTCCACCACCTTCCCCCACACCTCCGATTAGCATGGTTGGCTACCTAGAAATTCAACATACGTTCAGAACCAATCAAATCAAGCTGGCACGTATGTCCCAAAGCGGTCGTATTTTTCAACAAATAACGCAACTTTGAAAAGCAATAAAAATCGTGTATTGTTCTTCACCTACCGACCCGATCGAACACAACAGAAGCGAGTTCCACGGATCCTCTCTGCAGTTAACTTTAACGCTGACCGTGCGATCTCGTCCCTTGTAGAGGCGCGCAAAGCGAGGTGACGACGCAGGGAGAATCGACACCCGGAGTGAGAGATCGTCACGGCGGGCGCCAGGTCGTGCCAACCCGCAGCAGCAGCAGCAGGAGCTACTGGCAGCAGCAGCACCAGCAGCAGCAGGAGCTACTGGCAGCAGGGTCGCCGCCGCCGCCGCCGAGGACTGGCATCACAAGCTTCTCAATCTCCCGCGATACCATCCAGCAGCGAGAGACGTGGCCACAGGCCTCGATTGCAAACGGAATATTCGTTTCGGACAAAGTCATCCACGGCTTTTGTTCGTCAATTACGGCTTTCGAAACCGCGACAGAAAATCGAGGGCAAGCCTGAAAATGTATCCTGCAATATTATAGTCTACGTGTCTGAAAAGCCTTGTTTGGGACACTATCTCTGTCCGTTATAGCGCTTGCTGTTTTATCGTCGATTATGACTGTACATCGCCTCTTAAGACTCCCAAGATGAATGAACACGCTCCGCTCAAGAGCTCCTCTCCCGCCAAGAAGGGGCTGCACCTCGGGCGATCGCTCAAAGGAAGCCTTGCCCAGGCTGCGTGCCCTCGCGACGCACCCGACGGCGCTCAGCACTCGGCGATCGCCTTCCCCGAACCGCAGAGTCCCAAAGCGCGCTCCAGCCTCTCCGCGTGGCCTCCGGGCAAGGAGCCGCGGGCGAACGATAAATCGACAAAGACTCGCCTGAGCAAGTACAACTCGGACCCGAGCCACAATGCGGCCTTTCGGACAAAGCACATGCAGATCTCGCTCAAGAAAAAGGCCCACGACTGCGGCTCCAAGTCGACGGAGAGCTCGCACAGGTCGGGCGCCGTCGAGTGCCAGGGGTCGGCCTCCGACGACAGGGTCGGAGTCTCGCCCGGAGCCTCCGGGCGATGCTTTGCCCACTACGACGTGCAGAGCATCCTGTTCAGGGCGGACGAGGACGCGGACATGTCGTTCGGCCTGGCGGCGAGTCAGAACGTGACGACGGGAGCCTCGGCGGCATCTCAGCCGAGTAGCCCGCTCCTCAACAACAGGGAGCCCAACGCCACGTTCCCCCCCGCCGAGGAGGACGATGGCGGTGACGGCAAGAGCAACGACCTCCTCCTGAGCTGCACGAATTTTCTCAACGAGATCGGCCCCGAGGAGGAGAGGTGCGTTCATCTGTGCGGCGGCGGCGATGCGTCGTCGACGGCGCATCGCCCCGGGTCGTGGCGCACGAACGCGAGCGTGGCGGTGCTGGAGCCCGAGACGCGGTCCGGTCAGGAGCCCGAGCCAGAGCCGGAGTTGTCGTTCTGCATCGAGCACGAGGACGTGGGCGCCCGCTATTACAGGAAGTTCTTCTACCAAAAAGGTGCCGCCGGGGAGGGCAGTTTTCTCGGCTTTTTTTGTGTTACTCGCTTTTACTTAACTCACTCTGTCTGCTGTTGTTGTTGTCGTTGTTGTCGTTGTGTATCCTCAAATCTTGTAACTCAATTTTAACCCACTTCCCAATGTGGTATCGACTGCAAACTTGGTATACTTATGTCATACTGATGACAATTCCATATTCTATCATAAAAAATAAAAATAATATTTTTTAACAATCTTTTTTTACACGCTTTCTATTAACTCACTCTGTCTGTTGTTGTTGCCGTATCCTCAAAATCTTGTAGCTCAATTTTAACCCACTTCCCAATATGGTATCGACTGCAAACTTGGTTTAATTATGTCACACTGATGACAATACTATATTCTTTCATTAAAAATGGAAAAATATGTTTAGCCTTGAGTATGAGTATGGATTCCTGCAGTCACGAAAGCTTCAAATCAAGATTACTTATTTTGTTATCGGATTCGTGACGACCTTCTCCCATCCCGAGCAATTCACCGCCAGGTGGATTTGTCTTGGGCTCTGTTGCTCCAGGCGGACGTAAACAAAGCAAAACCACAATAGATGATGGGTTTTTTTTGGGGGGGTGGGGGTGGGTTAAATCGCGTAAATATATAAATGTGTCGTTAAACCCGCCACCACCCGACACGGCCAATTAGTAAGGTTTGTCACGTAAACAGAACGTGCCAATTCGTCACTAGTTGAGCACTAACCGGTCGTGTGCTAGAGAGTAAACCCACTCCAACATTGACAATTCGAGTGCCGTGACGTCTCACTGGGCATTCCCAACCAGCCTCATCGGGCGACGGCCAGATGTGTGGGGACATCCTCCTGCTTCGGAGGATTCGCTTTGCTCACGTGACAACCCTGACTAGTTGGCCGTAGTGGCGGGTTCTAACGGCACGTCGCATATCTACGCAAATAAACCCCTCACTTGCGGACAATATTGGTCGCGAAAGCCTCCTGCTACGACGTGTTACATCAACACGTTGAGAGCCCCATGCAGCTCAAGGGGGACATGGATTCATGACCAAAAAACCCACTAAAGGAGTCCACCAAATATCATCTCGGTCTATAATTCCCCCCCAAAAACAACCACGTGGTGCCCCGCTCACGCTTCTGGGCAGTGTGAAGTCGTTCTCATTGTAATCAGCCAGTGCGCTTAAGCCTCGTAGAGTTGGCAGGGACACGAACTGCGCACATTGCTGACCTCCTCCAGGAGCAATAAAGACACCGTCTCTGCGCGTCTCGAACTGAGACGCGCTTCTGCGGCCGTCGGGAACGTTCTGCTATCCGATATTAGTCAGCCGCTGAGAGCTGCGCGCTTTGAAATCGTCACCTCGATTGAAAACTCATTTGTACCGAACTGATTTGTGTGTGTGTAGTTTGTTGGCCTTACCCCCCCCGCCCACCTCCGATCATCACGTTTGGCTACGTACGGCGCCAAAGAAGTTCACTGTCAATACGGGGGGGGGGGGCAGATCTCGCACAGTTGACAAGCGTGTTGGTGACACTGAGCCTCCGTGATGTCTCACAGCCACGCACGTCAAACGCCACGCATTGCCCCCGTGTAGCCTCGCTGTCTGACACTTGTGCTGATGCCCCCCCCCCCGCCCCACGTGTTGTGGGTCCTTCAGAGCACCAGAACTACGTGGGGCTCACCGATCGCCTGGGCCCCGTGGTCGTGAGTCTGCTGCGTGAGCTGCGTGAGGCTCACGGCAGCGGGGAGGATGCGAGCAGCGGGCAGGCGACAGCGCAGTTCCTCTACCGCGTCATCGTCAGGAGGAGCCAGGTGAGGTCGCCGTGCGGTTATACCTTCGTGTGTGTGTGTAGCAGAGGTGGGACAAAGTCATTGTTATGCAAGTCCAAGTCGAGTCGCAAGTCATCAAATTCATGACTCGAGTCTGACTCGAGTCCAAGTCACATGACTCGAGTCCACATCTCATAGGTGGGACAAAGTCATTGTTATGCAAGTCCAAGTCGAGTCGCAAGTCATCAAATTCATGACTCGAGTCTGACTCGAGTCCAAGTCACATGACTCGAGTCCACACCTCTGGTGTGTAGTGTGTGTGTAGTGTGTGTGTGTGGTGTGTGTGGTGTGTGTGTAGTGTGTGTGTGGTGTGTGTGTGTAGTGTGTGTGTGTAGTGTGTGTGTGGTGTGTGTGTGTAGTGTGTGTGTGTGTATAGTGTGTGTGTAGTGTGTGTGTGGTGTGTGTGTGTAGTGTGTGTGTGTGTAGTGTGTGTGTAGTGTGTGTGCATAGTGTGTGTGTAGTGTGTGTGTGTATAGTGTGTGTGTGTGTAGTGTGTGTGTGTAGTGTGTGTGTAGTGTGTGTGTGTATAGTGTGTGTGTGTAGTGTGTGTGTATAGTGTGTGTGTAGTGTGTGTGTGTGGTGTGTGTGCATAGTGTGTGTGTAGTGTGTGTGTGTAGTGTGTGTAGTGTGTGTGTGTAGTGTGTGTGTGTAGTGTGTGTGTGTAGTGTGTGTGTAGTGTGTGTGTGTATAGTGTGTGTGTGTAGTGTGTATGTATAGTGTGTGTGTAGTGTGTGTGTGTAGTGTGTGTGTGTGTAGTGTGTGTGTATAGTGTGTGTGTATAGTGTGTGTGTAGTGTGTGTGCATAGTGTGTGTATAGTGTGTGTGTGTTCATAGTGTGTGTAGTGTGTGTGTAGTGTGTGTGCGCATAGTGTGTGTGTGCATAGTGTGTGTGTGCGTAGTATGTGTGTGCATAGTGTGTGTGTGTATAGTGTGTGTGTGCATAGTGTGTGTGTAGTGTGTGTGTGTATAGTGTGTGTGTGTGGTGTGTGTGTGTAGTGTGTGTGTAGTGTGTGTGTGTATAGTGTGTGTGTGTAGTGTGTGTGTATAGTGTGTGTGTAGTGTGTGTGTGTAGTGTGTGTGCATAGTGTGTGTGTAGTGTGTGTGTGTAGTGTGTGTAGTGTGTGTGTGTAGTGTGTGTGTGTAGTGTGTGTGTGTAGTGTGTGTGTAGTGTGTGTGTATAGTGTGTGTGTGTAGTGTGTATGTATAGTGTGTGTGTAGTGTGTGTGTGTAGTGTGTGTGTGTGTAGTGTGTGTGTATAGTGTGTGTGTATAGTGTGTGTGTAGTGTGTGTGCATAGTGTGTGTATAGTGTGTGTGCGTTCATAGTGTGTGTAGTGTGTGTGTAGTGTGTGTGCGCATAGTGTGTGTGTGCATAGTGTGTGTGTGCGTAGTATGTGTGTGCATAGTGTGTGTGTGTATAGTGTGTGTGTGTATAGTGTGTGTGTATAGTGTGTGTGTAGTGTGTGTGTGTAGTGTGTGTGCATAGTGTGTGTGTAGTGTGTGTGTGTATAGTGTGTGTGTGTAGTGTGTGTGTGTAGTGTGTGTGTGTGTAGTGTGTGTGTAGTGTGTGTGTGTATAGTGTGTGTGTGTAGTGTGTGTGTATAGTGTGTGTGTGTAGTGTGTGTAGTGTGTGTGTGTGTAGTGTGTGTGTATAGTGTGTGTATAGTGTGTGTGCATAGTGTGTGTGCATAGTGTGTGTATAGTGTGTGTGTGTTCATAGTGTGTGTAGTGTGTGTGTAGTGTGTGTGCGCATAGTGTGTGTGTGCATAGTGTGTGTGTGCGTAGTATGTGTGTGCATAGTGTGTGTGTATAGTGTGTGTATAGTGTGTGTGTATAGTGTGTGTGTGTAGTGTGTGTGTGTTCATAGTGTGTGTGTGCATATTGTGTGTGGTTGCATAGTGTGTGTGTGCATATTGTGTGTGTGTTCATAGTGTGTATGTGTTCATAGTGTGTGTGAATAGTGTGTGTGTGCATAGTGTGTGTGTGTGCATAGTGTGTGCATAGTGTGTGTATAGTGTGTGTGTGTAGTGTGTGTGCATAGTGTGTGTGTGCATAGTGTGTGTGTGTGTGCATAGTGTGTGTGTGCATAGTGTATGTGTATAGTGTGTGTGTATAGTGTATGTGTGCATAGTGTGTGTGTATATAGTGTGTGTGTGTATAGTGTGTGTGCATAGTGTGTGTGTGTATAGTGTGTGTGTGTGCATAGTGTGTGTGTGCATATAGTGTGTGTGTATAGTGTGTGTATAGTGTGTGTGTAAAATCAATGAAAATGGGGTATGCCGATAGCATAAAATGAGATGTGATAGAGCAAATCTGAGATCAGATTTGGAATCAGCACCCTGAAATTAGTCTAAAACAGCTGCAAAAGTACAGGGCAGAAAAAAAAAATTGTTGACCAGTGTAATTGGTTTTTTACCCTTTTTTCTGGCAACAAAACTGACACCTTTTTTACAAGGAGTCATGTTTGCATAGACCACAATACCTGCAGTCGAAATGCAAACAAAAAACACAACTCTGATAACACTGGTCAACAAAAAAAAAAATTTCTGGCCTGGACTTTTGCAGCTGTTTTAGACTAATTTCAGGGTGCTGATTCCAAATCTGATCTCAGATTTGCTCTATCACATCATTTTTATGCTATCGGCATACCCCATTTTCATTGATTTTACCCGAAATTAACTCTGTCACTTATGATTGTAAGTTGTTGCGAGTCAGTGACTGCTTTAGTGTTAAAATATGGTGCTGTATTTTTAGGATAGGGTGTTTATAATATAGTTTTATGTAGATATCCACATTTATTTAATATTTTTCTTCTGCAGTTTTTATTGAAAATGCAATATTTGATATCTCAAAAACCTGATGTGATAGACAAAAACTGATGCCAGATTTGGAATCAGCACCACAAAATTACCTTAAAACCATTGGAATACCTTATGCCAGAAAAAGTGTGTTGACCAGTGTAATGTATGCACTGTTCTTGAAGTTGATTGGTCCACACCCGAGACAGCTTTCCTTAGAGCCTAGTCTCACATGGTGTTGGACCAGATGACGCCAAAAGGCACACAACTCAAAGACAATGCACCATCAGAGTATGAGAGCTCCGGGTAAGCATTTACACCATTAGAACCTCATTTGCCAGTAGCAAAATATGAGTTGTGCGCCTTTTGGCGTCATCTGGTCCAACACCATGTGAGACTAGGCTCTAAGAAAAGCTGTCTCGGGTGTCGACCAATCAATTTCAAGGACAGTGCATAAATTATCAGAGTTATGTTTTTTGTTTGCATTACGACTGCAGGTATTGCGGTCAATGCAAACATGACTCCTTGTAAAAAAGGTGTCAGTTTTGTTGCCAGATTAAAGGGTAAAAAACCAATTATCATATTTTTCTACTGCCAAATGAGGTTCCAAAGACGCACTAATTGCCCCCCCCCCCCCCCAGCTGCACACGCTGCGCGGCTCGGTGATGGAGGAGGCGGTGGCCAGCGCTGCGCGGCACGGCACGGCACGCGGACTGCCCGGCCGCGATGTCCTCGAGGCGGCGCTGCCCGAGCTGCAGGCCCAGCAAGGCCTGCGGGGCCTCAAGCTCGCGGCCAACACGCACAAGCTGGCCGACAGCCTGCTGCGCATCGACGAGCAGGAGGTGAGTTACAGGGCGAGGAAGGTGGCCCTGGAGGGGAAACGTCCGACCAGCAGCGTGGGCATCTTCTGCGCTCTGGTCGGAGCCCCCAGGGTGTGTGGGCTGGAGTTCCGCCATGCGCGGCTGACCCACGCCGTGCCGGCCTTCAAGGAGCAGTGGGCGATGGAGGAGGCCGTGTGCTCGGTGGCAGATGACGGGGAGCTCTGCATGCAGTTATGAGCTACCCGTCGGAGGCCGTTGGACTGCGATAAGGGCTGCGTGCAGAACGAGAGAGAGTGAGCGAGAGAGTGAGCGAGAAGTGGGGGTTTACATAAAGCAAAGTTATTTAAAAAACATTTTACGAAATGATGAACGAAGCAAAGTGCCGACTATACCGAGCATCTTCTTGTTTCCACTGATCGTAAAAAAAAAGAGAGAGGTGGGGTGGTGGGAATGGTCTCTCTCGCTGTGTGTGTCCTCGCTCTATGATTTCATGCATTCACGAAAGCTCCAAATCTCTCATTGGCATGCTGATTTCTCTACCCTCCCCCCCTCTCTCTCTCTCTGTCCCCTTCTCTCTCTATTCAAGGCATCGACACAGAGGCGTTTTTTTCTCTGTGTGCCTATGTGTGTGTCTCTCTCTGTGTGTCTCTGTGTTTTTGTTATATTTGCTGGTTTATTCCAGGATGTTTGTGTTGTGCGTCGTCGCTTTGTAATGTTCTGTGTTCATATTTTGTTAGTTGCGGTTGCACCCGACTTAAGAGCCGCATGGCTCACAGGGCTATACCTAAGAAATGAAACTTGAAACTTGTGTTATCTCTATCTGTGTCTGTCTATGTGTCTCCGTGTCTGTGTTTTGTCTCTCTCACATTTAGCAATCTTTGGAAGAACGTAATCAACCAGGTGGGGTGTTGACTGTTGTGTTAGCCGACTCTCTGTGTTGTTTTGCATTATATTTCTAAATTTACTAGGTTAGTTTTCTCTTTCATTTGTACCTGATGATGGTTGCTTGTGTTGCGATCGAAACGTCGTATGACATTATTTAATTTATTTTTTCTTTCTACGTGACTTTAACGAAAGAGCCAAAGAGTAAGACTCAAAGCTACGAACTGTTTTGGGGTGATGGAACATCACTACATCATGGGACCTCCTTTGCCACAGTACCAAAATATGAGAATAAGTTTTCCCCTTTTATCTGGCAACAAAACAGGGGTTAAGATGTTAAAACACCAAACTGAAACCTTTAACAAGGAATCATGTCTGCATTAACCACAATGCTTGTGGCAGGAACCCTACTAGTTTGGCTGCGTCTGGCGGTGGCGGGTTTGACGACACATTTATAGTCACGCGATCTAACCTAACGAAAAAATACCTGTATTGTGAATATTGGTCGCGAAAGCCTCCGTGTCTAAACTTAAAACTAAAGGAGTTTCACACGAAGTAGGCTTTGGTGACCAATATTATATATGATGGAGAGGTTTTTTTGCGGAGTTAGATCGCGTAAATATACAATGTGCCATAAAACCCGCCACAACGGCCAATTAGCAGAGGTGTGGACTCGAGTCATGTGACTTGGACTCGAGTCAGACTCGAGTCATGAATTTGATGACTTGCGACTCGACTTGGACTTGCATAACAATGACTTTGTCCCACCTATGAGATGTGGACTCGAGTCATGTGACTTGGACTCGAGTCAGACTCGAGTCATGAATTTGATGACTTGCGACTCGACTTGGACTTGCATAACAATGACTTTGTCCCACCTCTGCCAATTAGTAAGGGTTGTCGGAGCTACATATGTAGTAGCTACATATGTAGTAGCTACTTATGTAGTAGCTACTACTTATGTAGCTGCTACATATGTAGCTACTACATATGTAGTAGCTACATATGTAGTAGCTACATATGTAAATGCTTTCAAGCTATCAATTCCGGTTCGGTGATTCTGCACTTGCTCTATTACTATAGTACTATACCGCCTTCAACTTTCATGAACAATTGGGTGTTTAAGGTTAGCGATTTGTCGTATTAACTGGCTGAAAAGCAAATGAAACAATACAATTACTTTACTATGCAAGTAAACAATGTGTGTTTTAATATTTACGTGTTGTTTTTATTTAGGGCCCCTTTATAACAAACGCTACAGGCCCCACACTAGCCCAGTCCGGCACTGCGCGTGTGGTCACCTTCGCTCTTTCGTCTTCACCCAGCTGTGCTCGCAGCTCAAGGTGGGCATCATGTACTGCCGGGCCGGGCAGAGCAGCGAGGACGAGATGTACAACAACGAGGAGGCCGGCCCCGCGCTCACCGAGTTCCTGCACCTGCTGGGGGACCACGTCCGTCTCAAGGGCTTCGCCAAGTTCCGAGCCCAGCTCGACAACAAGAGTAAGACGGACGGGCGGACGGACAGAGACACCTTACAAGAATAGGCGTTACCCTCTCTAAAAATAAAACAGGAGGTGTGAAGTACGCCTTTTGGCGTCCTCTGGTCTAACATCGTTTGAGACGAGGCTCAAAAGAAAGCTGTCTCTGGTGTGGACCAATCAGTTTGAAGGGCAATGCCTATGTTATCAGAGTATTTTTTGGTTTGCATTCTGACCACAAGCATTGTGGTTAATACAGACATGATTCCTTGCAAAAAGGTTTCAGTTTTGCTGCCAGAAAAAAGGGGAAAACTTATTCTTATAGGTGGTAAGATGTTAAAACACCAAATAGAAACCTTTTTGCGAGGAATCATGTCTGCATTAACCGCACATACTTTGTGGTGAACATGCAAACAAAAACATGCCGTGATAATAAGTGGCATTGTATTTGAAACTGATTGGTCCACACCAGAGACAGCTTTCTTTAGAGCCGAGTCTCAAACGGTGTTAGACCAGAGGACGCCAACAGGCGTACAGCACAATGACAATGCCACTATCAGGGCATTTTTCGCTCGGGGTGAGCCGCTACATCATGGGACCAATTATTATATTTTGATACTGGCAAGAACGGTCCCATGAGAGACGCCTTAACGCGCACAACGAATTTTTTTTAGACGGATGACGTTACGAACCCAAACGTCATCGACTCCTCTTGTTCTCTCTCTCTGGATCGCGTTGTCTTAAGTGAAGTGCACGTCGTACGTTTTCATTGCTGTATTTTGGTGAATGACACACGTTCATTAGCACCGCATTCATGCGATCTGAGCCAAACAAAAAGAAATCAATCGCGTGACTCGCGGGTGGAGACGCGTGCCTTTGCCTGCAGCGTCGTTACGGCGCCACTCAGTAAAAAAAAAGGTCCTGTGATCTGTGTCAATATCAAGTCAATACTCATGCCTCCATCACCTCCCGAATCGATCCGCGCAGCACACACGCTCGGCTCACCGCCACTCCTCTTACCCGCTTACGGTGATCCTCGTAACGGCAGCTCTGGTCAAAACCCTCGCAGCGGCAGCGAGCGGCTTGTGGCTGGCCATCGAACAAAGGTGGTCATCGCATCGCGCGCTTTCAGATGCGCTTCTGCGGCCGTCTGGAACGCTCCTCCTTCTCGTAATAAGGAAGCTACTGGAACTGTGCACTTTTTAATAATCTAGATTGAAAACATTTCTGTAGAACTGCTTTTAGTTATTTTAGTTTGTTGTCCTTCCCTCGCACCTCCGATCAGCCCAGCTGGCTACGTATGGTGCGAAAGAAGTTCAACTTACACACGACGAGTCCTGCTGTCGTCCGTGTCAAAAATGCCAACGAGTCGCCCAGAGGTGGCAGAAAAGACATCGTGTTCGTGTGCCATAGACAAATAACGGGGTCGAGTGGAAAATAAATCTGATTTTTTATTTGTGTTACACCGTGGATACTGGTGATGTTGTAGCTGACAAGGGTGTTTATGATGATGGTTGCCATCATACTGTTGCTGCTGCTGCTGCACGTAGGGGATGACAGTACAGCAAGTTGGTTTTGTAGCCCGTTAAGTAATAATCTCCGTAGTTACGCTAAATGGGAGATGGCCCACAGTGGTCATCGTATGGGTAGAGGAGGCCGTGCCGTTGGTAATGTGGACATCCGTGGCGGACTGTTAATGTGTACACAACTCTTGTCTCAATGCGGTGGCTTCCTGAAAAGTCTGAGTGAGGCTCTCCTGGAATACATTATTGTCAGCACTCGTGGTCATCACCATCATTCGCATCATCATCAGCAACCTTATTATCTAAATAATCATGGGACCTTTTTTTGGCAGTATCAAAGTGTGAAAAATAAGAATCGGTTTTCCCTTTTCTGACAATAAAACAGGAGGTGTTAAGATGGTCAAACACAAAATAGAAACTTTATTCGAGTAATCAAGTCCACATTAACCACACGTACTTGTGGTGAACGTGCGAACAAACATGATCTGATAATACATGTGTAGTGGGTTGAATAACTAGAAGAGAGCTTCTCTGAGGCAACACCGTTTTTATTTAACAATGGTTCCTTCACACAGAGGGGTAGCGGCCCCTCACACCGGATACACTAAGGAGGTAGTCCCTTCAGACTAATACTCCTCTCGCTGGCTAATCTACGAGTCCTCCTTGAGTGAAGCTTGGGTCTTCACTGGTTATCGCTAGAGCCAGGTCTAGCCAGGGATACGGCTCTGCCCTTGGGGCAATTCTCTTCAGGCGGCTTCTTGTCTTTAGCTGGACGATGACTGCCTGGGACCGTTCAGAGGTCCGGCTTTTACCCAGGGCCGTGGCTCGCTCCGCCCCGGCCCCGCCTTCCTTCCAGAACCTTCTAGCAGGGCCTGGAGGTGATGTCATTCCCCAGCCCCCTCCTGGGGTCTGGGGTCTGTGTACCGTTCCATAGGGGTGACCGTTGAGCCCTGTGGGCCATAGTCCTTGAACACTGGGGCCCAGCCCCTCTTCTGCCCCCTATTGGCACGTGACCGGTACTACTGGCTAACTGCATGAGATAGCGCATCTACGTCTTATAATACCTATACACATGCATTGTCTTTGCAACTGATTGGCCTGCGCCAGAGACAGCCATTCACAGCGATTCTCACAACACTGCTCATAAACGCCATCATCATCATCATCGTCGTCGCTGTCCAAGTCACTTCCGCCGTCGGCATTTTCAATCTCCCGTCGTACGGGACACCGCCTTGCCGCATTTGACCCCTGACCCCTTACCCCCCCAAATGTTCTGCGAGCTAAAATATTCTGAAAAACGCTCGGCGAATATATTCCAGGAATCATACTCTTAGGTTTTTTCGGTAAAGTCACGTTGGTAAAAAATAAAATTAAAATTAATAAAAGTAATAATATAAATAAAATAAAATAATAAACCACGACGTTTCGGAGGCAACACAAGCTTCCGTCTTCAGGTGGAACAGTCACAGCACGGGACAGTCACAGCACGATTGCTGTATCAAGTACAGCAATCGTGCTGTGACTGTTCCACCTGAAGACGGAAGCTTGTGTTGCCTCCGAAACGTCGTGGTTAATTATTTTATTTTATTTCTATTATTACTTTTATTAATTTTAATTTAATTTTTTACCTACGTGACTTTACCGAAAAAACCTAAGAGTATGAATCCTTGCAGTCACGAAAGCTTCAAATCTAGAATATTCCAGGAAGCCAGCGGAAAATCTGCAGGCCACGGGGCAAAGCCGCAGCAGCCTCGTCGCTCAGCTTCGGGCCACAGGAGAAGCCCGATTCATCGTAAAAAATGTTTTAGTTAGAACCACGTAACGCCGAAAGACCCCCAAAAAACTAAAATCTATTTATTTCTAATAATTGGCTGCGGGAAGAAAAAAAAACCGAAGTCGAGGTACCGTTCCTGGGGTGATCGGGCTTCTGTCAGTGCAGCTCCAAGACTATGGAACGTGTTGACCTCCGACAATCAGCCCCTGGAAACTCACCTTTCTAAAGTGACCTTCCCTCCCCTACCCCCCATTGATTCGGTCGTCTTACCGCTGACTCTGTCTTTTTTCCCTGTGTTCCATACACGGCGCCATCGGAATCCTTGGATTGAAATGCGCCTTACGAACGTAAATCATTATTCTGATGGCGAGGAGAGTCTGTCTATCTTGCACAAAGGCGGGAGCTCAGTTACCACCACGGCTACTGCTACACGATGGCTTGTGTGGTGCACGATGGAGTCGGCTCCGTTTTAGTCGATGGTGTCCCGGCACGATCAGCACGGTTGGCCACTGCGTACGGTGCGAAAGAAGTTCAACATACATAGACGCGGGGCAAGATGCACAGAGTGAACACGGCGAGTTTAAAAAATACACGAGATAATCAGTTATACATTTCAAATTGTGACGTGCCACAGAGTATCCGCTCGCTCTCGTAGAGAGAGAGAGAGAATGACTGATAGGCATGAGGAGGAGTCACCGATAACAAGCCGCGTGGGGTGAGGATCGATTTTAAACTCTGTAATGGTGACCGGTAGCCAAGAGATGGGATTCAAAGAGAATCAGCAGGATTTGTCTACCGTTTACACACACCCACACACACACACAAACTGCTTATCCATCGCAATTTACAAATATTGTTTTGGCAATAACATCCCACCAAAACATGTATTATTCTTCCGTGCATTGCGTGTTACATTAGCCCAACATGAAGTTATAATTCTCAGTTCCTGTTGTGGAGACTCCCCATGAACTATCGGCGTGTTCCTGGAAGTCGCGCGGGACAGGAAATGACTCTAACGTGTAGCACTTTTTATAGAGCGTGTGTGTGTGTGGGGCCTGCAGAGGCGAGGGTGCCACCCTCTTCATCTGCAAGAGGAAAAAAACCATCTCGTGACGTGTCACTGGCCTAATATTGCACACGAAACAAGTAGAATTGTTTTCATCGCATTGTAAATAGGAGTTCAAACAGGAGGATGTCTGCACAAATCTGGCTGTTGCCTGATGAAGCTGGTTGTAATTACTGACAAAACGTCGTACTCAGATTGTAAATGTTGTGGCTTGGCTCTCCAACACACCGGTGTGCTGTACTAGCGACGAATTGGCACGTTCTGTTTACGTGACAAACCCTTACTCATTGGCCGTGTCGGGTGGTGACGGGTTTAACGTCACATTTATATATTTATGCGATCTAACCCAAAAAAAGCCTCTAATATGGAGGAGTTAAAAGCATGGTTACGTTTGAATTTTAGCATCATTTACAAACTCAGTCACATGCTCTTCTGCAGCATGTGTCGTGTTAGCTGGACAGTGGTGGCTATGCACGTGGCCTGCAATCCAACACTGTGGAGGCGAGGGTTGGTGGATCACGCGAATGTTGTGAAACTCCCTTGTCATTGGCGTCGAGCAAGGGTCGTAGAAGGCTGCTTCTGGTGTAGGCCAATTAGTCTCAAAGACAGTGCGTCTATTATCAGAGCGCGTTTTGTGTTCATGTTCACCGCAAGTGCTGTGTGTGGTTAATGCAGCCTTGATTCCTTGGTGTTTGAACGTCTTAACATGTTTTATTGCCAGAAAGGATAACACCTATTATTATTTTTCATAATGTCATTCCCTGGCTCGTCAGGAGATGGCCGTACAGCAAACGATGTGGACTCCACCTGTTTCGTCTGTCCGGGATAGAGTGTTTCCCCCTCGCACGCATGAGTTTTCTCCAGGTGCTCCGGTTTCGACCCACGTGTGACCACTCTTCAATTGGCCGATAACATCTCAATGTATAGAGGACCGCAGATCTTGGGCAATTGTTGGTGCCTGCTCACCGCGCGACCGCTGCTGCCTTCCCGCTCGTCTGCGGTGCCTCCTCGCGCCTCCGAGTCGTTCTCTCTCTACGACAGCGAGCGAGCGCTTCGCGGCGCATTGCAAGTTGAACTTTGTTCGCTGTTATCTCGACGGGATTTACTTAACAGCGTGTTCTCTTTTTCACTCCGTGCATCTTGTCCTCGTTCAGTGGACTCGACGGGAACGCACTCGCTCTACACCGCCTTCCAGGGCTACGAGATCATGTTCCACGTGTCCACCATGCTGCCGTACATGCCCAACGACCGTCAGCAGGTACGGGGAACGAGAGACGCGCAGAGACAGTGGGCAGCAGTTGTGCCACTTGGGGTTGCCGCAACTTTAATCGGTTTTACGACACGAAATCGAGTTTCACGAATATGACGATTAACGCGATGTCAGTGTCACGATGTAATCTCCGGCGAAACGTGGCGCAAAATTGGCAACATTTTGCATGAATTTCAGCACTCTGGTGTGCTGATAAACCAAATCAATTGGCATATTTCCCCACGTGACAAATGGATTTGATTGGCACTGTCGGATGCTGGAGGGTTATTATAAAAAAAAAATGTGTTTATGCCTACACGACCTAACCCCCAAGAAATTAATTATGAATCATGTATTTTTCGATTTAAAGCTTTCGTGACTGCAGGGATTCATATTCTTGGTTTTTTCGGTAAAGTCACGTAGAAGGGAAGTAATAAAATAATAAAAATAAAACATAATAAAATAATTCTCACGACGTTTCGGCTACAACGCAAGCAGCCGTCTTCAGGTGAAGAATGAGACACTGCCAAGCTAGGAGCTTATATATAAGCTGAGTTGGGGGTGTAAGAAGAGCGCCTTAACAAAATAATCTTGTGTTCTCCACAGGGAATGCATTATTTGCTCCGCTGCGGGTCTCCTGCCACCGCTCTCCCATTCACATGTTTCATTGCTTCTACAAACTATTAACATTCCCTCCCTTTGTTAATGCTACCCCCTGCCCCCTCCCTTTGGTGCTTTTGGTCCTGCATAATGCATGGGCATAGTATGACTTTGAAACCCCCCCGCCCACCTCCTACGCATTTCCCATGAATATGCTAAATTCCTCTTGATATGCACATTCTTTTGTTAAGGCGCTCTTCTTACACCCCCAACTCAGCTTATATATAAGCTCCTAGCTTGGCAGTGTCTCATTCTTCACCTGAAGACGGCTGCTTGCGTTGTAGCCGAAACGTCGTGAGAATTATTTTATTATGTTTTATTTTTATTATTTTATTACTTCCCTTCTACGTGACTTTACCGAAAAAACCAAGAAGATGAATCATGTATTTCACACTTTTATATTATTATTATTGCGCGCTTTGCTGTATGTTCGATATGACAAAAAAACAAAATGACATCAGAGTTCTTCAACCGCAAGTCACTGGAGCCGGCCACACTAAAGTGCCGCTGTAAAACGACGTCCTCCAGAAAGCCCCTTGAGCCCGATCGCCGCGCTTGAGCGTTGCCCGCCAATCTCGCCTGACGACGATCGCTGTTCGGCCCGCACGCAGGTGCTCAGGAAGCGGCACATCGGCAACGACATCGTCACCGTCATCTTCCAGGAGCCCGGCTCCCTGCCCTTCACGGCGCGCTGCGTCCGCTCCCAGTTCCAGCACGTGTTCATCGTGGTGCGAGTCGTGGCGGAGCCCGGCGAGCCGGCCGTCTCGTACAGGTGCTGCCTCCCACACCATCCCCACCACCACCACCATGACCACCACCATCACCACCACCATCACCATCACCACCATGACTATCACCACCATCACCACCACCAACACAACCACCATCACCACCACCATCATCACCACCACCATCACCACCACCATCACCACCCTCACCACCACCACCATCACCACCACCATCACCAACATCATGACTACCACCATGACTACCACCATCACCACCATCGTCACCACCACCATCACCACCACCATCACCATCACCAGCACCATCACCACCACCATCACCACCACCACCATGACTATCACCACCATCACCACCACCAACACAACCACCATCACCACCACCATCATCACCACCACCATCACCACCACCATCACCACCATCACCACCACCACCATCACCACCATCACCACCACCATCACCAACATCATGACTACCACCATGACTACCACCATCACCACCATCGTCACCACCACCATCACCACCACCATCACCACCATCACCACCATGACTACCACCATCACCACCATCACCACCACCATCACCACCATCATCACCACCATCACCACCAACACCACCACCACCATGACTACCACCATCACCACCACCATCACCACCATCACCACCACCATCACCACCACCATCACCACCATCACCACCACCACCACCACCATCACCACCACCATCACCACCATCACCACCACCATCACCAACAACAACAACAACCGCCATTCGCCACTAAGTGGCGGTGACGTCACCACGACGCTTGTGCCAGGCCATGTGCACCCTGAGGCCACGTGAAGTGTCGAACGCCCGCTGGCAGGAGGTCACGGGGCAGACCCAGGTGCCACGGGTCGACTGACCGAGATGACCGAGATGACTGGCTGATGCACCACCTGTGCCCCCTACTGTGCCGACTTGCTGTGCTTTAGCCACCCGGCGCTCCGCTCGTTGTAGTGAGCGTCGCTCCTCCGCCCTCCGTTGTTGTTGGAGGGCGACTGCCTCCAACTGCCCAGTAGCGTCCTTCACGAGCCTCCTCCACTGAGGCCGATCTTGACACCGCTGGTACCAGTCATCGGCAAGTCCACTCAGCTCCACGTCCTCCTGTACCACATCACTCCATCTCTTCTCTAGCCCGTGCCGCGCCCGTTTAGCCCCCTCGATCCGGCCAAACAAAAGCTGTTTAGGCATGCGGTGGCTGGGCATGCGGGCTACATGACCCAGCCAACGCAGCCTTGCCTGCCGGAGGAGCTCACTGATGGGACTTTGCCCAGATCTTTCAAGGACTTGTGAGCTCCTCACACAATCCAGCCTGGTTAAACCCAGGATGGATCGTAGGCAGGCCAGCCTAAATGTTTCCAACCGGCGAAGATGCTCCACTAGGGGGGTCCATGTTTCGCAAGCGTAGAGAAGGGAGGGAATGACCGTGGCCGAGAAGACCTGAAGCTTCGTGCGGAGCGACAGACCAGGTAGCTTCCACACAGCGTTACGCAACCGATGAAAAGATATTGCCGCTCGACTGATTCGGAGTGAGACCTCTGCTGATAAACTGGAGCCGGTCATGAGCACACTGCCCAGGTATGGGAAACTCTCCACTCTCTCCACAACTGCCCCATCACCGATTGGGAGTTGTGGGGGTGGAGTGCCCGATGGTACAAAATACCCAGGCAGGTGCTTAGTTTTGGTGGGGCTGATGGTAAGGCCCCACCTCTTAGTGGCACGCTCCAGTCTCAGCAGCAGCGTCTCCAACTCCTCTTCTGAATGAGCAGCTATTACCAAATCATCGGCATACATAACGTGGTTGACCAATAGGGAGCCATCCCTTGATCGCACCCGGGCGTCGATCAGCCTCCCATTATATCTGTACCAAATGGTAATTCCCCCAGTACAGCTATTGAAGGCTTCACGAACTACGCAGTCGAAATAGATGTTAAATAATGTGGGAGCCAGAGGACATCCCTGTCGCACCCCAAGGTGTACAGGGAAAGGCTCCGACTCCCGGCCACGTAGTTTTACCCGGGCCCGCTCACCATCATGAAGGTCCTTAATGATCGTGAGCAGAGGGTCAGGGACTCCGAAAGCACGAAGAACAACCCAGAGCCCAGTCCTACTGATGGTATCATAGGCCTTGACCAGGTCAATAAAGCAGAGATGTAGGTCTTTTTGGAATTCCCTACACCTCTGCTGGAGCAGACGGACAGAAAATATGGCATCTGTGCAGGACCGCCCTTTCCTGAAACCGCATTGGGGCTCCGCAAGCCTCTCCTCAGCATGCCTAGCAAGGCGATGTTGAATAATCCTTGCCAGGACCTTACCCGGCACATTGAGGAGTGAGATGCCCCTGTAGTTGTTACAGTCGGTACGGTCCCCCTTCTTAAAGAGGGGGACCACCAGGGCATCCTTCCAGTCCTGCGGAACCCGTCCAGTGGTCCAGACTGTTGTTATGATGTCATATAGGGCAGTCTGTGCACAAACGCCACCCTCCCTCAGCATTTCGCTTGGGAGATCATCTCTGCCCGGTGCCTTCCCTGGTCTCAGACTCCAGATCGCCCTCAGTACTTCCTCAACAGCTGGCACCTCAGCCAGCCACTCACAGGGGGTGACCTCTTCCAATATTTGAGGCACCGCAGCCTCAGCAGGGTTATCCCCACTTTGTGCCATGATGTTTTCCTGGCTGAGAGATTTTCCCTCCCCCAGGACCTCGCAGAAATGCTCAGCAAATCTGCAAACTTGTTCCTGGGGGTCGGAGATTGGATCACCGTTTTTTCCTCTAATGATGGTAATAGGTGTGGCGCTGCAGGTTACTTTTTTGATGGAATTAAATAGTGATTTGTGATCGCGGGCCACTGAGGCAGACTCCATCTCCTCAGCAACCTGCGACCACCACCTATCCTTACAGCGCCTTACGGCTCTCCGAACCTCCGAGCGAAGGCTGCGGTAAACCTCCTCATTCTCCGACGTGGGATGCTGTAGGCGATGAGAGTGGGCCTGTCGCTTTTTCTCAATTAACCTGAACACCTCCTCTGTCAGCCAGGGTTTCTGGGGAGGTCTGGACCGCGTACCCAAAGCAGCCATTGCAGCTGCATGAGTCACAGTCTTAAACCTCGCCCATTTACCCTCGACATCAGGTGGAGTGGGGGACGATGCCAACCCCAGCTGCAAGCGATGATGAAATTCTCGCTTGCAACTTTCATCAGCTAACTTAGACCAGGCCACTTTTGGTTGGAATGGGATCCTGGGTGTACACCCACCACCGGAGTGGAAGAATGGCAGGCGCATCTTACAGATGACTAGTCGATGGTCAGAGGGCAGATCAGCTCCACGGTAGGTCCTGGTGTCAAGGACATGGGCTCGCATCCGCTGGTCCGTCACTACGTAGTCCAGCAGATGTTCTTGCTTGGACCCGGCATGCATCCATGATGTTGTGTGGATGCGCCGATGCCGGAAGAGCGTGTTGGTAATTACAAGCCCATGGGCTGCACAGAAATCTAGCAGCCTCCTACCGTTATTATTGAGCTGATCTGGCCCATGCCTTCCAATCACTCCAGACCAGGTGCCACCATCACCACCACCACCATCACCACCACCACCATCACCACCACCATGACTACCACCACCACCATCACCACCACCACCATCACCACCACCACCATCACCACCACCATCACCACCACCACCATCACCACCATCACCACCACTATCACCACCACCACCATCACCACCATCACCACCACCACCATCACCACTACCATCATCACCACCACCACCATCACCATCACCACCACCACCACCACCATCACCACCACCACCACCATCACCAACACCATCACCACCACCACCACCACCATCACTACCACCACCACCATCACCACCATCACCACCACCACCATCACCACCACCATCACCACCACCATCACCACCATCACCACCACCATGACTACCACCACCACCATCACCATCACCACCACCATCACCAACATCACCACCACCATCACCACCATCACCACCACCACCATCACCACCACCACCATCAATATCACCACCACCACCATCACCACCACCATCACAACCACCACCATGACTACCACCACCACCATCACCACCACCATCACCACCACCATCACCACCACCATTACCACCATCACCACCACCATCACCACCACCACCACCATCACCACCATCACCACCACCACCATCACCACCACCACCATCACCACCACCATCACCATCACCACCATCACCACCACCATCACCACCACCATCACCATCACCACCACCACCATCACCACCACCATCACCATCACCACCACCATCACCACCACCACCATCACCACCACCACCACCACCACCACCATCACCACCACCACCATCATCACCACCACCACCATCACCACCACCACCATCACCACCATCACCACCATCACCACCATCACCACCATTAGCACGACCATCACCACCACCACCATCACCACCACCACCATCACCACCACCACCATCACCACCACCATGACTAGCACCACCACCACCATCACCACCATCACCACCACCATCGCCACCATCGCCACCACCGCCACCACCGCCATCACCACCACCATCACCATCACCACCACCATCACCACCACCATCACCACCACCATCACCACCACCAACACCACCACCACCATCACCATCACCACCACCATCACCATCACCACTACCATCACCACCACCATCACCACCACCACTACCATCACCACCACCACCACCACCATCAATATCACCACCACCACCTTCACCACCACCATCAATATCACCACCACCACCATCACCACCACCATCACAACCACCACCATGACTACCACCACCACCATCACCACCACCATCACCACCACCATCACCACCACCATTACCACCATCACCACCACCATCACCACCACCATCACCACCATCACCACCACCACCATCACCACCACCACCATCACCACCACCATCACCACCACCACCATCACCACCACCATCACCACCACCATCACCATCACCACCACCACCATCACCACCACCATCACCATCACCACCACCATCACCACCACCACCATCACCACCACCACCACCACCACCACCACCATCATCACCACCACCACCATCACCACCACCACCATCACCACCATCACCACCACCACCACCATCACCACCATCACCACCATTAGCACGACCATCACCACCACCACCATCACCACCACCACCATCACCACCACCACCATCACCACCACCATGACTACCACCACCATCACCACCATCACCACCACCATCGCCACCATCGCCACCACCGCCACCACCGCCATCACCACCACCACCATCACCACCACCATCACCACCACCATCACCACCACCATCACCACCACCAACACCACCACCACCATCACCATCACCACCACCATCACCATCACCACTACCATCACCACCACCATCACCACCACCACTACCATCACCACCACCACCATGACTATCACCACCATCACCACCACCAACATAACCACCATCACCACCACCATCATCACCACCACCATCACCACCACCATCACCACCATCACCACCACCACCATCACCACCATCACCACCACCACCACCAACATCACCACCACCATCACCATCACCACCACCATCACCACCACCATCACCACCACCATCACCATCACCACCACCACCATCACCATCACCACCACCATCACCATCACCACCACCACCACCATCACCACCACCACTACCATCACCACCATCATCACCACCACCATCACCACCACCACCATCACCACCACCACCACCATCACCACCACCACCATCATCACCACCATCACCACCACCATCACCATCACCACCACCATCACCACCATCACCACGACCATCACCACCACCACCATCACCACCACCACCATCACCACCACCATGACTACCACCACCATCACCACCACCATGACTACCACCACCACCATCACCACCACCATCACCACCATCACCACCACCATCACCACCATCACCACCATCACCACCACCATCACCACCACCACCATCACCACCACCATCACCACCACCATCACCACCACCATCACCATCACCACCACCATCACCACCACCATCACCACCACCACCACCACCATCACCACCACCATCACCACCACCACCATCACCACCACCAACACCACCACCATCACCACCATCACCACCACCACCATCACCACCATCACCACCATCACCACGACCATCACCACCACCATCACCACCACCACCACCATCACCACCACCATGACTACCACCACCACCATCACCACCACCATGACTACCACCACCACCATCACCACCACCATCACCGCCATCACCACCACCATCACCATCACCACCATCGCCACCACCGCCACCACCGCCATCACCACCACCACCACCATCACCATCACCACCACCACCATCACCACCACCATGACTACCACCACCACCATCACCACCACCATCACCACCATCACCACCACCATCACCACCATCACCACCATCACCACCACCATCACCACCACCACCACCATCACCACCACCATCACCACCACCATCACCACCACCATCACCATCACCACCACCACCACCATCACCACCACCACCACCATCACCACCACCATCACCACCACCACCATCACCACGACCATCACCACCACCATCACCACCACCACCATCACCACCACCATGACTACCACCACCACCATCACCACCACCATGACTACCACCACCACCATCACCACCACCATCACCGCCATCACCACCACCATCACCATCACCACCATCGCCACCACCGCCACCACCGCCATCACCACCACCATCACCATCACCACCATCACCACCACCACTACCATCACCACCACCATCACCACCACCACCATCACCACCACTACCATCACCACCACCATCACCACCACCATCACCATCACCACCACCACCATCACTACCACCATCACCATCACCACCACCACCACCATCACCACCACCATCACCACCACCACCATCACCACCACCACCATCATCACCACCACCATCACCACCACCATCACCACCACCATCACCATCACCACCACCATCACCATCACCACCACCATCACCATCATCACCACCATCACCACGACCATCACCACCACCATCACCACCACCACCACCACCATCACCACCACCACCATCACCACCACCATGACTACCACCACCATCATCACCACCACCATGACTACCACCACCACCATCACCACCACCATCACCACCATCACCACCACCATCACCACCATCACCACCACCACCACCATCACCACCACCACCACCACCATCACCACCATCACCACCATCACCACCACCACCATCACCACCACCATCACCACCATCACCATCACCACCACCACCATCACCACCACCATCACCATCACCACCACCATCACCACCACCACATTCACCACCACCACCACCATCACCACCACCATCACCACCACCACCACCATCACCACCACCATCACCACCATCACCACCACCACCAACACCACCACCATCACCACCATCACCACCACCACCATCACCACCATCACCACCATCACCACGACCATCACCACCACCACCATCACCACCATCACCACCACCACCATCACCACCACCATGACTACCACCACCACCATCACCACCACCATGACTACCACCATCACCATCACCACCACCATCACCACCATCACCACCACCATCACCACCACCATCGCCACCATCGCCACCACCGCCACCACCGCCACCACCGCCACCACCGCCATCACCACCACCATCACCACCACCACCATCACCACCACCACCATCACCACCATCACCACCACCATCACCACCACCAACACCACCACCACCATCACCATCACCACCACCATCACCATCACCGCCACCGCCACCGCCACCGCCACCATCACCATCACCACCACCACCACCATCACCACCACCACCATCACCATCACCACCACCATCACCACCACCATCACCACCACCATCACCATCACCACCACCACCATCACCACCACCACCATCACCACCACCACCATCACCATCACCACCACCATCACCACCACCATCACCATCACCACCACCACCACCACCACTACCATCACCACCACCATCACCACCACCATCACCATCACCACCACCACCACCACCATCACCACCACCATCACCATCACCACCACCACCACCACTACCATCACCACCACCATCACCACCACCATCACCACCACCACCACCATCACCACCATCACCACCACCATCACCACCATCACCATCACCACCACCATCACCACCACCATCACCACCACCACCACCATCACTACTACCACCACCATCACCACCACCATCACCATCACCACCACCACCATCACCACTACCACCACCACCACCACCACCACCATCACCACCACCATCACCACCACCATCACCATCACCACCACCACCATCACCACCACCATCACCATCACCACCACCATCACCATCACCACCACCATCACCACCACCACTACCATCACTATCATCACCATCACCACCACCATCACCACCACCATCACCACCACCACCATCATCACCACCATCACCACCACCATCACCATCACCACCACCACCATCACCACCACCATCACCATCACCACCACCACCACCAACACCACGACCATCACCACCACCATCACCACCATCACCACCACCATCACCACCACCATGACTACCACCACCACCATCACCACCACCATGACTACCACCACCACCCCCATCACCACCACCATCACCACCACCACCATCACCACCATCACCACCACCACCATCACCACCATCACCACCACCATCACCACCACCACCATCACCATCACCACCACCACCACCACCATCACCACCACCATCACCACCACCACCGCCACCATCACCACCACCACACGTTTATTGTTCATTCCTGGCTAGCGTTGTGGAATGCATTATTTAATTGAACCTAACATTATTACATGGCGAAAGAGTTAGCGTTCGTTGCGAAAGCACGGTTTTCATAAAATCTGCGCGATGGCAAAAAATGTCTTTCCTCCCAACCCAGTTGGAACCTCCCACCCCGAACTTCAGTGGCAACCACCAAGGCCTGGAACACCGCAGCGTCCTGCATTCCCCAGCCACTGAAACCTCGAACCCTCGCTCCGGCGGGGAAATCCCACGATTGGGTTACCGTCGAAAGCTATACCGCTCTCTCTCTCCTCTCCCCTCTCTCTCTGCGTCGCTCGTTACCCACCCCCCCCCCCCCTCAGGGTCGCCGTCTCCCGCTCGAAGGGCGTCCCCGCGTTCGGTCCGCAGCTGCCCCGCGACGGCTCGTTCCGCGACCCGTCCGCCTTCCGCGCCTTCCTCCTCACCAAGATCGTCAACGCGGAGAAGGCGGCGCACAAGTGCGACAAGTTCCACGCCATGGCGACGCGCGCCCGGCACGAGAGCCTTCGCGAGCTGGCCGAGAAGTCGGTGACGACGACGGCGCTGGACGCCAACACTCGCTTCGCCTTCCCGCTCAACCCGTGGCGCAAAGAGAAGCTGGTGCCCAGGCCCCGTGCCGAGCTGCTCAGCAGAGGGGCCCTGGTGTGGGACGTCCTCGCGCGAGATTTCTGCTCCTCGTCCGCCGCCGCCGACGACGCCGCCGACGACGACGACGACACCGACGACGGCAATGCCGACACCGACGTGCCGTGCTTCCTGGCACTGTCCGCCTCGAGCCTGGTGCTGGTGGAGAAGGCGTCCGGGCTGGTGGTGTTCCACCGTGCCATCGACCAAGTGCTGGGTTGGACCCCTGGCCGGCGCTCGCTCAGGATCGAGTTCGAGGAAGGGGGGTCTCTGTGCTTGACCGGCTCGCAGAAGTACTGCGATGAGATGCCGGGAATCGTTCAAAGGCTGGAGGTTTGGTGCACTCCCCTGAGGTCCCACGGCAACCAGTCCGTACAGCAAGGGTGAATGAACGATGCGGATTCGTGCGGCTACTCAGTTACTCGGTTCACCTGCTCATAACCAATTCCCCCTCCCCCCCATATTAAATCACATTTTTACATCGCATTTTAAAATACATGTTGCATATTCCACAACTATTTTTGTCGTAATAATAATCACAATTTCAAAGCTGTGCACAGTGATAACCGTACAGGGATTAAACCTTCGAAACGGTGCTTTGCGTTTGCTTTGGTAATGTGTAGAGGAGCTCTGGACAGTGAAACTCAACAGGCACAGGAGCCGAGTGTAGCTGATGAACGTCGCTCCGTTCTAGAGTTCCAAATGCAATGTCACGATCGGTACATTTCTCAACCGCCTACGATGGCTTATGCATCCTGAATGAGTGGTTAAAGTAAACGTTTGTAATTGTATTTATCAGAAAGATATTGTGCAGCCTAACCCGACAATACTGTATTTTTTTGTATAACAATATAATTTTGGGAGAATATGTATCGCCGTCTATTTAACCCATTTACGCCTCGCAATTTATAACGTCCCTATGTCAGGGGAACTCTTCTGGTGAATAAAGCAATTTTATCAAAGCGTGCACAGTAAAATTCCATTACTCCGCAAACTCCCGTACAAGAAGCGTGCATGTGCAATTGCAACATCGGTAACTTTGTAACACGTCGGCTTTCGCGACCAACGTTATGATTCACGATTGATTATTGGGTCAGATAGTCCGCACCCAATTGTTAAAGTGGCTCTCCAATAGGACGGCGTGCGTAACAATCATAAAACGGCACGTTTGTTCACGCGGCGACTTTATTTATTTGACCGTGTCGGGCGGAGGAGGGCGTACGACACACATCGGCGTGTCACTCGCGCGGCGGTCTGCCCCGACAATGTGTGTGTGCGTTGAACTTCTTTCGCATCGCTCGCAGCCAACGGCGCTCATCGGAGGTGCGGGGGAAGGGCAGCAAACTAAACGCGCAAAAAAAGATGCGAGTGCCTTGGTCAGAGGTCGCAAACGGGTTTTGATTCCTTACCCGTACCCGGCCGCACCAGGGTCGCAAATGGGTACCCGTACCCGGCGTACCCGTTCCCTACCCGTACCCGTACCCTACCCGAAATGAGTGACAAACGGTTACTCACCAGTGACTCACGGCCTACCCGTACCCGGCCGCACCAGGGTCGCAAACGGCTACCCGTACCCGGCGGGGTACGGGTAGCCGGGTATCGGGTAGGGTACGGGTATCGGGTAGGGTACGGGTATCGGGTACCCGGTTGCGACCTCTGGCCTTGGTGTCGTTGGCTGCAGCACGGCGCAGCAGAGATGCCCGGGTGAAAGCCCACGTGGCATCGCAGACGCAGAGGGTATGAGACGTGCCCCCCCCCCCCCCCCCCGCTGGTAAAATGCAGCGATTGATTAGTAAACAGAACTTCCATGCGATCCCCACAGGAGTGGCGAAGTGAACACTAATGACACGTCTGTCATCTGGGCACGGGAGACTAATTTTTTTCATCTGTCCCACGTGCAGCTGTGGGTGGCATGAACTTAACTTTGTTCATTAAATCTTGATTTGAAGCTTTCGTGACTGCAGGAATCCATACTCTTTGGTTTTTTCGGTAAAGTCACGTGGGTAGAAAAATAAAATAAATCACGACGTTTCGGGCGCAACACAAGCGTCCGTCATTTATTTTATTTCATACCTACGTGACTTTACCGAAAGAACCAAAGAGTATCGGTTATTAAAGCTGCATCTGTTGGTACGATGCCTCCATGAATGTGTATGCGTGTATGACGCACACAGGGACGTGATTTCTGACTGACTTGTTACGCGAAGCAGTGGTAGTTTCTGCGACCCACATTCTGACCCAAACAGAAGACACCACACACGTGCTGGCAAGAGAGATATTTCTCATACAATTCGAGTTACGACGTTCCTCTGCATGGTGTTTACTACAATCAGCTTCGTCGAGGTGATTAGCCAGAAGCGTGAAGAATGTGGTGCCATCACTGTGAGCCTATCACATGCAGAGACTAGATTGGGGTTCAATCTTAATTTTTGGAGCTTTCGTGACTGCAGGAATTATTCTTTGGTTCTTTCGGTTAAGTCACGTCTAAAGAAAAAATAATGAATTAAAATAATAGCGACGTTTCGATTGCAACACAAGCAATCATCATCAGGCATAAGAGAAATAGCAACAAAAATATAACTAGAAAACTATAGACAGACATACAAGCAGACAGACATCACAAGGACACACGGAGAGAGGACACATATCGGCACAGAGAGAGGGGTCGTTTCTGTGACGGTCCCTTAAATATAGGGAGGGGGGGCGGGGACGGAGAGAGGACGGCAACGTGTTGCTGCTGCGCAAGTAAGATGACGACGTGGCACGGCACGCAAGCTTGAAAATTAGGAGAAAGACACACTAAAATTAAATAACCTCGCAAAATATCGAAATGTGATGTAATGCAACACAGAGAGTCGGTCAACACACAATTAACGCATAGCCTGGTTGATTACGTATTTCAAAGATTGCTAAGTTAGAATTTAAGTGTGAAAATTCCAAAGAGAGGACACAGGCAGAGAGAACAAATAGCCAGAGAGAGAAAAAAGATAAGCTACGGGGAAGTTTTAAGCTTATCTTTTTTCTCTCTCTGGCTATTTGTTCTCTCTGCCTGTGTCCTCTCTTTGGAATTTTCACACTTAAATTCTAACTTAGCAATCTTTGAAATACGTAATCAACCAGGCTATGCGTTGTGTGTTGACCGACTCTCTGTGTTGCATTACATCACATTTCGATATTTTGCGAGGTTATTTAACTTTAGTGTGTCTTTCTCCTAATTTTCAAGCTTGCGTGCCGTGCCACGTCGTCATCTTACTTGCGCAGCAGCAACACGTTGCCGTCCTCTCTCCGTCCCCGCCCCCCCCTCCCTATATTTAAGGGACCGTCACAGAAACGACCCCTCTCTCTGTGCCGATATGTGTCCTCTCTCTGTGTCCTTGTGATGTCTGTCTGCTTGTATGTCTGTCTATAGTTTTCTAGTTATATTTTTGTTGCTATTTCTCTTATGCCTGATGATGATTGCTTGTGTTGCAATCGAAACGTCGCTATTATTTTAATTCATTATTTTATCTTTAGACGTGACTTAACCGAAAGAACCAAAGAATAACTAGATTGGGGGTCAATATAGTCACGTTATTGACTATGGATCATTGTTCAGCTGAGAATATCTGGATTCCCTCTATGCGTTGAAATGAACATGTCACCATGCATGCGACGGACTGATGTAAGCGTAGAGACTGCAGATGGGCAAGGGGCCGTCCATAAATGACGTCACGCACCTAGGGGGGGGAGGTCAGACATTTGTGACGATGTGTGACGATGGGGGAGGGGGGTTTAGAAATGTGACGTCACATCAAAATGCGCAACTTTAAATAAATATAGACAACGTTCTACTTTATTAAACAGATTTTTTTTTTAATGTTTTCTCCTACAACATCAGAGTGCAGCGCCACAATAAATACGCACTACAATGACAATAGTTTAAAGCGATTTGAAGCATGTTTTATTTTTTTGGTGGGGGCAGAGCTTTGTGACGTCATATTTGAGGGGGGAGTCTGACTTTTTGTGACGCCGTGTGACGAAGAGGGGGGTCAAAAATCGTCTAAAATCGCGTGACGTCATTTATGGACGGCCCTCAAGGCCTGCGGATCGTCTGACAGCTCGAGGTAAACGTGTGTTGATCGTGAATCCTCTCGTCTTTAACAGCCAAGAGGACTTCTCCTCTTCACAGCACAGTGCAGCATTATTCGCGAATGTTCTCCGTGATAACGAGGGCTTCGTTTCAGCCGGCTCTCTCTGGGTCAGCGACTTGAAGAATCTCTACGCAGCTGAGACACCAAAACCAGAACACATTTTACTTTGGCTGCGGCTGCGAGCAGCATGCCACCTCCTCCCCATCTACCAGCGGGCCGGAAAATATTCCGTGACAAATGAAGTCCCATCTTGATTTGAAGCTTTCGTGACTGCAGGTATCCATACTCGTTGGTTCTTTCGGTAAAGTCACGTAGGTAGAAAATAAAATAAACCACGACGTTTCGGGCGCAACACAAGCGTCCGTCATCAGGTGGGAAAGCGTGGTCTGCTGCTGAGGCAGACTGTTTTAAAAGGTGACTTTAGCAAAAGAACCAAAGAGTAATGAAGTCCCCGGCAAAACGTCGCCTTTTGGTGTTGATGTTTACCAACAAGAACAAATGCTGGGCTTTGTTCGGTGCTTTGTGGCTATTATATCATGTTGTATTATTAAACAAAAGGCCGTGCGTTGGTTGGTGTAACGTTACCCTTCACGAGCACAGAGGATGTTGCAAGTTGAAATTTTGAAATAAAAACTGGTAAAACAATTCTTACCATAGCCGTGTCAGTGTATGATACCATGATTATGCACGCGTGTACGTTGAACTTCTTTCGCACCGTACGTAGTCAACCGTGCTAATTAATCAGAGGTGCGGGGGAAGGACAAGAAACTAAACACAAACAGCAGTTTTAAAGAAACTAGTTTTCAATCTAGATGTATAAGTGCGTAACCTCCAGTGGCTTCCTAATGTCGGAAGAGCGTTCCAGACGGCCGCAGAAGCGCATCCAAAAGCGCACGATGGGGTGATCACATCTACCCTTCACGCTGCCGAACTGATGCACTCCCAGAAAGACCATTGCGGCAGATTCGTAGCGCAAGACGGACTTGCGAAGGAGACATTTGTTTGCTTCTGTTCTTATCCTCCGTGGGTCCATTTCTCCCAACATCCACGAGTTTTCCGATATTTTGGTTTGATATTTACAACGTGCTATGATGACCAACTCACGTTTGGTGCCGTTGACGTGGCCGCATTAACACGCTTCAACTAACATCGTTCTCTACCTTGCTCACTGGAAAGCTTCAAGTATGTTCGTTCTTGCCATGTCTCATGACCTTGCAAGTTCACATATTTCAGTCGACCCATTGCCTGGACAATGAAGCTTCCAAAAATGTCAAACGAAACTTTTAATGCGACTAGGTAAGGGCTCACTGAGCTATGCAACTCTTATTCAGAAGCAGCCTGGCCACAAATCATAGGGGCCCTCCATAAATGACGTCACGCGATTTTGGCCGATTTTTGACCCCCCCTCCCATTGAGAAGCAAAATGCTCCTTCATGGAATAAATAAAAGGTGACCTTAGTAAATTTAAATAATCAAATAGTTAGTAATGAAAATTAATCAAAATTAGTGTTGTTATAACATTTCTATTTAATTAAGTAGAACGTGTTGTTTATATTCATTTCAAGTTGCGCATTTTAAGGTGACGTCACATTTCTCAAACCCCCCACGTCTCCCCCTCGTCTCAAATTCCGTTACACCACTCCGGCCGTTCACGCTCACACGGATCGCCTCCTCTCTCTCGACCACGTTGCCGTACAGCCCGACCCAGACACAACCCTGTCCGCGTTGCACCGACGGCGTCGACCGAGACCGCCAACAACTGTGCGGCCGCGCAATGATCGGGCGAAGGCGGTGACGACGATGAGACGAGTCCACTTCCAGAACCGGCAGCCGGTCGCTCTCCGCTGCTTTTATTCTTCTCAGCGCGGCCTGGCTCCACCCTGGCCGCGCCTCCCTTCTGGAACCCACCAGAGGGTTCCAGGGGCCTCCCAGTGAGGCTTTCCGTGGCCCTTGCCCCAGTTCCTCCGCCCTGCCGGCACACACAGCCATGTATATGCTGGACGGCAGCGTGTGCGCTCACTGTCCACCGCAGTTGCCGCTGCTGTACAGCAGTCGGCGCTGTGTCACTACGCACACACAATGTGTACACACAATGTGCACACACAATGTGCACACACAATGTGCACACACAATGTGCACACACAATGTGCACACACAATGTGCATACAAAAATGTACAATAAAACATGTGCACACAAAATCTACAGACACAATGCACGTAAAAAATGTGCGCACATAAAGTGCATATGCAATGAAAATACGTAATGTGCATTCGTAATATACACAAAATGTGCATAAAGAATGTGCTAACACGTTGCGTATACATATAATACCTGCAAATTGTGCATGCGTAAATTTCGATTTAAAGCTTTCGTGACTGCAGGGATTAATCATGGTTCTTTCGGTAAAGTCACGTAGAAGGGAAGTAATAAAATAATAAAAATAAAACAAATAAACAATAAAATAATTTGCATATCATAGGAATTTGGCATATTCATGGGAAATGCAGTATGTGATTAGTACTACTTGTGAAATGTGTAGGAGGAGGGCGGGGGGTTTCAAAGTCATTATGCCCGTGCATTATGCAGGATTAGCAGCATCAAAGGGAGGGGATAGGAGTAGCATGACTCCTTGTAAAAAGGTGTCAGTTTTGTTGCCAGATAGAAGGGTAAAAAAACAATTATTATGTAGTTTATACTTTAGTTTTTTACGTGGTTGTTTAGTTACTGCAGCTACATACTATTTATTAATGCTACCCCTATCCCCTCCCTTTGATGCTGCTAATCCTGCATGATGCACAGGCATACTATGACTTTGAAACCCCCCCGCCAACCTCCTACGCATTTCACAAGTAGTACTAATCACATACCTGCATTTCCCATAAATATGCTAAATTCCTCTTGATATGCAAATTATTTTGTCAAGGCGCCCTTCCCCCCTTCCAACCCAGCTTAAATATACGCTCCAAGCGTGGTGTTGTTTCATTCAGACGCTGTCTCCCCAACAGACCTGATCTTCACCTGAGGACGGCTGCTTGCGTTGTGGCCGAAACGTGGTGAGAATTATTTTATTATGTTTTATTTTTATTATTTTATTACTTCCCTTCCACGTGACTTTACCGAAAGAACCAAGAAGATGTGCATGCGTAATTTACATACACAATTTACATATATTCATACATACTGCACATACGCCATATATATACAGTCATACCTCGGTATACGTCGAATTTAGTATACGTCGTGTTTTGACGAGAAAAAAATGTCTTGGGATACGGCGTCTTGCTTGGGATATTTCGCGCTTGCTAGAACTTGTATGGGTCGGGATGAGTCACCGTGTCCAGTACCCGCGTACACAATACTGTTATGGCTCTAACAAGCCGTACCAGTATTGTGTGGAATGACCAGACAATGTCACAGTTCAGGAACATTCTTAGAAGAAGGCAAAAACGAACTTCAATGGACAAGTTTTTAGTAAAACTCAAACCTGATGAGCCTCAACCAGGTCCAAGTCAAGAAAAAATACAGAAAAGAGAAAGAGAAAAAAACCCAGAATTTCAGCTTCCTGAAGTTTTAATGGAAGGGGGCTAAATGGAAGGGTACTATATTCACTTAATACAGCAAATCTGGCTGTGACGGTCCCACCTGATGACGGGGACTTGAGTTGCCTCCGAAACGTCGGGATTTTTATTATTTTATTTTTTATTAATTTTAATTTATTTTTCTACCTACGTGACTTTACCGGAAAAACTAAGAGTATGAATCCTTGCAGTCACAAAAGCTTCAAATCTAGAATGGAAGGGGACTCTCCTTCCAAAAAATAACATCTCCTCCTCCTCCCCTTCCTCACCACCATCCTCGTGGGCTATCAACTCCTCTCAGCAAAGTAAAGTGATGTTACATTTAATTTTGATTTTTATTCATTTATTTATGCATTTATTTAAATTTATGTATGTATTTTAGTAATAAGTAGTGTCTACATTATTTTATACAACCCCATTAATGTATAATATGCCAAATAAAATATCATTTCTTATACTCTGGAACGGATTATTTCCTTTTCCTTTATTTCTTATGGGAAAAATCCGTTTGGTATACGTCATTTTCGGTATAAGTACTACCTTCTGGAACGAATTAACGCCGTATAACCGAGGTACCACTGTGCATTACGCATGACCAGCAAGTTTCGACTCCACGTGCTCCGCTGTATCGATCCCACACTTTCGAAATCGATTTCGGACTTACACTATGGGAACCTCAGTTGCCAGTAAAAATATGATAATTGGTTTTTTACCCTTCTATCTGGTATTATGACTGCAGGTATTGCGGTCTATGCAAACATGACTCCTTGTAAAAAGGTGTCAGTTTTGTTGCCAGATAGAAGGGTAAAAAACCAATTGTCATATTTTTACTGGCAAATGAGGTTCCCATAGTGTAGATTCTTGCCCCGAGCTCTCATACTCTGATGGTGCATTGTCTTTGAGTTGTGCGCCTTTTGGCGTCATCTGGTCCAACCCATGTGAGACTAGGCTCTAAGGAAAGCTGTCTCGGGTGTGGACCAATCAACTTCAAGGACAGTGCACATTATCAGAGTTATGTTCTTTTGTTTGTATTATGACTGCAGGTATTGCGGTCTATGCAAACATGACTCCTTGTAAAAAGGTGTCAGTTTTGTTGCCAGATAGAAGGGTAAAAAACCAATTATCTGATTTCGGACTTTTTACGAATCGAATCCGGAACTATCGGAATCGAATCGCGTTCCGTAATCGTCGCGTCTGGCGGCGTCGCCCCGCGGGGGGAATCGATTCCGTCATCACCCCGGAAGTTCGACTCGGCGTGACTTTCACTCGGCGTGGGCTCCTCTTCACCGACAAACCTCCACGCGCGATCACCGATGCCGCTCCTTGCTGGCGCCAAGTCGCACGAAGACTCCTCGTACCACGCGGGCGAGCAGCAGGGGACCTCGCGGGCAAGTCCGCGGGCCGAGAGCGCCAGGTCGTCGCCCTCCCCTCGGCAGGGAGCGATCAGGCAAGTCGCAGGCTGCGCGCGGCCTACCCGCGGTGCCGTTCTCAACAACGACGTCAAAGCCGCCGCCGTCCTGCTCTGTGTAGAATACGATGCGTTTACAAGTCTTTATGACTTGTGCTATAGCCCGTAATTGATAGGAAGTAATGCGTGTGGCATTGTGGTGACCGTATGACTAAACGTAACTTAGCGTGGCTGGGTGGGATAGACAATGGCTTGTGTTGATATCTTACTCGTGTAGAGCGTGTATCGTTATACAGCAACACCTTCACTCACGAGATGCCACAGTGCTCATGCTGTTTGTAATAAATACTATTATAATGTAAACACAGCCCTTTGCTGATCCACTGCTAGATGAGTGTCCCGCACACCGTGTCGTGCATCTTCACTGGTTCACCAATACTCCACCAATACTCCACCACGAGTTGGTAGAGGCAGCAGTCGCCCAGGGCCAGGTTAAGGTATCACTCGCCTCTGATGTTAGCCGTGGCGGGAGTGGAACTCTGCCCTTTGGGTTCATAGCAGAGTTGTTAAAATATGTTTTGTTTGCATTACCGGTAACCGTGTTGGAAGGAAAACTATTACCGGTTTACCAGGCATGGGAATGTCTGGTAACAAACACCACATGGGCGTATCGGCGGTACACCGGTGCACCATAACAGAAGTCTGAAATAAAAATGTGTATCGATAAATCTCTTTATAATTCTTTAATTGACCTTGTCGCCAAGTTTGACGCTATTCGAATGTTTATTCAGTCTACTGAGGCTAAAATAAAGGTCGATGTTGACTGTTGATTTGGGTCCGGGGCACAGGATGCTGTTGTCGGCTAAAGGCCGACCGAAAATTCGGTTTCGGCGCCGAAAGTTGGAAAATCGCCTTTTTCGGCAGACTTTCTGTTTCGGCCGAAGCCAAAAAGTTTACTTTCGGTTTCGGTCGAAAGTCAACTTGTAACTTTAGTAATCATTCATAATCAACGTTTTTGGGTTTAGATTGCGTTATTTATAAATGTGTCGTAACCCTCCACCCGACACGGCCAATCAATAAAAAGTGTCACGTTGACAAAAGACAAATAGTTCACTCCTTTAGCCCACCGGTGTGTTGAAGCGTGATTGCATCCAGCATCATCGGGCAATTCGCCAGAATGGTCACGAAAGCCTACGTGTTAAACTTTTAACTTTCGGCCGAAACCAGAAATTCAGTTTTGGTCGGCCTCTACTGTTGACCACCACCAGGTAAAGATGAGGCCCGAACTGACGATGGCGCTGCTACCCTCGAGTGAGCTGCAGATTCTCCATTAGAAGTTGCCTCAGATTCAGCAGCTGCTTTCCCATTCGAACGTGTGACACCACGAGTTGCGTCATATTTTGTTGCCACCGTCTGCCGACCAAGTCTCGGGCAACGAGAAATCAAATCTGCCTTTGGAACACGGAGCAGCCAATCGTCACCAGGCTGGGTGCTGCTATACGGCAACAGGCTGTGTGAAGCCTCTTCGTGTTCAGCTGCTCAAACACCGCTTCGACATAACATCAACTGATTTTTACGTCTTTCGGTAAAGTCACGTCGGTATCAAATAAATCACGACGTTGCGCCCGAAACGTCGTGATTTATTTTCTACCTACGTGACTTTACCGAAAGAACCAAAGAGTATGGATTCCTGCAGTCACGAAAGCTTCAAATCAAGATTGATTTTGATGTACCATCACCATCCTGCAGGATTTTCTGACCGGGGTTGTGAATAATTGACAAAAATGTGCTTAAAGTTTTATACAGCGTACCACCACCGGTGTACCGCCAATACGTTCCAATGTATGTGTTTTAACTCGCAAACAAATGCAACTGCCTCGGTTTAATATTTCGCACGCTGTAGCCGTCCAGAGATTACCGGTCCGACTCGAACTCTCTGCTCAGCAGTTGAAACAACGGGAAAAATGTCCTCAATCGTCCCCCCCCCCCCCATTTTCTCTGTCCACCCCGCAGTATAAATGGGTTATACCGCGGTCGATCGGCAGGTTGCGTGTGGTGGGGTAAAGTGTGAGAAACTCTCACCTCCGAGACACTTGGTCAGCTTGGAAGAGACGATGTAATGCCCGATCCACAAATAGGAAGGAGAAATGACAGCGATAACACTCCGCTGCTCCTCACGTAGTTATATGGTTTGACCACCTGAATGTGAAATTGTAGCTGTTGCTCTGCAGCTACATCAGCCGTATGAAAGAAGAAGCATGGAAGAGGATAGCAAATATCACCAAACATGCCAAAATCGTAGCCTTAATTAAGACGCAACCTCTGGTCACCATGATAACTATTAAACTTGTTTTATTTTAGCAGGTACGGCCCACTGAGCTATTAAGCTCTTTCAGATGTGTCCTGGCAACAAATGATAGCTCAGTTCAGTGGCTTATCATGTAGAAATGTATATCAGCCAAATACTCTAAACAGTTGTCTGTATACATAATAACACAGTATTGTGCTGTTATCTCACCCACAGACCCGAGCAAATGATCCGTGGTGGGATCGCCTTGCACCGCGGATTGAGTAGAAGCCACGCCATGGGCAGGAAGAACACCGTCCCAGATCGGTGAGACTCTCTCCCGCAGCCCTCGCACTTGGTCAATGCATGAGAGCGGCCGATCGGTGGCATGGGCTGTTGGGTGTACGGTGTGTTTACGTTTTCTGTCCTTAAACGTCATTTAAAATTAATGGTGCTGTTTGCCTTATTGTTATATACTTAGAGCTGAGCGCTGTACGTTTGCGTGGTAGGGTGGACGTGACGCAATGAGTGTGTTGAAAACATCCAATTTTGTTGCTTCTTGAAATATGATCGCAAGACTCAGTTTAACTTGATATATGATCAAATGGCAAATTCTATCACAAGTGCCATTACATATAAGGCTTTTTTGTCGTTGAATTACCTTTACTGCAGCTGTTGCTTGCACACAAGGTTTAGCTATTTTACACTGGCGTATGCCCATGATAAAAAAAATACACGTGTGATTTATCCAATAATGTCCCGGAGAAGAAGGGTGGCAAACGTAACGTTATAGAATGTAGAGTGAATGTTCCAAAAACAACGTCTTATAATCCTAGGAATTTGGCATTGATGGAATTGGCTTTATCATGGCAGTAACCTTGTGAACTATACCCGTTGCCAATGAAGTTTTACAAATCTGGTCACACAAGTGATAGCGGTTAAGGCTACGTACCACATTATAAAACGCACTCCCAACTTTTATTTAAAATTACATTATATAAAGTTTGTCTTATAATCAGAAGAATACGGTATACGTGGTGTTACACGCACTGTATTTGTTCGCGATGCCACACTAATTACAACAGTCAAAGGCGGCAAAGGTTTGTCGGCTGTGACTTGTGGTTTTGGAGGCACAGCATGCCTTTCTTCCTTTTGTTTCTGTGGGTCTTAGATGTCAAAAAAAGTTAATTTTATAAGTGTTTGTTTTCATGTTACATTCGTTTGTTTTACAAAAGGACTAATTTTGACCAATTTTGTCCCATCAGGTGGGAGAATTATGTTCCTGTAGGAAAAAGGGTGAAAGGAACTCGCTTCATCTCATTTAAAGTGCCTCTGAGACAGGCAAGTGCTGGACGTTTTGAATCATGATGATTGCATTTCCACGTTTGTAATTGTATCTTGATTTTGTGTCCCAAGATTTAGCAAGCAAATTTGCCACAGACCTGCATCCAAAAAAACTAAATTATCAGTGCAATCCCCGACTGCAGGCAATTACAGAACTGGCCCAGTATAATCACACCATCACCCCCCCCCCCCCCTCTTTACTCCTAATTTATTAGTTCCAGTTCAGTACCCTGGGCTTGGTGGACAATTGCTGAAAATAATCTCTGCAATTTAACAAGATGGCCCTTCACAGCTTGGGCAAAACTTGTATTTTGAGAGAATGTAAAAAGACATGTCGAAAAGCTCTTAATTATATTTAGTGAACGTCTGTATTGATAAACAAAGGATCCAATTAATGTACAGTTTTTCACGTTTTTTCACAATTATAGCATTCAAATTATGTCATAATATAGGTTTTTTTGGGTTAGATTGCATAAATATAAATGTGTCATTAAACCCGCCACCACCCGACACACCCAATTAGTAAGGTTTGTTACATAAACAGAACATGCCAATTCGTTACTAGTACAGCACACCAGTGTGTTGGAGAGCAAATCCACAATATTTATAATCTGAGTACGACGTTTTGCCAGTAATTACAGCTAGCTTCATCAGGCTACAGCAGGGTTTAACGACCAGGTTATGTGAACTAACCCAAAACCTATATTATGGATGATATTGGTCGCGAAAGCCGATGTGTTAAACATTAAATTTCTTGTTAAAATTTGGAATAGATAAAATGCTGCAGAATGGAAGGACCGTATATGCTCATGAATTGGTGTGACGGTGGAGCACCATGCACTCCGGACTCCTCCACACAACCCACACCCCAAAAGCATAATTGTTCAATGATGAGAAGGTTCCAGCTATCTGTGGAAACATTCCACCATCATTGGCTCCATCCTAACGCCGATCAAGCGCTGCAGTTGTGCTATGAGTAATGTAATGTTTAGATTATATGGTGCCGTTCATACAAATCGCTTCTCACCATCCCAGAGGGACCACGAATAAGTGGGAAGACAGCACGTTGAGGTTACATGTAGGGGTCATGCAGGGGACACGGGAATCACACCCGCGGAAAATAATGAAAGGAAGGCGCCTGGAAGAAAGATGCCCAAACGGAGATAGAGGATTGTGGAAAAAACCTAAAAGATATATATTGGCACGAAAGAAGGAAAGAGGGGGAGAGAGTAGTTAACGTTCTGTAGGGTGAAGGCTTGGTTGGGTGCTTTGGGGGAAGAGAGGCTGAAAGTCACCGACTGCCCTCCAAGTGTTTGTGTTGATGCTGACAGAACCATGAAGTTCCCTTTCCAGGATGACTCATGTAGACTCCCTTTCACGTGTAGCAAGGAACCGGAGCACTCGGAGAAAACCCACATTTGAAAGGGGGTAATGCTCTCCCGTGCAGAATGGCCAGATAATATTAGTCCTCACTTTGCTTTCCTGCCTTCTCCTGGCAAGCCTTCATACCCATGGGAAGAGAGCTTTGCAACATTTGTACGATCCACCAACCCTTGCTTTTCACGGTTATGGATTACGGGCGTGCTTGGCCATCACCGCCCAGCTAAGATGACACACGCTACACAAGGACATTTGTTTGAGTTTGAAAATGATGCTGACATTCAAACTTAACCATTAATTTACAATATATTTGTTGTGGGGGTGGGGGTTGTATTTCAGAAAGGTAAAATTGGTCGATAATTTGAGTTATGATAAAAAAAATCCACTTGTCTACAACTATCTTACGTGCAGTGTCAGGTCACCGATAAGTCATACGATGATGCAAGTTTCCTGTTGCAGACCCACACATTCTATAAACAATGCTACACATTTAAAATTATTTCCTGTATGACAGCTTCCAGGAATATACCAACAGCTTTTGGGGAATCCACAACAGGAACTACGAATATTTATTTTAAAGATGTGCGCCACCACCATCTGAGTAGTGGCAGAATGCGTGCATTTTTGTGTACGGACTTGGCCGTACAGAAACTGCTGCTTGGTGAATGGGGACAGTTCTTAAGCCAAACTGCCCATTAAACAGGGGCTGCATGAATCGGGCAGAACACCCTATAAAACAGACCATTTTTCCCACCAATGAATGTATTCCTTGTCATGTCCTATAGCTATCCTCTGTGTCGTGAAAGAGAGGGATCTGAGTGGCCACGTTGCCCAGCGATATTAGGCACGGTGCTGAAATGGTGTAGCGTAGTCGTGTGCGTAATACCAGTGTTTAATTGGTGTGTAACTTTACTGTGTCATGTCAGGCCATCTTGGATCGTCTTGAAGCAGAGGTCACTCAGATGAGCCCATCGGGACTCCTAGAGAACATATCAAGGCAAAACGAAAGCCTAGGCTTGGTTATTGACCTTACAAACACCACACGCTACTATGATCCAAAGGTAAGTAGTGTGGCCTTGCTGAAGCACAGAATGTGATTGTTTCTTTCAGAAGTACTATTGTGAAAATGACAAAGGATGAATTACACAGGAGCATGAACCCATAATGATCTAATTCACCACACCGCTTTGAACCGCTCTATCCAATACATGTTTGGAGCTTGCAATGACGTTCTAGGCATATAAAATAGCCTGAAAGTTGTTCCAGTCGTATGGTCTCCCACTGAATTACAGTGTGTGGTTCTGCTATCACAATGCATTATTGAAAGTGTCAAAACAGCCTTGCGTAATGTTTCATTCAATGTTTATTTATTACATGGACGTCCCATTTAGCCGTTTCCCAGCTCATTTGCAAGGGAGGTCCGTGGTGCATCAGCACAGAACGAGTACAACAACATGAACATTATACGTAGGGAGGAACAGGCAGCAAACAGAACGCATTGGAGTTATATTGCTTAAAGAACAAAATTAACAATAAAGTGTGTAATAAGATCGAGGTAATGGAGAGCAGTTGAGCACGTGGTGATGAAGCAAACATGATATTTGGTTACTTACAATAGTTTTTTAAAAGTAAACATTTAATTTCAAAGCTCATGACAATCTCAATGTAACACGTTGTAGAGTTGTTTGAAATGTAAGTTATATTTCAGCAGGAATCATGTGTGTGGACCAGCTTCTGTATGTGCTAATTCTTTTTTTTCTAACTTGTTAAATTGTAAAATATAACATTATGTAAATCTACTTTGTGATCACTGAAATACTGAGCTTAGAAATTTGTCTTTTTGTTGTTTAGGAACTGACAAAAGCGGGCATCAAGTATGAGAAAATATTCACAATGGGCCATGAGGTGCCGAATGACAAAACCATCGCCCATTTTAAAGAAACCATCAAGACCTTCATTGGAGATAACGCCGGAAACGGTGGGTGACGAACGCTTGCTTGCAATACGTTTTCATTGTCAGGAGGTTTCAGCATAGAAATGGAAAAGACAAGGTGGAATTGCACCATGAAATTTCATGATCGGAGAAGGAGATTGAGTTACTGCTTCCTTGAAATAATACTATTGACGAACAAATAATACTATTGACTAACAAATAATACTATTGACTAACAAATAATACTATAGACTAACAAATAATACTATTGACTAACAAATAATAATATAGACTAACAAATAATACTATTGACGAACAAATAATACTATTGACTAACAAATAATACTATTGACTAACAAATACTACTATTGACTAACAAATCATACTATAGACTAACAAATAATACTATAGACTAACAAATAATACTATAGACTAACAAATAATACTATAGACTAACAAATAATACTATTGACCAGGGGGCCCCAGGGCCGCGGACCGGTACCGGCCCGTGGCCTGTTAGGAACCGGGCCGCACAGCAGCAGGAGGTGAGAGCGGTGAGTCCGCGCGTGGGCCGCCCCCATTGTTTTATTATTCACCACTTCCATCCGTGCCTCTCTCCCGCACTGCGCACTCGTCACGGTGTTGGAAAGCCCGCAAGCTCTAACCCCTAGTAGCCAAAATGAGTAAGAAACAAACGTCGCTGGAGAGCTTCTTTAAAAAGGGGGAAAGACCCAATGATGACCCCCCCGCCCGCCCCCCGGTCCGTGAAAAAATTGTCTTCCACGAAGCCGGTCCCTGGGGCCACAAAGGTTGGGGACCGCTGCTACAGACGAACAAAAACATCAATGGCTGCAGCTTTTGGACAGTTTTTTTCCACCACAGCCACGAGCGCAGTAAGACCATTGTGTGTGCGTCATCGTCGTCATCGTACTGCTAGTTCATTGGCATATAGTTTTTTTCCAAATCTGAAAGTGTAATGGCAGACTTCTCTCATGGAATCAACGGTAGTATGATTACAGGTGGTTTTGTTACGGTCACCGAGGACGGCTGCTAAGAGAGGCCTATTCCACGTGAAGGAAATGCAGATGGCAAAGGGGCAATGGTGAGATGCACATCATGCGAGAGAGAGAGATTGGAAAAAAAACTGATCAATACTTCTTTTTCAATGAAATCAATAGAGAGACGCAAGGAACCAGGGGGTTTAAATGCGTGTTAGTTAGCTTCATTAAGAGTTTAATGCATTGAGGCAGTGCGAGACTCGAAACGATCGTTCTCTCCATGTGATTGTGAGCTTCTCGTAGGGCACATTTCTGACAGGTGGCATTGTATGTTTCAGACAAGCTGATCGGCGTGCATTGTACTCATGGAGTGAACCGGACTGGGTACCTGGTGTGTCGGTAAGTTCAATTGCACATTTTCTGTAAGTGTCTTCTCACATGTATTTGTAAGTAATTATAAAGGATACTGGTCCTGAGTTTGTCACGTTTATGCAATTGTTTGCTTAACATCAACCTGGAAGACCGTTACATCAACGGTCTAAAATGTATTTTTCAATTATATGGCGATAGATCATAGAAGTGATGTATTTATGAGCTGGAATGCTTTACTCAAGCCCATTGGTTAGATTTCATCCGTATAATTATTGTTAGGATAATTAGTCTTTAGAGGTATAAAGGTGACCCCATTAAATAGAGCTCTGATTGGAGGAGCCATGACATGTTACTGTGGGAAAAATCCTCTCCACTGTTAATTGGAACTGGATTATTAAAGTTAATCATGAATGCCTAAGCATGATGCGGAGAGTATTGAGTTTAGTACCACAACTGTACGTTCTGTGTGTTAACAGGTATCTTATCGATTGTGAACAAATGGACCCAGACAAAGCGATACAAGGTGCGTCGGTCCACATAAACGAAGATGTTTAATTTTTTTAAGTCCACGAATAATGACAGTCGATCGTCACGCGTCGTTTGGCGAAGGACCGTTTCGTCAAACCTGTCGCCTCTTGCGACAGCACCCGCAAAAAAGACAGCTTTTGCTGCCATCCTGCACGGGTGTCTTGAGGAATTTGTTTGATCCACATCTCATGGAGGCAGCGACATTCTTTAAAGGGTCACGGTTCACTTAGAATGTCGACCGCCAACTGAAGTGAGCAATTTACTAGAGTTTGCGCATCAAGACGGGGTGACGGAATCCACAGAGTGACCGCCATCTCCTCCCTCGAACTGAGCTCACTTATATTTTTGGTTCTTTTGGTAAAGTCACTTAGAAGGGAAACAATAAAATAATAAAAATATAAAACAATATTTTTAAAAGAATAAAAATATAAAACAATATTTTTATTATTTTATTGTTTCCCTTCTACGTGACTTTACCGAAAGAACCAAGAATATGAATCCCTGCAGTCACGAAAGCTTTAAATCAAAATTTGAGCTCGCTTAATCGCTAGAAGACCGTTCGTAGATCAAATGGTGACATTTCTGACACAGTCGACCCGTCAGACGCCGAGAAGGCATCTCTGGCATTGCGTGTGGAAGGACTTCCACCGATCCAACTCATAATATAAGAATAGGTTTTACCCCTTCCTGGCATTAAAACAAATGTTAAGATGTTTAAACACCAAACAGAAACCTTTTGCAAGGAATCATGTATGCATTCAGCACATGTAAACAAACAACATGCTCTGATAGTATATCCCTTGTCTTTGAAACTGATTGGTCCACACCAGAGACAGCTTCCTTTAGAGCAGGGGTGGGGAACCTTTTTTCTGCCAAGCGCCATTTGGATATCTATAACATCATTCGCGGGCCATACACAATTATCAACTTAAAAATTTGCCTGTTATATTTGGTCAAACATTTTATTAACTCACCCCTAATGTGATGGCTGGAACTGCTTCTCTTTGGCGAGGCGTGTGATGTTAGCTGGTATTGATAATGTTGCTACTCGCAACTGCTTTTTCAGGTTTGCTCCTAGATTCATTGAATTTCTAGTCCTGCCTGCAGTTGCCTTGGCAGGGCCACACCAAATGATTCCGTGGGCCTTACATGGCCCGCGGGCCGGACGTTCCCCACCCCTGCTTTAGAGCCTAGTCTCAAACAATGTTAGACCAGAGGACGCCAAATGGAAAACAGCACATAGACAGTGCCACTGTCAGGGCATTGAGAGCTCGGGGTGAGCAGCTACATCATGGGACCTCCCTTGCCCGTATCAGAATATAGGAATAGGTTTTACCCTTTGTGGCAAATCATCTTGAAGCATTGTCCAGGCCTCTGCACCGTTCAACGAAACTGACGAAACACACAGCACTGGTGGACACTCGGTTTCATATTCTTAGGGTTTTTTCGGTAAAGTCACGTAGGTAAAAACATTTTAATTAATAAAAGTAAAATTAAAATAAAAATCACGACGTTTCGGAGGCAACACAAGCTTCCGTCTTTCAGGTGACTTTACCGAAAAAACCTAAGAATATGAATCCTTGCAGTCACGAAAGCTTCAAATCTAAACACTCGGTTTGGTTCCCAGACTTTTTTGGGGCCCAATGCCGTTCCGACCGTTTATGATTTCTGAGGCCAGGCCAATTCGGCGCACGACATCAGGGGTCGACTTTGTCCGTCGGCGTTCTGTGCGGATCCCAGGTAGGCAAATTCCCCCCTGGCTCTGACAGTGTTGCCCTTGATTACACTGGGTGAAAACAAAAGTCCACTGTTGTCCACGTATTACCATTGAATTGTCGGTAATTGAACGTGATACATGGACGCCCGTCCAGCAGAGTGGCGCTAAATGAAAGGAATGTGAACTTTGCCATCCCTGTAAAAATGTTTTATTGAAAGATCACAGCTAACGCTCTTCATGGGAGTGTGATTTATTTTTCCTGTGTCATAGTGTTGGTGTTGCTTGTCGCGTTTATATAACAGTTTGACGTTATATTTAACTGAATTGTCATTGCATTGAATATATATCATTTGAACCTCATTTGCCAGTAGAAAAATATGATAATTGGTTTTTTACCCTTTTATCTGGCAACCCTGATGGTGCATTGTCTTTGAGTTGTGCGCCTTTTGGCGTCATCTGGTCCAACCCATGGAGACTAGGCTCTAAGGAAAGCTGTCTCGGGTGTGGACCAATCAACTGCAAGGACAGTGCATACATTATCAGAGTTATGTTTTTTGTTTGCATTATGACTGCATGTATTGTGGTCTATGCAAACATGACTCCTCGTAAAAAAGGTGTCAGTTTTGAATATATTTTTTTCAATGATTACCAAATAGCTGTACTTGGTAATAAAAGTGTTGCGTGTGGTTGTCAGCCTTTAACAGTGCTCGAGGTCATTCGATTGAGAGGGAAAATTACCTCAAAGATTTGAAAACGAGGGATTATTCAAGGTAAGAGTTGAGTTTATCTTTCCATGTGTTTATTGCAATACGGCAGGCTCTCAAATCATCCCTCATCGGCCATCTGTGCATGCGAACATGTAGCAATCGTTTCTCACCCACCTTTGTCACATGAGGTCTTACCTCTAGATTTGAAGCTTTCGTGACTGCAAGAATTCATACTCTTTGGGGTTTTTTTCGGTAAAGTCACGTAGGTGAAAAATAAAATCAAATACATTTTTTTGTAGAAAATCAAATCAAATAATTACATTTTTTATTAGATTTTTTTTACCTACGTGACTTTACCGGAAAAAAAAACAAAGAGTATGAGAGGTCTTACCTCCTTTCCCGCGAGTGTTTTGCAATACAGTGAAGCCTTAATATTCCCAGGTTTTTTTAAGCGTTTTTTTTTGCGTATCGACGATACTTTTATCGTGATAGTTTTTTTTTTATCGTCTGGGGGTTGTACCTTGAAACATTTGCGGCCGTAGCGCGCTAACTAACGGACGAGAAAGTGGCGAGGCGCCCCCCCCCCCCCCTCTCGGCCTGCCGCTTGTCTCTGCCGCACCGTTTACACGCGGGTGCTTTCCCTCGACACATTTCTTTTAAATATCACGTACTCTGCAATGTTCACTTGCTCGTTTGATATTTGCACTTTTATAGGTAGGTTTATGTTCGTCATTATTAAAGGCGAGTTAAATAACACAGTGATATTATACGTTCATGTTTATGCCCCCTAACCCTATTTTCCTCACGAACTTGAAGTATTAATATCCGCGCCGTTCTCCAGGAACATATCCCCCGGCAATATTCATGATTTACTGTCGTGATTTCAGATCGATATTTTTTTAACATAAACCTTTCTGTACCCGCTTGACGCAACAATTACTTGAGGTGGTACTGAGCTTAGTCTAATGATTAAAGAAAGAAAGAAAGACGATGCTGTTATTAAGCTCTTGCGTTTTCTTTATTGTCGAAGGCGCTCGAGTACAACTTCGTGTCCTGCGCGGGCCTCTTCCTCCAGCGTTTGTGACCCGTCTCATAGTGGTCAAGAGAAGATGGCCTCGAGGAAGATCCTGACAAGGTTGGACCACAGAATTGACCATAGAGCAAGTGTCTACCCACGGCCTCCGAGTCGCAGATTTCACCAAATGCCACCACAAGACACACACATGGATTGGTGGTCTCAAACGCCAGCAGTGGGAGGTTATCAACAGGACTATTTTCACTATCCTGAAGGAGGATATGTGCAGCAAAATTACAGCCAGAGTTTGAATTATCAGCCATGCTGGCAAATGCAGCCACCAATACCGTTTCACCAGCAGAGGTTCCAAGCTCAAAGTTTTGACCAGCAAGATGAAAGACTGTGGTGGCAGAGGGCAGAAAATCAACAATGAGAAGATTGTGTGGAAATCAATGGCACAGTGCTTGGCTGGAATGTGATACATATTTTATTGGCCACGTTCATTAAAACTGATCACTCAGTGGGTCTGATTCTCATTTTAACAAATGATAATTTTATAAGATTTTTTGCAACAAGCATTTGCCCATGACTCCATCGTTACAAATGGACAAATCATTACAAAAAATTGTGTTTGGCCCTTTCTTCAAGGTGGGAGTTTGACTCAATATTTGGAACTGTTCTGGAGAGAATGTGGAATATTGTTAACCTTTATGTAGAAGGGTCTACCCTTGAAAATATAGTATTTAAACATTTTCACAATCGACATTTTTCATTGAGACTGTAAAAGGCGGATTATAAACGTCGTAGATTCTACTTTAGTATCGTAATGAACGATGTACCGACAGGAACGCATTACGAATGGATGATATTACTCAGTTGTCTAATAGTTTGTCTGGATTTATATAAGTCTACAAAACTATTTTTGCTACTTAAATTTGACATGGAATAATTTCAGAAAGTGGTGTACGGTTTAACGTGAAAACACTTTCGCAATTATTCTAGAACAATGTGTTGCCGCTGGAGCTGGGAAATATTCCTGCCGGAATGGCATTGGATTCCAAGGATCTCCCCCATGGCCAATTCCTGGAGTTGCCCGTTTGAAGGAATTCACGATTCGGCTAAGCCCACGATCCAATTCGAGATCGTATCCGTGAGGATTCGTATATAAACCGCATCGCAGGCAAAGGTGTTTCTGAGACTCCCAGCTCTATTCGACACCATTGTGACAAGTTTGCTTTGTCTTTTATTCTTTGAGAAGTGTTTTGGAATAGTTTTTTTTTCACTTTACACACAATGTGCATGTGCAATTTATTTTAAGAAATATTAAATTACAGCTCGTTTGTCAGATATTTGGGTTTGATCAATTCATTAAATTGGCATATTTGTTCACGTGTGGCAACTTTATATATTGGCCGTGTCGGGTGGAGGAGGGCGTATGACACGCATTCTACTTATCTGAGCTAAACATCTGATATTGATTCGCCTGGAAAGCCGGCGTTTCAAATTTACAGCCCATTTTCTGCATCTATTTTATTCTGCAAATGGCACCACAGCAGTGGTTTCTTACACCGAGTTGTGTAATATACTTTGTGAAACTATCCGTAGTGCATTTACATTGTCTTTGTTATGGTGCGACAGTGTTCGTACTTAAATGTGGGCTTCTGGCACGGTATTAACACCTGCAGGAATGGTCTGCCATTTGGTTGAGAGCTCCGTGCTTTTGGCCTTTGTTATACAGCTATGGGTTACGACTGCACCGTGTGGTTCTACTTGGACCCCCCAAAGTTGGTAACGGTGACATTTTAGTCCGTGCTCGCAACTAAAAACATGTTTGTTGGTATGATGACATAATAAACATTTTTGCTGCTTTGGATTTTTTTGTGGAGACTAAACCTTGACGTTGAAGAGTTGAACGACGGTGTGCCGCATCGGCCATGACCTTCGCAGAATGGGGCACGATACATTTAATCGTTCTCCGTGCATAATTTAAGGTTTACGATTATTTCCACGATAGTCCTCTTTTAACCAGGATCTTTGAATTCCTTTCAATAATTATTATTGATGCGAAATTGCAATGGCGTCTGTGGCCAAAGTGAAATTTTCACTTCCCCCTACCATGCCGCCAGTCACCAATTAATCGATGTAAAATATGTCGATGCGTGTACATTCAATGATAGACATTTGTGCTGAAGTGTCCCCAATGTTAGTGTCACTTGCACTTGGTGTACAACTCATTCCTTTAGAACTGCTTCTTAGAATGTAAAATAAGAATAGGTCTTACCTCTTTCTGGCAATAAAACAGATGTTAAGATGTTCAAACGCCTTTTGCAAGGAATTAAGTCTGCGCTAACCACAACTGCTTTTGGTGAGCATGAAAACAATACATGCTCTAATTACACTGGTCAACACACTTTTTCTGGCATAAGGTATTCCAACGGTTTTAATGTTATTTGGGGTGCTGATTCCAAATCTGGCATCAGTTTTTGTCTATCACATCAGGTTTTTGAGATATCAAATATTGCATTTTCAATAAAAACTGCAGAAGAAAAATATTAAATAAATGGATATCTACATAAAATTATATAATAAACACACTATCCTAAGAATACAGCACCATATTTTAACACTAAAGCAGTCACTACCTCGCAACAACTTGTAATCATAAGTGACAGAGTTAATTTCGGGTGCAATCAATGAAAATGGGGTATGCCGATAGCATAAAAATTAGATGTGATAGAGCAAATCTGAGATCAGATTTGGAATCCGCACCCTGAAATTAGTCTACAACAGCTGCAAAAGTCCAGTCCAGAAAACAATGTATTTTTTTTGTTGACCAGTGTAATATTTGCATTGTCTTAGAAACTGAATGGCCTACACCAGAGACAGCCTTCGATATGGCTTCGTCTCTGTACCAGTGTCAGCAGAGAACTCCACAAGGCGAACAGCACGAGAGCAATGCCACGTGACAGAATTTAGAGCTCGGGGTGAGCAGCTACATCAGGGGCCGTCCATAAATGACGTTACGCGATTTTGGACGATTTGACCCCCCCCCCCCTCGTCACACGGCGTCACAAAAAGTCAGACCCCCCCCTCAAATATGACGTCACAAAGCTCTGCCCCCCCCCTCCCCCAAATTATAACATGCTTCAAATCGCTTTAAACTATTGTCATTGTAGTGCGTATTTAATGTGGCGCTGCACTCTGATGTGGAGAAATCATTTCTTAAAAAGTCTATTTAATTACGTATAACGTGTTGTTTATATTCATTTAAAGTTGCGCATTTTTACGTGACTGTCACTTCACAAATGTCTGACCCCCCCCCCCCCCCATAGGTGCGTGACGTCATTTATGGACGGTCCCTCACGGGACATTCTTGTGTCTAGTTTGTCCTTCCCCCGGCACCTCCGATTAGCACGGTTGGCTACGCACGGTGCGAAAGAAGTTATACACGGACATTGTCAACATCTTCAAGTGATTCATAATTAACTTTTTTGGGTTTAGATCATGTTATTTATAAATGTGTCGTAACCCTCCACCACCCGACACGGCCAATCAGTTAAAAAAGTGTCACGTTGACAGAAGACAAATAGTTCACTGCTTTAGCCCACCGGTGTGTTGAAGCGTGAAACCACAACATTTACACATTTTTTTTGTTGTGGTTTCACGCTTCAACACACCGGTGGGCTAAAGTAGTAAACTATTTGTCCTTTGTCAACGTGACACTTTTTTACTGATTGGCCGTGTCGGGTGGTGGAGGGTTACGACACATTTATAAATAACGCGATCTAAACCCAAAAACGTTTATTATGAATAATATTGGTCGCGAAAGCATGCCACGTGTTAATCTTCAAGTGAACAGTTGGTGCAGCCTTCCGGATAACCGCCTCCCCATTGCTCTCCGCGAGTCTTCTAGACGGTCCGGGCTGAGTCTTGTTGAGGTCTTGGTAGTAGTATCGGCAAGTCTCCGTAGGCTGGCATTTGGAACGCCATGGTAAAGTTGATTGAAGTTCAATATTCGTTTGCTATTTTGCAACCACGTGTAGCCTCGTTAAATAATGATGTCACACAGTTTTGCTATGAATACTATTTTTTAAAGTGAAAATCGATGGAAAATCCTTGGGATGTGTGTGTATCAAACTCATGCGAAAGAATGACGTAACTCAAGACTTTTCAAACCAACTCTGGTCTGAAGCCGACCTGAGCAGTTGTGAATGATTCCACGATTTTTACTTTAAAGGATGTGTTTCTATATATTCCTTTTGAGGCCAAAGTGTTATTGACCAACATGTTGAGTTTTTTGTTAGAACGCAGCAGCACCAAATTATTGAGAACACATACACAATGTATTCATAGAGTATCTGTTTAATTACATGGGCGTACATAGTAAACGGTTGTAGTAAAACCACATAAATCAAAAATCGATAATATACAATAGCGACACGGCCACTTCCTAGGTATCAACCCAAATGGGAACACTTTTAGCGCAATGAGGAATGCCTCCGTTATAAAGCAGAACGCCTCCGTTATAAAGCAGAACGCCTCCGTTATAAAGCAGAATGCCTCCGTTATAAATCAGAACACCTCCGTTATAAATCAGAACGCCTCCGTTATATAGCAGAATGCCTCCGTTAAAACGCAGAATGCCTCCGTTATAAATCAGTATGCCTTCGTTATAAAGCAGAATGCCTCCGTTATAAAGCGGAATGCCTCCGTTATAAAGCAGAATGCCTCCATTATAAAGCGGAATGCCTCCGTTATAAAGCAGAATGCCTCCATTATAAAGCGGAATGCCTCCGTTATAAATCAGAACGCCTCCGTTATAAAGCAGAATGCCTCCGTTATAAATCAGAATGCCTCCGTCAGTCTTTTTGAGACAGAGGCGGTGTTGTGGGTGGTTCATATTCATCCCCGGCCGTCACTCGGACGAATAAATGGATCACATCGCGAAGAATCGTTTCTATTGCTTATGGCTCTGAGCTGGCAACAAACCAAAATTCGCTCTGTTGTGGCACCGCATTTAACGTCAAAATATTCAACCTTTGAACCTTAGAAGAGGTCAGCTGCTCCGTGTGTGTGATTATCGTCACCATTGATTAGACTCAATCATAGATCACACTGCAGATGCTAGATTCATTTGGTTAGATAAAGTCTGATTTCAATCAGGAGCACATCTATACAATATTAGAGTACGTACGTCATCTCGGCAATACAAGAGCACAATTATAAAAATGCAAATTCATACTTTGAATGGACGCTCACCAGTCTTGTAATGTTTTTCTGGTCATTGGTAATCCAAATAATGGGGAAATATAATGCGGACATAAATCTCTTCGAATGACCATAGCTCCTTTTAATCAAATAGGAGGGGCCGTTTGTTTATGGGGAGGTTTACTCTCTTGGCAAATCATTATTTAGAACTTTTAGAGTTAACGCAGCCCACCGAAATGGCCGTCTCTGTAGGGCGCGCCGATGTTGGGAAGGTGGTTGTACTTGGAGCGGAAATATTTGCGACTTTCTGGCACGGGTAAGACAGGATTGTTTCCCATCAGCTGTGGTAGAGGCTGTATCTGAAATGCAAATTTACAAAAATCATGCAGAAAAACATTTATTTGTCAATGTTAAAAAAGCGTGTATTGAGGACACCTTTTCCTGTAAGATAATAAAATGTTGTTTGAAGGATCAATGACTTAAAAATGCAATTTTTTTTAAGGTGCTTTTTTGACATGGCGTGAATTCTGATTGTAAGTGCCATGTTAAAGACGCTGGACCATATTCATGGCTTGGTGGATAAGCACAAACTGGGCATTTAGGTGGGGTAGAGGCCAGGGTGTGAAGATGATTCCTGGTCAGTCGTGAGATTCGGGCTCATGGATGTTGGGCCTCGGAGGAGAGGCAAGCTTTCGTACTTACTTGAATGAAAACATCGTGTTTGATGACACCATTATTGCTCATTGCTCTGGCACAATATTGCCAATGGGTGGGGGGTGTGGGGGATGTGAGTGGAGGGGTGTCATGGTGGCAGATACTCATGGGGAAATGTAGGTAGTCATTCGTGATTAATTGCAATTATGGGAGAGGTAGCGGTCACACACACACGTACGTTGTAATGTTTTAAAATCGCTTGTATTTTGGCGTTTCACAATTCAAATAACACTCGCTGGAGCATCTTAATATTCAATCGCGACATCGACGAACATACTTTGACGTCAACCTCTTAAAACGCGTCACGTTTGCGACGTGTAGTGCCATCGAGATGGCGCGGTAGCGCATGGCGCCACACAGCACGACCGCAGTCGCTCCGATCGTGGCGTTGTTTCGTACCATTTGTTCTTGCAACCTTCTAACCCCCCTACTGGACATCTGTTACAAAAAAAGCTTCATAGCTCATCGGATTCTTCCTCCAGTGTGTATATATACGTGTGTGCACCCGATTCAAGAGCCGAATGGCTCACAGGGCTATACCTAATAAATGAACTTGAACGAATATTCAAAATTGCAAATTGTGCTCACCGCGGGCCCCCGGCGCGTGGCCCGGTCTCCCTTGTGGTTCGCTCGCTCCGCCTCGTCCCTGGCCCTGTCCGTGTCCTCACGGAAGCCGTCGAAGTACGGCTGCTCCAGCAGGCCCGCGGTCGTCAGCCGTGCCGCGGGGTCCATTTTCAGGCAGCTCTGTTGCAAGGTCAAGAAATGTTGCTTAGATCCAAATGTAGATAACAAAAAAAAGCTACGTGTTGCAGCGTTTGCTTATACGAGTAGGGGATTTTTACCCTGTCTGGCAACAAAACAGCTGTGTTAAGATGTTAAAACACCAAACTGAAACCTTTTGCAAGGAATCATGCCTGCATTAACCACATATGCTTGTGGTGAGCATGCAAACAAAAAACATGGTGGGGAGGGGCTGGGTGGGGAGGGGAGGGTGGGGAGGGGAGGGTGGGGAGGGCCTGGGTGGGGAGGGGAAGGTGGGGAGGGGCTGGGTGGGGAGGTGGGGGTTGGGAGGGGTGGGGCTGGGTGGGGAGGGGCTGGTCACCCCGTGGTGCCCTTATAAAACTCAACGTTTAACCTACTCACACCGGCTTGTGCCCGCCCTCACAGTCGGCCATATTTGCGGAATACACCACGCCGCCATTGACCCTGGCCATTGATGCATTGTCTTTGAAACTGATTGGTTTCTCTGGTCTAATACTGTTTGAGACTAGGCTCTAAAGAAAACTGTCTGGTGTAGACCAATCAGTTTCAAAGACAATGCATCATGTACTACCAGACCATGTTTTTTGTTTGCATGTTCACAAGCATATATGGTTAATGCAGACATGATTCCTTGCAAAAGGTTTCAGTTAGGTGTTTTAGCATCTCAACACAGCTGTTTTATTGCCAGAAAGGGTCAAACATATTCTTGTATTTTGATCCTGGCAAGGGAGTTCCCATGATACAGCATTTACGATTTGTTGATGTGTAATAATTCTCCGGAGACGGATTCGGAATCAGTCCTCTTTATTTTCACTTGACGGTACACTTGCTCCCACACGCTCCGTTGCTGGCAGACAACGTAGCGTCAGCGGACTCCCACCAGCTCCCACCGCGCACGTGGCACCCGGAGCCCCGTACGCGCGTGGCTCTCGCCCCCGTTCAGTTCCCAGACTCCTCCTCGATCCTTCCTCTCTCTCCCTCTTAATCCCTTCGTCACGTGGTCCTCCCAGCTAATCCTCCATGGACAATCTCGACCGTTCTCGATGGTTCCCTGTCAATCCCGGGACCACGCCTCTTACCCGGGTCCCCATTGGCTGGGGTCCCAATTGGCTGGGCCAATCACTCCTGCTGACATGCCGTGATCACGCCGGCCCCACACTCCCTATCTCAACCCTTATTGGCTACAAGCAGGACCCGCAAGCCAATCCCCCACGTGAACCCACGATAGCTGTTATTACATCACCCCCCCCCCCGGTGAAAAAAATAGCCGTCTCGGCTGGGAAAGGGTGATAAACCAATTCCGAAACATATTATTAGGGCACCGAGGTGCGTTTAACGATATAAGGGTGAACCGGCGTCCCTGCGCCTACAACATATAAAAAGTCACCCATACAACAAAAAAAACGACATACATTAGGGCGCCCCTGCAGCGCAGTAACAACAGGGAATAAAACAACCGACAAAACGTTAACGAAACGGGAGAGATTTCGACCGCGTACGCGACGCGGGACCCCCTCCGCTCCCAGCGCCTGATCCCTTTGCTTCCGGATGGACAGGAGGTGGTAGGCTTGAAGAAGAAGTAGGTTGTGGATGCTTGGTCACGTCCAGGTCAGGTCTCCTTGGAGGGGGGGCGGCTGGGGCCACCTCAGCCCTCAGAACCTGTTCATCTGTAGGAGGCACAACACAGTCCCCCTTGGGATCAATGGGTGTGACAAGCGGCGTGGTCGGCTCGACGGAACCCGGCAGGTCAACTAATGGGGATGAAGGGCCGACACGCGCGTCAACATAGGGTTTGAGCCGTGAGGAGTGGACATACCACCGCCGATTTTCATACTGAACACGGATACTCTGCAAGTTCCGAACATCTATTAGTGTTACAGGCCCCCGCCACGGCCTGTGCAGTTTGGGGGATGTGCCCGCCGGTACCTGGGGGCAGTGGAGCCACGCTCGGTCCCCCACTGACCAAGACATGTGCGTATGCGATCGACGCGCATAACGTTCGTTCCTCGCCTGAGCACGGGCTGTCGCACACCGGGCAGCCTCTCGCGCCTCCGTCACTCGTTTAAGCGAGTCACGCACGTGGTCAGGCAAGGAACGGGACGGCCGTTTGCCTGGCTCACCCAATTGCACGTCGATGGGTGGAACATTTTCACGGCCATACATCAAAAAGAATGGTGAGTATCCCGTGGATGTGTGCGGAACCATGCGGTAAGCCGCTAAGACGCCTGGTATGTGCAGGTCCCAATCGGTTTGCTTTTCACTGACCGTCTGACAAAGCATAGCCGAGAGGGTGCGGTTAAATCGTTCCACCATACCATCTGTTTGTGGGTGGTAAGGAGAAGTGCGAATTTTCTTCGTACCCAACGCGTCACAAACTTCCTTAAGCAATTTGGAAGAGAAATTCCGCCCCTGATCTGTGAGCAACCTTTCAGGTGCCCCCTTGTCCATGACATACCCGTTCAAGAAAGCGTCGGTAATGGATGCTGCCGTCTGGTCGGGTAGGGGCCAGGCCATCGGCCATCGAGAAAAATATTCCACCCCGACGAGAAGGTATTTATTGCCCCTCGCCGACGGGGGAAACGGGCCCAGAATATCGAGCGCGACCAATTCGTTAATGCGGGACACCTCAATGGAACGTAACGGTGGTACATAGGGGTTACGAGGCGGCTTCCTCTTTGCACAGTCCTGGCATGAGCGAATAAAATCATTGACGTCTGTTGTCATACCGGCCCAAAAGAAATCCTTCTGCAGTGCGGCCAAAGTCTTTTGGACGCCGAGGTGCATCAATTTATCAGCGTGCAAAGCACGAAGCAGGTCGTAGCGAAGTGAAGTAGGCACGACCAAGCGTGGCCGATCAGACAACCCGTCAGTACACATTAACAATCCCGACTTGCCTCGGATCATCTGCCATTTCCAACCCGCCAATCGAGATTTTTGTTTCCCTATCAATTTCCATAGTGGAGACAGCGAGGCATCAGCCTCCTGCTCACGTAGCCAAACCGCGTGCGGTAACCGCAAGATATCATCCGTGTCCACCGACCCTTGCTGGTCGTCCTCCTTCGCTTCCGCCCCTGCCTCGTCATCCGCTATCGCCCCCATAACCGGACAAGGCGAAGCGGCCGGTGCCGCACAGCGGTGCGTGCCCGTCAGGCAAGCGCACGGAGGAAGGAGCGGCAGCCTTGAGAGCGCGTCAGCGTTCGCATGACGGGCCCCCTTTCTGTATGTAATATCAAAGGAAAATTCTTGTAACGATTCCAGCCACCTGGCCAATTGGCCTGACGGTTGATCTAATTTCAAGGAGTATTGTAAAGCCGCATGATCCGAGCGAACTAGGAATTTCCGTCCATACAGGTACGGCCGGTACAAACGGACAAAGTGAACAATTGCCAAAAGTTCCCGTCTTGTCACGCAATAGCGTGTTTCCGCAGGGGACAAAACCCGGCTGCCGTACGCCACTACTCGCTCTACCCCGTCCTTACGTTGCGACAAAACGGCCCCAATGCCGATATCACTAGCGTCCGTATCGAGGATGAACGGCTGTGAGAAATCTGGGTAATCCAGCGTTGGCGCCGTGGCGAGGTGGTCCCGAAGTGCCATAAAAGATTTTTCCTCTTCCGCTCCCCATTGAAACCTTTGATTTTTGCCAGTCAGAACATGTAATGGCTTTGCCAACGTCGCAAAATTTTTAACGAAGCGGCGATAATAGGAAGCGAAGCCAATAAACCGCCGAACATCTCCCACCGAAGTGGGTGTGGGCCACTCTCGTACGCATTTCGTTTTCAGCGGGTCAGTGGATACGCCGTCCGAACTGACGATATGACCCAAGTAGCGGACAGAGTGTTGCAGAAGGTGGCATTTTTTAGGTTTAAATTTAAGGTCAGCCGTACGCATTCTTTGAAAAACCGCCTCTAGACGTTGGAGGTGTTCTTCGAACGTGCGGCTGAAAACAATTATATCATCAAGATATATGAGGCACGTTTCCCACTGCAGTCCAGTCAGCACCAATTCCATGAGCCGCTGAAACGTCGCCGGTGCCGCATTCAAGCCCATAGGCAACCGATTAAATTCAAAGAGACCTTGCGGCGTGCGGAATGCCGTTTTTGCCTTCGACTCATCGTCGAGGGGAAGCTGCCAGAACCCCGAGGACAAGTCAAGGGTAGAAAAAAACTTAGCACCCGATAAAGCGTCCAACGAATCATCCATCCTCGGTAAGGTGTATGCATCCGCCACCGAAATTTTGTTTAACCGGCGGAAATCAACACAAAATCTTGTACCGCCATCTTTCTTCTTTACCAGAACGACGGGCGCGGCCCAGGGGCTGTTGGACGGCGAAATGATGTCCGCCGCCAACAATTCATTTACCGCTCCGCGCACGTGATCCCTTTCCGCCGGGCTCATGCGATGAGGGTGCATAGAGATGGGAGGCGTCGCACCGGTGTCAATATGGTGCGACAAAAGCGACGTGCGTCCGAGGTCCAAATCATTTTTACTGAAAACATCAGTGTACTGTATCAACAATGAACGCAGGGCGTTCCTTTGTTCGTTCGACAAGGAAGAATTTTCTCCGCACAAATCTGCGATCCAACGTTCTTGAGAGCGATCGTGTGGGGGCCTACCAGCGGGCATTCGTGCGCGCGGCGCTGCGTCGCAAGAGGCGAAGTCGGTAGTGGCGTGAGCCAACACCGACCCCTCTGGAACAATAACGCGGTCAGGTCCCCCATTTAACACCTGTATAAAAGGTGCTTGACCCGGTCGTACGATCGTTTGCGCCGCCGCTAAAGAAAATGATTTAGATGCCGAATTAGATGGGGATAGCAGCACGCCTTCTGCACCCTTCCCCATTCGAAGGGGTTTACGGTAACGCAACGGTATCAACATCTGTGCTCCCGGCGGTACTTCTACCGTAGCAGCAACAACGGCAGTGACTGCGTTACCTGTAGGCGCGCTGGCCAACAAGGAAGGCAGGAACGCCATACGACGACCCCCCGGCATTTCTAAACAGTCCTGGTCGACTCGTATTTTCAGCGGCATCCGACGCAGGAAATCAGTACCGAGTAAGCATGGAACAGCTAGCGAGCGAGAGATTAACACAGGTCCTGCGGCGGTAATATTACCGATAGCGATGCTCACAACCACCTGGCCACAGATACCCATGCTTCCCCCATTCGCGGCGACACACGCATCATTAACCCTACGTATCTGCGACGCAGGGATGGACAACAGATGGAAAATAACATCAGAAATGATGGTGGCCGACGCGCCCGTGTCCACTAAGATGCGCACATCAACGCCGTCGATGGTACCTCGTACCGTCGACGAGCCCGAAGCCGCAGCTACCACCCTGCGAGCCAATTTTTTCCACTGCGTAGCAGAGCGCGTAACTGTAGCGGGGGAAGTAAATTTTTCCCGAGGAGTGTGAGAATGAGTGCGAATGGATGGGTGATGTGACAGGACCTGCCGGGTGTCCGATGTGTGCCGACTCGCCCGAGGTTGTTGCAGCTCCGCGGCAGGTGGAGGAGATGGAGGTCCCCTCGTCGAAGGAGGCGACAGCAGAGGCCGACAGCGGCAGTCACGGGCGAAATGGCCCCGTCTGCCGCACTTGAAGCAAGCCGCCGACGTCGGCCGGCGGTCGGACGACCCGGCCCTTGCACGCGGACGGCCCATGTAGTTGCCACGCTGGTCGCGCAGCCGCCGTCCCGGACTCTCGTGCTGAACAGCAGCAGCCAGCATGTCGTCGTCGCCCGAGTCGTCGGAGCAGTGGACCACTAGTCGTGGAGACCACCCCAAAGGTGGCCCGTCGATCTCCGGCTTCCCCGTCCACGCCGCCATCTGGTCCCAACGCCTGATATTAAATTTTGCGTCCAGGCAACGCGCCACCCATCGCGATGTAAGTGGTTCGTGGCCGCACACTGGCAGCGAAATCTTGAGTTCCTGAGCCAACTCCAGCATACGGGAGAGGATGAGAGGATCCAAATGGTCGGCCATCGCGTCGGGGTAGGCAGCCATGGCCAGCGCCATCAATGCCCCCCGATAGGCCAAGGGCGATTCCTCCGATGCTCGGCGACGTAACATAAATTTTCTGGTGGCTGACATCGGTGGGTCATAGAATTCCGCCATCTCCACGAACGCGTCCCGCAGTGTCTTCTTCTTGGCCGCCGGAATGGAACGGAAGACCCCCAGAGAAACATCGTCGAGCAGTGTAGGTAGCGCTCCCAGTGCTTCCTCCTCCGTCCAATTGACAGATCTAAAAGCTGATTCAAAGCGCCATGTGAAAGCACTCCAATCACCTCCGGCGATGAATTCTTTGATTTGTGGAAGGCGATGTCCGCGGTGGCAAGCGCGCGCCGCGGGCGTCTCCGACTGGCGTTCCCGCTCTCCACCCGTATCAGACAAAATGGCGGCCGGCGGCCGCGTGGCGGTAGGCGCGCCCAAAATGGCGGCCGACGGCTCTGGCGCAGCTGCCCCACCCAAAACGACGGCGTCCTCCCGCGTAGCAGAAGGAATGGCGGACGCAGGTTCCTTCACCGGACTCCTTCCCACGGCGTCCAGTTGATCGGCAATCTGGCGGCCCGCGGCTGGTGAGGATGCCACGGCGGTCACCAGACTAAGCAGAATGGCTGTTAATGATTCGATCTGCTCCGCCATCAGCCGCCACTCGTCTTTTGTTCCTGCAGCGGTTGCATCTGCCGTCGGTCGACGCTGAGAGACGTCGAGAGGTACATCTTCAACAGGCGGCATAGGGGCTGTAGCTCCCAACAGCTCATCTTCATCCGTCTCGACTTCCTCCTCCGATAGAGGCACAGGCAGGTTCTTTTTTCTGGGGTGCTTGGACATCTTGACGATCGTCCAAACAGTCGCAGAAGTACTTCTGACACCAATGTAATAATTCTCCGGAGACGGATTCGGAATCAGTCCTCTTTATTTTCACTTGACGGTACACTTGCTCCCACACGCTCCGTTGCTGGCAGACAACGTAGCGTCAGCGGACTCCCACCAGCTCCCACCGTGCACGTGGCACCCGGAGCCCCGTACGCGCGTGGCTCTCGCCCCCGTTCAGTTCCCAGACTCCTCCTCGATCCTTCCTCTCTCTCCCTCTTAATCCCTTCGTCACGTGGTCCTCCCAGCCAATCCTCCATGGACAATCTCGACCGTTCTCGATGGTTCCCTGTCAATCCCGGGACCACGCCTCTTACCCGGGTCCCCATTGGCTGGGGTCCCAATTGGCTGGGCCAATCACTCCTGCTGACATGCCGTGATCACGCCGGCCCCACACTCCCTATCTCAACCCTTATTGGCTACAAGCAGGACCGGCAAGCCAATCCCCCACGTGAACCCACGATAGCTGTTATTACAGATGCAAGAACTTCTCGCCACGGTGGCGAGATGTTCACTCTCACCTCGCCTACAGCAGCATAACTGGTGAACCCCAGCTATGCATGCTCTGACACGTGCATTGTCCTTGTGCTGTTCGTCTTTTGTCGTTCTCTGGTCTGACACTGGTGAGACGAGGCAATGGAGAAGGCTGCCTCTGGTGTAGGCCAATCAGTTTCAAAGACAATGCAAATATTATATTATCAGAGCAAGTACGTGTGGTTAATGCAGACTTGATGTCTTACAAAAGGTTTCTATTTGCTGTTTGAACATCTGAGAATTTTTATTGTTTCATATTTATATTATTTTCCTTCTATGTGACTTTACCGAAAGAACCAAGAACATCTTCACACCTCCTGTTTTATTGCCAGAAAGGCAACAACCTATTATTAGTTTTCATACTTTTGTAGTGGTATAGCGCTGGCTGCTGGCGGAAAATGGTAACTGCGGTGTACGGCAGTACTCACGTCAGCAGGCCACGATAAACGCGAGAGGGACATCGAGGGGATACGTCACAGAGGGGCCCATCGGGGGGCCACGGGAACCCGCTCGTAGGTTCTAGAAGGGGGGCGTAGCCCAGGCAGGGCCACGCTGGGAGTATAAGAGGGGGCCCTGTGGGGCGCCTCGTGGCAACGCCCAGCCCAAACATTGCGCTAAAAGTGTTCCCAAATATAAAAAATCGTGATGAGGACTTACTGTAATGGTAAATGTAGAATGGCAATAAATGTTCCAGTTCGCTACCTTAAAACTGATTCCTTTCAATGGAGCACACCACATTACAGGCACCACATACTGCAACTATGTCCATGATCCCTTTTGCTGTCTCCTGAAAACACACACGATGTGCCGCTTACTCTTGAACCCCTTGACCTTTGGAGGGAGTAATTAATTATGGAAAACAACCCGTGCTGGCTGACCTTCATGAGGCTAAGGCTGGGTGCAGAAATCCGTGGGAATCTCTCCTCGAGAGGCTCCTGCAACGGTAAGAACAAGAACACCCGGCGTGCAATTAAGTGCGAATCAACCTGCGGCGTTCGTAACAATGTCACAGCATAGCCCAGCGCTCTCTCGCAGCTCCAAATAGTCACTTTGCACACTTCAAATAGCTGTACGTGCGTCCAGTTACATTCGTGCCATGTCCTGGTATCCGTTGACTTATTATTAACAATGATCACGTTCGACTGTGAGCGCTTCGCTTCCCGCAGAGCGTCCGCTCGCTCGGTCGCTCTCGTAGAGAGAGAACGACGACTCGGAGGCACGAGGAGGAACCACGGACGAGCGGGGAGGCAGCAGCGGCCACGCGGTGATCCGGCACCATTGGCGCAGTTTATGCGTGGGGGCCACGGTGGGGGGGGGGGGCAACGTCCACCCCAAACTGGACACATTTATTAAAGTATTTTCAGTAGTTGGCAATTAAGATAATACATCAATTATATTCACTCACGATTCCTAATGTGAGGGTTAAAGCGAACCCCTCCACACCCCCCAAAATATAGCAGTCAAACTCTGCCTATGGCCGGCACCAACAAGTGCCCAAGCTCTGCGTTCCTCTGCATATGAAGGTGTTATTTGCCAATTAATGAGTGGTCACATGTGGGAGGAGCCCCTGAAGAAAACCCAGGCGTGCGAGGGAGAAACGCTCTATCCCGTCCACAGTTTTGCTGTACCTAGCGGACCAGGGTACAGCACCTCCCTGACGGCCACGGGAAGGGAGTTTGGCAACATTTTCGCGATCAACCAACCCTCGCCTCCAGTTTGATTATAGGCGTGCGCCACCAACACTCCGAAATGGAATGTTTAAAAGAATGCTTAAAATAAATGTCCCCATGAGCAATGGTTACGAAAGTCTAACTTCAACAGCGCAGATAACCTGCAGGCCAAAAACCTCATATCTATTTTAATGGAACAGCAGCAGAGAAAATTGCAGTCGATCGCATCACAGAGAATGGCTTCGGGCGATTGCGACCCATGTTTAGTTTGTTGTCCTTCCCCCGCACCTCCAATTAGCACGGTTGTCTACGTACGGTGTGAAAGAAGTTCAACATGTATACATACATGCACAGAAACACATAGCCTGCCACAGCTCACAGTCTACACCACCACCAGTCAGACACGAGCATGAACCGGCCAGGCACAAGTCACGGACGGAGTACACATGCCATTCTCTCCGCCAGTCGTCATTCGCCTTCAAGGGTGGACTAAAGTTCAATTGAAAAGGTTATAATTTCTATCAACTTGAACATTTGTCGAGCTATGCATGGAATAAGAGCCTTGATGGCACTGTTAATGTCGGACCGATTGCGTGCGTGCGCGGAACGACGGACGTCGCGCCAGACAACGTGCGGCAATGTCCAACACGCATCGGAGAGCCACCTGGCATGCAGCACCTGCATCGGCACGACCTCATGTCCACCGCGATTAACAATTCAGCTCCTTAAATCACACGCAACAGTTAAGTAATCGCACCGTCCACAAATAACCACAAAAGAGGGCCTCACCAATTTGATGGGATCAGGAATGGAGACCCCGCTGAAAAACTGGTTCGACATGAAGACTTGCTTATGCCATGGTATGAGGTCTCCTAAACAACGGATGACATGTGTTATATATTGAACACGTAGGCTTTCGCGAAAAGTGTTATTCACGATAAAAGTTCCTTTGGGGTTAGATCACAGTTCCAATAAAATTCGCCCGATGAGGCTGGTTGCTGTAATTAATAGCGGAATGTCAGTACAGTACTGGAATTGTAAATGTCGTGGGTTTACTCTCCAACACACCGGTGTGCTGAGGTAGTAACTCACTGCCACGCTTTGTTTACGTGGCGGGTTAACGACACGATCTATATTTACGCGATCTCATCCAAAATAACTTTTATCATGAAGACATTTTCAAACAAACTTGTGCTTCCATCATTCATATTTCATATCGCTGTATTTCGTGGGATTTAAACACAAAGAAAAGCTCTTAGGTGCAATATGTGTGTATTAAAAAAAATGTACCATGAAACATCTTATTGAGTCTCAAGACTCCTTTTCAGGGGGTCCTGTAAACCTATTGCGAGATGTCTTCAAGTTGAGGGGGGGGGGTCCCATTCACCGCTGAATCTCGCGGAATGCGCAAGCAGTCAGCGTTAATCTTAGAGAGGCGTAGCGCCATTGTTATTAAAGACATTGTTACTCACCGCAGAGAACTGTAGCGACACGACCACACTCTACAATAGCTGGCACGAAACTGTGCCACGCCCTGCCGCATGGCCTTGCGGGAGCCTCGATACCGATAAGGTTATTTTATTGGTTCTTACGGTAGAGTCACGTAGAAGGTAAATAATAAAATAATAAAAAATAAAACAATTAAATAAAATTCTCACGACGTTTCGGCCACAACGCAAGCAGCCGTCCTCAGGTGAAGAAACAGAGCTCTGTTTTACCGAAATGCTTTAGAGTGGACCATGAAGATAAATAAACACTTTGACGTCATTTGCGACTGGCAAAAGGTCTCATAGATTTGTGGTAATTGATATATTTACCTGTGTTTTTGACCTTCCATGCATTACTGTCGAAATAATTGAATCGTTGGATTTGTGACGCTTCACTTAGATTAGTATCATTGAACGCCGAACTGATCGCTTCTGAAAATGTTTCAGCTTCTTCCTGCTGTAAAGGCCGTTAAACCTGGCATGTATTTACGTCACACGTAACATTTACAGGGTTCAATACCACTCCTCAATTGTAAACAGCATTTAAATTCATTGTTTTTTTCGGTAAAGTCACGTATGTAGAAATAACATAAAATTTAAATAAATAACATTGTGTTGTTGGCCGACTGGTTTGCATCACGTGATGTTTCTAAGGTCTGTTGAGTTTCTCGTCTCTCATCTTCTTGTTACATTGCCGCTCTCCATGTGCTATGTGCGTGGTGTGTTCCCTCGCTATGTGTTTCACCCCATTTTCACCTGATGAGCGCTTGTGTTGCGTTCGAAACGTCGTGATTTATTTTAATTGTATTTATTTAAATTTTATTTTATTTCTACACACGTGACTTTACCGAAAAAAACAATCAGGATAATGTGTGCAGTCACGAAAGCTTCAATCCTAGAGCATTTCAATTCTCATTTGTTGTTTCATTTACACTTATCCGTTACAGTAAATAAAACGTTAAAGTCGAGCCACGGCACAGTTGTGGTGGATGCAACCCAAACTATGGAGCATCTAGCAAACCGCTGTATTCAACAGAGGAACGGAACCTCCGATTATCACAGTTGGCAACGTCTGGCGCCAAAGAAGTTCAACAAACAAAACGACACAAACTCTCTCCTGAAGCCCTCCCGCGGCTAGCAGACCCCGGCATTTAGCTGATGCACATATAACTGTGCGCAAGTCCAGAATCGCGTGTGCCCTAACATGTAAAAGCCGCGTGAATAATGCGTGACGTGGCTCATTCTTTAGGCTCCCTGATGGACGCACACGTGAAGCAGTACACCTGGCAGATTCTGCAGGCCGCAAACTACTGCCACGCGCACAGTGTAAGCACCGTCGAGCGCAACGCGTGTTGTATGCCCTCCTCCACCCGACACGGTCAACCGCAGATGAATCGCGGAACCACACACCGGCTCTCCCCGCGGCATCTTCAGAGCCGCTTGTCGCGTTTAGTCTGTTGTCCTTACCCACCGCACCTCCGATTAGCGGTGGTTACGCACGGTGCGAAAGGAGTTCAACGACATACCCTACACTATACACTCCACTACTGTACACTACACTATACACTACACTATACACTACACTATACACTACACTATACACTACATACTACACTATACACTACACTATACACTACACTATACACTACACTATACACTACACTATACACTACACTACACTATACACTACATACTACACTATACACTACACTATACACTACATACTACACTATACACTACATACTACACTATACACTACATACTACACTATACACTACACACTACACTACATACTACACTATACACTACACACTACACTACATACTACACTATACACTACACTACACCACTATACACTACACTATACACTACACTATACACTACATACTACACTATACACTACATACTACACTACATACTACACTATACACTACACTACACCACTATACACTACACTATACACTACAATATACACTACATACTACACTATACACCAGAGGTGTGGACTCGAGTCATGTGACTTGGACTCGAGTCAGACTCGAGTCATGAATTTGATGACTTGCGACTCGACTTGGACTTGCATAACAATGACTTTGTCCCACCTATGAGATGTGGACTCGAGTCATGTGACTTGGACTCGAGTCAGACTCGAGTCATGAATTTGATGACTTGCGACTCGACTTGGACTTGCATAACAATGACTTTGTCCCACCTCTGCTATACACTACACCACTATACACTACACCACTATACACTACACCACTATACACTACACCACTATACACTACATACTACACTATACACTACACCACTATACACTACACCACTATACACTACACCACTATACACTACACAATACACTACATACTACACTATACACTACACCACTATACACTACACCACTATACACTACACCACTATACACTACACCACTATACACACTACACCACTATACACCACACCACTATACACTACACCACTATACACTACTTCTAGATTTGAAGCTTTCGTGACTGCAAGGAATCATCTTCTTAGGTTTTTTCGGTAAAGTCACGTAGAAAGTAAAATAAAATAAAAACAAAAATCACGACGTTTCGGAGGCAACACAAGTCTCCGTCATCAAGATACAGCTAATCTGGCTGTGACGGTCCCACCTGATGACGGAGACTTGTGTTGCCTCCGAAACGTCGTGATTTTTGTTTTTATTTTACTTTCTACGTGACTTTACCGAAAAAACCTAAGAACACTATACACTACACCACTATACACTACACCACTATACCACTATACACTACACCACTATACACTACACCACTATACACCACACCACTATACACTACACTACTATACACTACACCACTATACACCACACCACTATACACTACACCACTATACACTACACCACTATACACTACACCACTATACACTACACCACTATACACTAAACCACTAAACACTACACCACTATACACTACACCACTATACACTACACCACTATACACACTACACCACTAAACACTACACCACTATACACCACACCACTATACACTACACCACTATACACTACACCACTATACACACTACATCACTATACACTACACCACTACACCACTATACACTACACCACTATACACCACACCACTATACACTACACCACTAAACACTACACCACTATACACTACACCACTATACACTACACCACTATACACACTACACCACTAAACACTACACCACTATACACCACACCACTATACACTACACCACTATACACTACACCACTATACACACTACACCACTAAACACTACACCACTATACACCACACCACTATACACTACACCACTATACACACTACACCACTATACACTACACCACTATACACTACACCACTATGCACTACACCACTATACACTACACCACTATACACACTACACCACTATACACTACACCACTATACACTACACCACTATACACCACACCACTATACACACTACACCACTATACACTACACCACTATACACTACACCACTATACACTACACCACTATACACCACACCACTATACACTACACCACTAAATACTACACCACTATACACTACACCACTATACACCACACCACTATACACTACACCACTATACACTACACCACTATACACTACACCACTATACACTACACCACTATACACTACACCACGATACACTACACCACTATACACTATACACTACACCACTATACACTACACCACTATACACTACACCACTAAACACTACACCACTAAATACTACACCACACCACTATACACTACACCACTATACACTACACCACTATACACTACACCACTATACACTACACCACTATACACTACACCACTATACACTACACCACTATACACTACACCACTATACACTACACCACTATACACCACACCACTATACACCACACCACTATACACTACACCACTATACACTACACCACTATACACTACACCACTATACACTACACCACTATACACCACACCACTATACACTACACCACTAAATACTACACCACTATACACTACACCACTATACACCACACCACTATACACTACACCACTATACACTACACCACTATACACTACACCACTATACACTACACCACTATACACTACACCACGATACACTACACCACTATACACTATACACTACACCACTATACACTACACCACTATACACTACACCACTAAACACTACACCACTAAATACTACACCACACCACTATACACTACACCACTATACACTACACCACTATACACTACACCACTATACACTACACCACTATACACTACACCACTATACACTACACCACTATACACCACACCACTATACACCACACCACTATACACCACACCACTATACACTACACCACTATACACTACACCACTATACACTACACCACTATACACACTACACCACTATACACTACACCACTATACACTACACCACTAAACACTACACCACTATACACTACACCACTATACACTACACCACTATACACTACACCACTAAACACTACACCACTATACACTACACCACTATACACTACACCACTATACACTACACCACTATACACTACACCACTATACACACTACACCACTATACATTACACCACTATACACTACACCACTAAACACTACACCACTATACACTACACCATACACTACACTATACACTACACTATACACTACTATACACTACACTATACACTTCACCACTATACACTACACCACTATTCTAGATTGACAACTCATTTCTTTAGAACTGCTTGAGGTGTTTAGTTTGTTGTCCTTCCCCCGCACTTCCTATTAGCGCGGTTACGTACGGTGCGAAAGAAGTTCCAACATGCGTACACATATATATATATACCATCACCACCATCAGCACCTCATCGCCATCACCACCTTCTCATCGCCATCGCCACCTCATCATCAAGCCACTGGAGCTATGCACATTGAAATCTGCTGTGGATGATTGAAAACTCATTTTCTTCAGAGCTGCTTCTTGTTGCGTTTACTTTGCCGTCCTTCCGATGAGCGCGGTTGACTACGTGCGGCGGCGCTTGAAGAACGTCAAACGTGTCCACACATCGAGCCACGTCGCCCCGCCGCCAATTCGCGAGCCGCCGCGTGAGCGCGACGGACGCAATCACCCAGGGTCTTGGTGATGAGGTGCAGCTGGTGCAGGTCCGAGTTGCCGGGCCACAGGGCGTTTCCGCACAGCATCTCGGCGAAGACGCACCCGGCGGCCCACACGTCGACGGCCGGGCCGTACTGCGTGTCCCCGACCAGCAGCTCCGGCGCGCGGTACCAGCGCGTGGCCACGTAGTCCGTGTAGCGGTCCTCCTGGCCCGCTGGGGAAACACAGTGGGCGCACGAGCGGGGTTGGTGCGGCTGGAGGGACTCGGTCGAGGGTGCGCGCGGTGCAACGCGGCACGTTGGGAGACGCCGTTGTTTGCACGCGCGAATGTTGTGTGTGCAGTGCCGGAGTTAAAGCTAGTACGGGGCAGAGGTCGCAACCGGGTACCCGATACCCGTACCCTACCCGATATCCGGCTACCCGTACCCGGCCGGGTACGGGTACGGGTAGCCGTTTGCGACCCTGGTGCGGCCGGGTATGGGTACGGGTAAGGAATCAAAACCCGTTTGCGACCTCTGGTACGGGGCCTGTGGCGTGTGTTATAAAGGGGCCCTAAATTAAAACAAAAAAGACACGCAAATATTCAAACACGAAGTTTTAACTTGCATAGTAAAGTAATTGTATTTTTTCATTTGCTATACAGCCAGTTAATACGACAAATCGCTAACCTCAAACACCCAATCGTTCATAAAAGTTTAAGGCGGTATAGTACTATAGTCATAGAGCAAGTGCAGCATCACTGAACCGGAATTGATAGCTTGAAAACATTTAGCGCGGGGGCCTTGAAAGTGCGGGGCCTGTAGCTACTACTACATATGTAGTAGCTACTTGTGCTACTGGGATAATTCGGCAATGCGTGTGTTTGTTGGTCTTCTTTCGCACCGTACGTAGCCAACCGTGCTGCATATCAGCACCATCGTCACCCCCTTCAACCTGTTTAATGTTTCGCTCGCTCAGTTGTGTCATTCGTGCTGCGTTTAATCTGCCCATTCGCGCTGCAGGCTATGAGGGTTACAGCATTTACAATTACTCACGGTGCGACTCTGTTGTTTATGTTCGCGTTTTTATTTAATTTGTTTTTGCTGTTGCCATTTTTGGTGGGGCAGGTTCACGCTTGCAAATGAGGCTCTGTCCTGGTCTCTTGGGTTCTCACAACTGGTGACACTTGAGCATTAAACGATGGCATGGCTTCGGAAAGCATGTCAATAGGTCTATACATTTTAGTCTAGAATGACAAGGGAGGCTTTCAACCCACGCAGGCCTCTTTTAACCCACTTTCATACGTACATTTACAATGCATAAGTAATATACATACGCATTGCAAATATATAGATGTTTAGCAACTGATTATTTTGGTACATGGAGGTAACATCATCTCTCTATAAGACTACATGTTCTGCATGATCCTTGATAATAATTCAAATTGTTAGGAACACAATTTAAGAACGCAAATATGCGCTCTGCTCACAGCCAGCTCAGGGTGCCGGTGATTCCTGAATTGCTGTTACTCCGATGTTTAAGCATCTATTTCATTGCATTCAGGTTTGGTTGCCTGGATTGCTGCGATATCACCGGCGTAGCAATTGAACGTGGCGGTGGTTCTGCAGGTTGTCGATTGAGGTCGTGCAGTAACACGTGCGCCGCTCACACCGACTCCGAGCGTCTGTCAATAAAGCAGCCGTGGAAAGGAAGTTTCATCAAAACTGTCTCAAATGCTGCGCGGCGGTGCCGGTGGCTATGCACGTGGCCTGTAATCCAGCACCGTGGAGGTAGCGAGGGTTGGTGCATCGCACACGTGTTGCGAAACTCCCTTCCTGTGGGCGTTGAGGTGTTATACCCTGGCTTGCCAGGAGGAGGCAGTACAGCGAAACTCTGGATTCTACTGTTTCATCCGTACGGGATAGAGTGTTTCCCCTCGCACGCGTGGGTTTCCTCCCACGTGTAAACACTAATTAATTATAACAGCTTCATATACAGTGGACCGCAGAGCTTGGCCATCGTGTGGCTGCCTTTCAACTTGTCTGGTTATTCATCTACGAGAGAAAGTAAAGACTGTTCGGCATTTTACAAGTTGAAATGATTTCTTATTGTTAATGCGATTTGCCCAGGTGGCGTAATTGCACACCCACAAAGACACAGGTTATGCCGTGATGATGTATGTCTTCGATTTAACCTGTTCTCAGTAGAATCCTATTTATTCGTAACTGGTGTACAGCACCGTCAGATAACAGCCTGCTTCATGGGAGCTGTTTCTGAAATCCGTTCAAGTGAGTTTGTCTCTACTTGCACGAGGTCGGTGGTTGTCAGTGTGGTCCCAGGTACCACCAGGTGATGCGGACAATCATGACGATGTTCATACCTTTTGTTTCGGACGTGAATTTATATTTTACTTGTGATATTTAATTTTAAAATGAGGTTAGTTAAACTACCCTGATTAAACTACCTAACCCTGACATCTAAATGATCCCCCTCCCCCCAACCCCGCCTAACAAAACCCTTAAAGCTGTGTAAAAAAATATATTTGTATGGTTAGGTAATATTAATGATTTAGCATGACTGGTACGGAGAGATACGTGAATGCGTTTTGTCACCAGGAGTGGGGGGCTGGGTGGTGGCTTGCGGAAATGTTCGCATCGGCTGAGTAGTCCGTGGGTGAAAAGTAGTTTGAGAAACACCGCTCTCGGACGGATACGTTACCACAGTGCTGCGCTGGCAGGGAAATGTAAAGTCAACCCCAATGCATCTTAGTTTTTGTCCGAACTGAAACGAAAGCCCGAGAAACCAGTTTCATCGCGGGTGGCAGCAACCCAGATTCAAACTGGGGCCCTCAGCGATTCTGGTTCAAGATCCTCGACTCTCTAGCCAGCAGGCGACCTCCTCCCACACGGACGTAACGGGACCGGTCACGAACCGTTGTGTTCGTCGCACTTTGTGCTTTTCTTATATTTTCTGCAAGTGAAGATGGCGTTGGCGTAAATTTAATTTCTGTAATGCGTTTAGTTTTGGCCGGGTGGGCCCTCTGGGTAGTTGCAATAAGCTCACAGTTGAAAGTTTGGGGTTAATTCGGCCTATCATCCTTTTGAAGTCGTTTAAAATTAGTACCACTTTGTGGGAGGTGAAGGATGGTCACCCTGCACCCCCAGATATGTCCCTGCAGTGAAGTTAAAATATCCGGCAGCCGTGGAACCACATCCCAGGACTGTTCTTGAAAGTCTATTTAAAGTCAAATGTTCTCTCATAAAGGTTCAAACTTTTGTGTGGAGCGTCCAGGACACGTGTTGAAGTGTAAACGGTGCCGAAGTTCAACCCCACGCATGTTAAACTTCTTACGTACGGTGCGAAAGAAATCCAACATATATACGTGCGATGTTCAATATTTAGTTTTTTTTCTCATACAGGTACACATTTAGAAGTAAATTTTTGAGTGTTGACTTGCATACAATTTCCAAAAACATTTCAATGCCGTTACTCTTTTTGTTGATGAACATATGGATGTTATCCGCACTTGAGATCTACTTACTCAGCAATCTGGCAAATCCAAAGTCACACAGCTTGACGACGCCGTGTTTAGTGATGAGAATGTTCTCCGGTTTCACGTCTCTGTGGATGCACTGGGGGAACAGGGGACAACATCAACCATCACCGAAAGTCATCACGAAGAATGGAAATAATAAAATAATGAAAATAAAACATAATCAAATAATTCTCACGACGTTTCGGCCACAACGCAAACAGCCGTCCTCAGGTGAAGAACAGGTCTGTCGAGAAGACAGAGTCTGAATGACCTCGACAGACCTGTTCTTCACCTGAGGACGGCTGCTTGCGTTGTGGCCGAAACGTCGTGAGAATTATTGTATAATGTTTTATTTTATTATTTTATTATTTCCATTCTACGTGACTTTTCCGAAAGAACCAAGAATATGAATCCCTGCAATCACGAAAGCTTTAAATCGAAATTTAAAGTCATCACGAAGTTACTGTACGCTGGGTCCAATAATTATTAAAGAGGCTGCGTTCTCTCTCTGTATCGCGGCTCGAGGTGTTTGCGAGGTTTGTGTGCTGAGGTGCAGCGGAGTGCGGCATTTTCTTTGACTGCTTGAGAACTCGAATCCGCTGGAACGTAGGCGACCAATCACGGATCTCCTATGATTCGTGGGGCTATCCGCGATCTTCAAGTTTCATTTATTAGGTGCTAGCTTTACTACCCGGCTTCGCCCGGGACTTGGATTAACCACGCCCGGCCGCCTTTGTCTCCCCAGTGGCGATGTTCACACACCACACCAGTTACTCGTTTCAGGCTGAGTCGACCTAGGGGAGGGCCCAGGAGCGGTTAAAATAATCGTCACCGGTGGTGGCCGTGAGCGGGAATCGAACTCGGGTCGCCGGGTTCGTCGCGCGGCGTAGCGCTAACCACTACACTACAATGCGTTACGCTTCCACGTGCGCGGGTCACGTGACAGATGTGACGTCACAGCTCACTTGCCGTGCAAAATATATCTGCATTATTGAGCTCCCCCCCCCTAAAAAAAAACCCACAAAAGTGTATTTTTATCATTTGTGCATGGTGTACAGTCTGGAAAGTACCCACATGGCAAATTTCCAGTTTGTTGCATGTCGGGAAGTACGCTAAACATTTTGAACAGACACACATAATCACACATTTGCCTTTTATATGTATGGAGATAGCCCTGTGAGACATGCGGCTCTTGAGTCGGGTGCAACCGCAACAAACAACATATGAACATCTTAAAGCGACGACGCGCAACAGAAACATCCTGGATAAACCAGCAAATCTTCCAGAAAAACACCGTATTACAACGCTGCGTGCAATAATCCCAGTGTGATGCAAGTCAAACAATAACAACACATAAGACAATTTAGATTAACCACAAGTTTTCGAAATCACAAAAATAAAGCTATGAAAACAATGTAACAACAGTAATTGTAGGAACTGTGATTCAAATTTAACAATAAACGATATACATAAAATGTACGTATACACGGAGGGGGGGGATAGATGTTGCATTGCAGGGCGAATGTGCAGGGCCACTCCTCTGGATCACCAACACATTCGCGGACAATAAGGAAGACATTCTGCAAAGCAGGATGGGAAAATCCGCAGAAGATTGCGGATTATAATAGGAATAGAGGCGCGTATTATAGTTCCCAGTACAGCTCCTGCGGATAGTAGAAGTCGCAAAATATATGGTTGCAAATCAGAGGAGTTCTGCGTTGGAACACAATGGTACTGCCTGAATGAACTTGGGTTAACATCGCGCACCATAGCCCGCAAGCCCGAACGTGCCAGTGGTGATCACAGCCTCCATGTTGCTTGAGTAAACGCATTTCCCTTTTAAGAGTGCATAACTTTCGTAACACTTGGGCGAAACGCAGCACTGTGCAAATTCGTCGTTAACTTTATTGTAGAATCTCATTCACGACAACAACAACAACAGAAAAGCTTTCCGACTATATTGCTTAAATTAAATAAGTTTGGTCTCACACATAGGGCGGGCTACTAAGAGGCCTACGTGGGGTCAAAAACTTTTTTGTTTTGGTGCTCATAGAAGTGAGGTCATCCAGGCACGGTCAGCTTGAGGTGCAGATGAGAGGCACTCCTCCCATCTGCACCTGAACCTGACCCTCCTCCAGAGGCCCTGCTGCTTCTGAGCGCCGGGACAAAGACGGCGTTTAACCCACGGTGGCCTCTTTTAACCCACTTGCATACATGCATTTACAGTGCATAAGTAGTTTATGCATTGCAAATATATGCTTAGCAATTTATTATTTTAAATGCAGGTAACATCATCTGTCAATAAGACTACTGCCTCTCAGCATGTTCTGCGTAATCCTCTAAAATATTGTGTAATGGCGACAATAATTCCAATTGTTAGGAACACGATTTAAGAACGCAAATATGCGCACTGCTCACAGCCAGCTCATGGTGGAGGTGATTCCTTAATTGCTGTTACTCTGATGGTTCGGAGCAGCCTCCAAATGCGAGCGGATAATTGTTTTATTTCCAAATTTTTAACTGCTTTTTATTTTTACGAAAGAGGACACGTTTCATCGACAGATCGTAACGTATTCCTGAAATTACATTTGCGATCAGTTTAGTTTGTTTTCAATCGTGGGTTGCATCGTTAGCATATCTCGCGTACGCAGTCCCACCAAAGTGTGTGGCGTGTGTGTGTGTGCATCACGTGAACTGTTGGCAAGACCAACGATGTAATAACTCCGTGCCCTAACTTGCATCGGCAGTATTTGCACGGTTTATCGTCTCGCTTTTAACTCACGCCGTGCTCACAGCCAAGTTTACTCCGTCACGGCAGTCATCGGCAAACATCATAACTGGTCAAATGTATTTATAGCTAACCCTTCACGCCTATGCCTGGTCACTACCCGTCTTGTTTACGCCACTCAAACGGTTCACTGCAACACGACACACGGGGAGGGGGGGGGGTCGTATGTTGACGTTGCCATAATGAAATAGAAGAACAACGGGGAGGCACCGAAGGTAAGTTAAATAGCGGCGTAAGAAAGGTTCGGCATAAATCAATTAAAGAATACACTTAACATGATACATTTACTTCCACGGGTTCCAGTATCTTTCCAAATTAAATTTCCTGTGTGAGGAGGGGAGAGGGGGGCAGGTGTTGTAAGGAGGATGGCCCTCGGTTACCGGCAACGAAGCGTAATAAATGAAAATCGTTCACCTAAAATAAAGAAAAGCGATATCCGATGACCAACGCCTCCTGGCACGATTGGCAGCTGTTGGGGGAACGAACGCCCATCCACTCCGCGTACTCTTTATGACATCGCTAAGGTAGCGAGAGTGGAAAGAGGATTACTTTCACGATGGTGGGTGGGGTGGTGGGGGGGCGGCCAGGTGCTCTCGGAATACAGATTACTAATGCATGCGGCAGCGGTGAGAAGCAAGGCGTGGCTGCTCCTGGCTCGAGAACGACGACGATGATGATGATGATTAGCAGCACGAGGAGCAGCAGCAGGAGCAGCAGCACGAGGAGGAGGAGCAGGAAGGACGCCGCACCACACAACGAGGGGGGTGCAATAACTCATTCGCCTGACAGGCCAAGGGAGGCGGGGCTGATGAAAGCTGTCGTCCGTTGTCGAAGGCTGCGAGACGACTCACGATCACGGAGCTCCGCAGTGTAACGCCGTCGCTTGCCACCCTTGGAGTTGGTTTTGGATATTCTTAGGTTTTTTCGGTAAAGTCACGTAGGTAAAAAATTAAAATTAATAAAAGTAAAATAAAATAAAAAATAAAATAAAAATCACTGATTTTTATTTTATTTTTATTTTACTTTCAGATTAATTTTAATTTTTTAGCTACGTGACTTTACCGAAAAAACCTAAGAATATGAATCCTTGCAGTCACGAAAGCGTCAAATCTAGAATTGTTTTTTGGAATTGAAGACTTTTCTCCGAGACATATTTCGTAATTTGTTATTTTTCATCACCGTCGTCGTCGTCGTCAGCATCGCCATTAACAGCCGTTGAGGTTCACGGCTCGAATCGAGAAATAAAAAAGCCGCCGCCGGTTAATAGTGCGCGAGTGTGTCAACCACAAAACATGCACGACGGTGGCTGAGCGAAGAGGAGGTCATTTGTGTGATGGCAAGAAGCACTTTGAGATTTCTCGCGACGCGCGTAAACCTGACGGGACCCTCCTGAGGCCATCGTGTTCACGCGTCAACCTCGTGAACGTCACAGAGAGAGCAAGAGAGAGAGAGGTGTGCGAACGTTGTAATTCGTAATACACTGTTAGGGTCAGATCGCTTCAGTAAAATGTGTGTCGCATAGCCCTCCTCCACCCGCTACGGCCAATTAATCACGTTCGTTCACGTGGCAGCTTTATTAATTGGCCGTGTCGGTTTGGAGGAGGGTAAACGACACACTGCACACGCGATCGGATCCAAACATCCATCGTGGATCATGATTTTGGCCGCGGGAGCACCACTACGCGTGTGCGATGGTACTTACGTTGTGCTTGTGGCAGTAGTTCACAGCCTGCAGAATCTGCCAGGTGTACTTCCTCACGTGTGCGTCAGGGAGCCTGCAGAAAGAGCCACGTCGCAGGTTATTCACGTCGAGGTCTGCTCGCCACGGGGAGGGCTTCGGGAGAAAGTTCGTGGAGTTTCCCCGTTCCTCCTGCTCCGTTGGAGGAGCACGAACCGCAGTGGGCTTACTGCACGGTCCACAGTTTGGGTCGCATGGCCGAATTCGCACTGCTGCTGTGGCTTTTCGCACTCAGTGATTGAAATTCCATCATGCGCAAAAAGAGCTTCGTAGCCCATCGGATTTCTCCAAGATAGACAAACAAAACTAATCCTGATCCCGAACACTGTCTTGCGAAACCAACAGATTTTAGTTTGTTTTTGTTTCTAAACAGGCCGCGTGACGCCGCGTGAGACGGTGCTTGTCACACGGCCCGGTTGGTGCAATCTGACCACGACCCTCTCTCAGAGGGGCTGGGGCTGAGGGGGGGGGGGGGGTCAACAACACGAGTAGCGCGTGCTGTTAGACGACGCTCAGTGACGCACACGCTCGTGGAATATTTCCTCACCGTGACCCACGCGGCATGCAATCAAAACGGCAGCGATAGCCCCAGCAACGTCACACCGCTGATGCACATCGACCGAGTGAATCGTGGCAAGATGACGAGTAGGAAAGCAGGTGCGCTTCGTCATGGAAAAATGACACCTTTCCCCCCCACAAACATTCAACACTTTCAGAGTTGATGCCACAATTTTAATTGCCAAACGAACAAAGGAAAAATTGCCAATTAAAGAAAAATCCTAATAGAGTTTTCATGGGTTAGATCGCGTAAATATAAATGCGTTGTTAAACTCGCCACCACCTGATACAGCCAATTAGTAAGGTTTGTTACGTAAACAACACGTGCCAAGTAGTTGCTAGTTCAGCACATCCGTGTGTTGGAGAGTAAACCCACAACATTCATAATTCGAGTACGACGTTTTGCTGGTAATTGCAACCAGCTTCAATGTTGGCTGTCGCCTGATGAAGCTGGTTGTACTTAACAACGGAACGATAACACTGGTCGCGAAAGCCATCGTGTCAAACTTTCTAATAACGCTCGTTTTCCCGGAATGATCAAACGATGTAACAGAGTCGGACTTATTCCACAGGCCGGTTTGTCCAGAACTGGAGGGCATATTGAGGCTCACAGAGACCCGCACCGACGCAAACCAACGACCGACGATGCATTGCCCCGCATACACGGCAAACGTGCTCCGGCACGCACGTCTTCCGACAGAACGCTTGTAAAACAAACAACTTTGAGTTCAGCGATGACGACACCGCCGTGTCAGAGAGTTCACACGTGCCTGGTGGGCGGGCGCGTGGCCCTGCGTTGCCCGGAGTCTTCGTCGCGTCGTCCGGAAAATACCAACGCGCGGCAGAGCGACACTAGGCATCGACATTGCCCCCCGTGATGTGGAAATGAGTCAGCGCGCGTCCGCGGGGCACGGTTCGGCCTCACACTGAATGAGACGTGACCTCGGGTGCATTGACTCTTTTTGGCCGCGACTCCACCACGGGGCCCGGCTCCCAGCCCTCACGGTGGTGGCTGGTGTCCTGCCCAGACCACGCGCAACTCGGCGGTCGATCGCGTGACGTCTCGAACTTGCATCCGCTCCGTGAGCCGTGTGCTCTCGGTGTGATTCCTGGCGCTGCGTGCATTTGTCCGTGCTTCTTTGAGCAATTTACAGCCGTCCTTTGGCAGTGTCCGTGTTTCTGATATGTGTCGTGGCCAGGTCTTACGCATTGATCAACAAACGTTACTCCTTGGGGCAAATTGGTTTGCTGCTGTAATGCGTGGGAGAGAATATCAACCACCTGAGATTGTACTTGACGCTCGTACGTCATTCTATAACTCCCGGCCAACAGAAAAGAATTACAGTATCCCACGGGATTTGACCGAAGAAGTGAAATATAAGACTGCAACATTTCAGAGCTCAAAGATAATTTATGAGGCAACTAAAAGTGCTGTGTCTCTCTTTGTCTCGATGTGTCCCATGTCCTTTCTCAACGATGACAGTAAGCATGGCCTTCCTTCCACTTCGCTCTGTCGATGATATTACTCAAGAACGTGTTAGTCTGTGTGCAGTGTTAGTCTATGGGCAATGTTAGTCTATAGGCAGTGTTAGTCTATAGGCAGTGTTAGTCTATGGGCAATGTTAGTCTATGGGTAATGTAAGTCTATGGGCAATGTTAGTCTATGGGTAGTGTTAGTCTATGGGCAGTGTTAGTCTATGGGCAGTGTTAGTCTATGGGCAATGTTAGTCTATGGGCAATGTAAGTCTATGGGCAATGTTAGTCTATGGGCAATGTTAGTCTATGGGCAGTGTTAGTCTATGGGCAATGTTAGTCTATGGGTAATGTAAGTCTATGGGCAATGTTAGACTATGGGCAATGTTAGTTTATGGGCAACGTTGGTCTATGGGCAATGTTAGTCTATGGGCAATGTTAGTCTATGGGCAGTGTGAGTCTATGGGCAATGTAAGTCTATGGGCAACGTTGGTCTATGGGTAATGTTAGTCTATGGGCAGTGTTAGTCTATGGGCAATGTTAGTCTATGGGTAATGTAAGTCTATGGGTAATGTTAGTCTATGGGCAATGTTAGTCTATGGATAATGTTAGTCTATGGTTAATGTTAGTCTATGGGCAATGTTAGTCTATGGGCAGTGTTAGTCTATGGGCAATGTTAGTCTATGGGTACTGTAAGTCTATGGGCAATGTTAGTCTATGGGTAGTGTTAGTCTATGGGCAGTGTTAGTCTATGGGCAGTGTTAGTCTATGGGCAATGTTAGTCTATGGGCAATGTAAGTCTATGGGCAATGTTAGTCTATGGGCAATGTTAGTCTATGGGCAGTGTTAGTCTATGGGCAATGTTAGTCTATGGGTAATGTAAGTCTATGGGCAATGTTAGTCTATGGGCAATGTTAGTTTATGGGCAACGTTGGTCTATGGGCAATGTTAGTCTATGGGCAATGTTAGTCTATGGGCAGTGTGAGTCTATGGGCAATGTAAGTCTATGGGCAACGTTGGTCTATGGGTAATGTTAGTCTATGGGCAGTGTTAGTCTATGGGCAATGTTAGTCTATGGGCAATGTTAGTCTATGGGCAGTGTGAGTCTATGGGCAATGTAAGTCTATGGGCAACGTTGGTCTATGGGTAATGTTAGTCTATGGGCAGTGTTAATCTATGGGCAATGTTAGTCTATGGGTAATGTAAGTCTATGGGTAATGTTAGTCTATGGGTAATGTAAGTCTATGGGTAATGTAAGTCTATGGGTAATGTTAGTCTATGGGTAATGTTAGTCTATGGGCAATGTTAGTCTATGGGCAATGTTAGTCTATGGGTAATGTTAGTCTATGGGCAATGCTAGTCTATGGGCAATGTTAGTCTATGGGCAATGTTAGTCTATGGGCAATGTTAGTTTATGGGCAGTATTAGTCTATGGGCAATGTTAGTCTATGGGTAATGTAAGTTTATGGGCAATGCTAGTCTATGGGCAACGTTAGTCTATGGGCAATGTTAGTCTATGGGCAGTGTTAGTCTATGGACAGTGTTAGTCTATGGGCAGTGTTAATCTATGGATAATGTTAGTCTATGGGTAATGTAAGTCTATGGGCAATGTTAGTCTATGGGCAATGTTAGTTTATGGGCAACGTTGGTCTATGGGCAATGTTAGTCTATGTGCAATGTTAGTCTATGGGCAGTGTAAGTCTATGGGCAATGTAAGTCTATGGGCAACGTTGGTCTATGGGTAATGTTAGTCTATGGGCAGTGTTAGTCTATGGGCAATGTTAGTCTATGGGCAATGTTAGTCTATGGGCAGTGTGAGTCTATGGGCAATGTAAGTCTATGGGCAACGTTGGTCTATGGGTAATGTTAGTCTATGGGCAGTGTTAGTCTATGGGCAATGTTAGTCTATGGGTAATGTAAGTCTATGGGTAATGTTAGTCTATGGGTAATGTAAGTCTATGGGTAATGTAAGTCTATGGGCAATGTTCGTCTATGGATAATGTTAGTCTATGGTTAATGTTTGTCTATGGGCAATGTTAGTCTATGGGCAATGTTAGTCTATGGGTAATGTTAGTCTATGGGTAATGTTAGTCTATGGGCAATGTTAGTCTATGGGCAATGTTAGTCTATGGGTAATGTAAGTCTATGGGCAATGTTAGTCTATGGATAATGTTAGTCTATGGTTAATGTTAGTGTATGGGCAATGTTAGTCTATGGGCAATGTTAGTCTATGGGTAATGTTAGTCTATGGGTAATGTTAGTCTATGGGCAATGTTAGTCTATGGGCAATGTTAGTCTATGGGCAATGTTAGTCTATGGGCAGTATTAGTCTATGGGCAATGTTAGTCTATGGGTAATGTAAGTCTATGGGCAATGTTAGTCTATGGGCAATGTTAGTCTATGGGCAATGTTAGTCTATGGGCAGTGTTAGTCTATGGGCAATGTTAGTCTATGGGTACTGTAAGTCTATGGGCAATGTTAGTCTATGGGTAGTGTTAGTCTATGGGCAGTGTTAGTCTATGGGCAGTGTTAGTCTATGGGCAATGTTAGTCTATGGGCAATGTAAGTCTATGGGCAATGTTAGTCTATGGGCAATGTTAGTCTATGGGCAGTGTTAGTCTATGGGCAATGTTAGTCTATGGGTAATGTAAGTCTATGGGCAATGTTAGTCTATGGGCAATGTTAGTTTATGGGCAACGTTGGTCTATGGGCAATGTTAGTCTATGGGCAATGTTAGTCTATGGGCAGTGTGAGTCTATGGGCAATGTAAGTCTATGGGCAACGTTGGTCTATGGGTAATGTTAGTCTATGGGCAGTGTTAGTCTATGGGCAATGTTAGTCTATGGGCAATGTTAGTCTATGGGCAGTGTGAGTCTATGGGCAATGTAAGTCTATGGGCAACGTTGGTCTATGGGTAATGTTAGTCTATGGGCAGTGTTAATCTATGGGCAATGTTAGTCTATGGGTAATGTAAGTCTATGGGTAATGTTAGTCTATGGGTAATGTAAGTCTATGGGTAATGTAAGTCTATGGGTAATGTTAGTCTATGGGTAATGTTAGTCTATGGGCAATGTTAGTCTATGGGCAATGTTAGTCTATGGGTAATGTTAGTCTATGGGCAATGCTAGTCTATGGGCAATGTTAGTCTATGGGCAATGTTAGTCTATGGGCAATGTTAGTTTATGGGCAGTATTAGTCTATGGGCAATGTTAGTCTATGGGTAATGTAAGTTTATGGGCAATGCTAGTCTATGGGCAACGTTAGTCTATGGGCAATGTTAGTCTATGGGCAGTGTTAGTCTATGGGCAGTGTTAGTCTATGGGCAGTGTTAATCTATGGATAATGTTAGTCTATGGGTAATGTAAGTCTATGGGCAATGTTAGTCTATGGGCAATGTTAGTTTATGGGCAACGTTGGTCTATGGGCAATGTTAGTCTATGTGCAATGTTAGTCTATGGGCAGTGTAAGTCTATGGGCAATGTAAGTCTATGGGCAACGTTGGTCTATGGGTAATGTTAGTCTATGGGCAGTGTTAGTCTATGGGCAATGTTAGTCTATGGGCAATGTTAGTCTATGGGCAGTGTGAGTCTATGGGCAATGTAAGTCTATGGGCAACGTTGGTCTATGGGTAATGTTAGTCTATGGGCAGTGTTAGTCTATGGGCAATGTTAGTCTATGGGTAATGTAAGTCTATGGGTAATGTTAGTCTATGGGTAATGTAAGTCTATGGGTAATGTAAGTCTATGGGCAATGTTAGTCTATGGATAATGTTAGTCTATGGTTAATGTTAGTCTATGGGCAATGTTAGTCTATGGGCAATGTTAGTCTATGGGTAATGTTAGTCTATGGGTAATGTTAGTCTATGGGCAATGTTAGTCTATGGGCAATGTTAGTCTATGGGTAATGTAAGTCTATGGGCAATGTTAGTCTATGGATAATGTTAGTCTATGGTTAATGTTAGTCTATGGGCAATGTTAGTCTATGGGCAATGTTAGTCTATGGGTAATGTTAGTCTATGGGTAATGTTAGTCTATGGGCAATGTTAGTCTATGGGCAATGTTAGTCTATGGGCAATGTTAGTCTATGGGCAGTATTAGTCTATGGGCAATGTTAGTATATGGGTAATGTAAGTCTATGGGCAATGTTAGTCTATGGGCAACGTTAGTCTTTTTGTATCATTTCTCAAATAAATTGGCTATCATGGCCTTCCTTACATTGAGCTCTGGCCTTGATTGCACCCACGACCTCTACGCTAAATACTCCTCCCAGTTGCATCCAAGTCATGTTGCTTATCATGTAACTCATGTTGCTGTCTTCCGTGGCTTCTTCTTGCGGTACCTAGAATTTTCCCATTCAAAACGCATTCATATTCAGTCTCTTGTTTGCCCATCACGTGTCCTAGAAATCTGAGCTCGCCTTTCTGTAATGATTAAAAAAAAGAACACTATGAGACCTCCTTTACCAGATGACGCCAAAAGGCGTACAACTCAAAAACCAATCAACTTCAAGGACAGTACATATCATTATCATTATCAGAGTTGTTTATTTTTGTTAGCATTTTGACTGCTTGTGTTGTGGTTATTGCAAACATGATGCCTTGTATAAAGGTGTCAGGTTTTGTACCAGTTGAAAGGGTAAAAACCTATTACTACTAAAAAAAAGAAGTCGAGTGCAAACCTAATTTCACGTCACGAAACAAAATAACCGCTGAAGGTCACGGCTACTGTAAAACACCCGCTCGCTTCACATCGAACTCTGCAGACGAGCGTAAACTCCACGGCAACATTTCCACAGCCACCGTCACGCGTTCATCGATACACGCCAGCGTCATGGGAACTCGGGTCGTGTTACCTTGCGAATAAACCCGGTCAAGCGCCGCGATGCCCAACGTCTGTGTTACAGCGTAAAATTACGTGGCGAAGCTATTTTTATAAAACACACAAACACCCAGTCTGGCTGCCGAGCGACAATTGCTTATAAATATCGCGAACAATAGAAGGGCGGTTATAGGGCTCCCAGTTTTTCCGCTGTGGAGGCCAAAAACACGACGTGTTTCTCAGTTCCGCACGCAGCTGGTTTTCGCGACCAGAATTATCCGTAATAGAGGGGGGATTTTTCGGTTAGATGGCGTAAATATAAATGTGTCGTGAAACCCGCCACCACCAGACGAAGCCAATTCGTAAGGTTTGTCGCGTAAACAAAATGTGCCGATTTGTTACTCGCAAAGCCACAAGTTGTGACTCTGGCTATCGCCTGATGAGGCCGGTTTTAATTACCGGTGAAACATCACGGTCCTCTAATTGGGGGATCTTTGTCTTAGACAACAGACACGTGTGTGGAGGTTGCATCTTCCTCTCTGGCACATCTCATCATCCCGAGGATAGAGTCCTTGTATAATTGTTTGATAACTTTCTGTGTATGGACTGCATGTGCGTTGTATCTCTCGTCAAGGAGCATAAACCATCATGCGAACGCCGCTCATCCTTGGAGCAGCGGCATCTGGCAATTACAAAGCTTATGGGAAATCGATATTGTGATAATGATCCCATTGTGAAATGTAATATTGTTTCGTGAAACATTATATTATGTTTCACTGCGTTCGCTTCTCGCTCTCGTAGAGAGAGGACGACGACTCAGAGGGGCAAAGAGGAACCACGGACGAGCGGGGAGGCGGCAGTCTCGAGATGAGCCGGTGCCAACAATTGCCCAAGCTCTGCGGTTCTCTGCATATGAAGGTGTCATCAGCCAATTAATGAGTGTTTACACGTGAGAGGAAACCGGAGCACCCGGAGAAAACCCACACGTGCGAGGGGGAAACACTCTATCTCACGAAGACGGAACAAGGTGGGGTCCACATTTTTGGCTGGGAAGGGAGTTTTGCAACATCCTCGCTGCTGCCTCCACTGTGCCGGAGTGCTTTAAAAAGTATTATTTTATTTTACCAGTTAAGGCCCACTAAACTATATAGCTATATTTCAGAAACGAACTGGCTCAACGAAGTGGCTGATCACGTGGAGATTTCGAGCAGCAGCCAAACTCTAAACGCATGACGTCGATTCTAAATGTGGAGATAAAAACCGGAGGACCCGTAGAAAAATCCACGCGACCACGGAGAAAGAGAGCAACACGCAAACTCCAAATATACAGCTGGCATCAGGATCAAACCCACGACCTCCTGCATACCAGGCGGCATAACGCCCCCTGCGGCATTGACGCTAGGGCCCAGTGGTGACGGGCGACGCTCGCGAAGAACGCCTCTGGCTGGACACTCACCCACGAGGATAGCGCTCCAGCTCGCTCAGAACGGTGTTCTCGCAAAACTCAAACACCAGGTGGATCCGGCGCTTCCTCCTGAACACCTCCAGGAGGTTCACGAGGTTCGGATGCTTGAGGGTCTGCGAAATGAATGAATAACAAATCTAGAATGAATGAATAAGCAAGAGTAATGTATGTGTGTCTGTTCAACTTCTATCGCACAGTACGTGCGTAGCCAACTGTGCTAATCGGAGGAGGAGTAAACACACAAAGCAGTTATAAAGCAACGAGTTTGTTCATCTACTCATGCAGCCAGCTATGGCCAGCTATGGCTGCATGAGTTTGGTGGTACATGTGTCATGCCGCCGCCACGAAGCCGTTCAGCAGGCGCCCCATCTAAGACCTCGCCACCACCAAGCGACGGAGCCGACCCCGCGTCCCCCTCACCTCACCTCACACGAACACACCCGCACGCATTCCCCCCCCCCCCATAGAGCTCCGTGGGGAGGTCACCTGGCCGACCGGTTTTTATCCGAGAAGCCCTTATCGGGATTAAACTTTCACGGTTTCCGGCGACCAGGGAATTGGACGACCTCCCCCGACGCTACTTTGCACCGCGGCGCTGCGACCGGCCTTAAGGTTGCAAGGTCGCAGCGAGGGGCCACTCGGCCACCGCGGGGGAAACGCATCTCACACACCCCACACACGCAAGTATCGACGGGGCAGGCAGAGGGAATAAGCATTGTGATGGAGGAGCATCATTAGAAAACACGCAGGCACCATTGTTAGGGGAGTTAAAGGATAAGGCTGTTAGTATGAGTAATCGGGAGAGCGGGGTCACGCGGGGAGCCGTGCACAAATTCCCACGGCGCACCTTTGTGACGGACGCCGCCGCATAAACTGCGATAATGGGGGGGGGGGCCTGCGTGAGAAAGGGATTGATTGGAATTTGCGCCGCGCAGGTTGAGCATTAATTAGCATATCAAAAGCGCCCGGAACGGCGGTGCGGATGCGAGAGGGTCGCGAGCCTATTGTCCAGAGTCGCATTCCCTTTGAGGTAGGGAGGGTAAATGGGGAGCGCAAAGGGGAAATCGCTCTCTTGCTCCGAGAAGCCAACGTCCAGGACTGCCCCAGCTCTGCCCTCCGGACGTCCGTGCGACGTGTCGAGGCAAGCAGCGAGGAAAACCCACGGAACGTCGAGTGCCTCAAACCGTGAGTAAGGAGGTAAAAGTGTTTCGTGAACGATAAATAGGGAATAGGTTCCGGGTTAGTAGAGTAGGCAGCCTCGTCGATTCATACTGACTCAACAACCAGTCCCACGTAGCAAACAATAAATCATTAATAGCTGATCGTGGCCTCGTGTGATCTCGTGTTATAAGTGTGAACGCGTGTGGTACTGTGTATGCGTAAGCTCGCGGCGTGCGTAATCAGCGTACCCCAGGTGCGCGATCATAACGTGAGCGGCGAGCGCGGCGCAGAGCGGCGCAAGAGTGGGTATCGCGTGTGGAGCTGTATGCGTGTGTGCGCGCACGTTCACGACGTGTATAATACAGGTGCGCGATCCTAGCGTGAGTGGTCAGGGTTGAGTGAGTGCCGCGCAGAGCTGTGTGTGGGTGTGCGCGTACGTAATTAAACATGCCTACTACGCGGACCCGCGGGGGAGGGGAATCCTGGAGCGACGGCTCTCACCCCATGGGTGAAGAACGCAGCAGCGGTTCGCCTAGCAGCGAGGGGGCGAGTAATGAGGTTAACCCGGCCGTTAGGGGTACCGAGGGAGGGATCGCGGGGGCTAGCGACCCTCACATATTGGTGTCAGAAACGGGACGATCCCCCGCACCCCCAAGGGAAAGAGGCCCCCCAACCCAGATTAAAATCAAATGCACATTTACGGGCAAAGGAATTCCATCATGGAAATCGTTTGCCCGCAGCATCAGAGGGGCTAAAAAAGTTAATGGGTGGTCAGATGAGGAGGCGTTGCAGCAGTTAGAGTTACATTTAGATGGGCGGGCAGCTGACTTTGTGGAAGCTTTGCCCGCAAGCGCACAAAATCAGTGGGAAAAATTAATGTGCGAACTCGAACGTCGCTTCGGCGCCTATGACGAGGAGGATGCGCAGGCGGCCTTAGAGGCACGCCGTCGTCAACCCGGCGAGGATCTGCGAGATTACGCCGATGATGTACGCATGTTGACCCAGCTCGCGTACCCAGAGTACGAGGCCAAAATAATTGAGGGCCTCGCTGCCGGTAAAATCCAGCGATATTTGGCACGCACCCCGTGGTGGCAGCCAAATGTAGACGGTGCACGCCTCTCCTTTAACACCCTCGTCGAGCGCGCGCGAAAATGCGAGAAACTCTCAGGTGAGCGCGCGCAGCCTCGAGGGAGGGGACGAGAGTGCGCCGTGGCGAGCCTACTCTCCGACGAGGAGGAAGAGATCGCCATCGCAGTAAGGGGACGGGCAAGGGAGCCCCAGAGACCTAGCGAGACCACCCCAGGGTGGGTAGCCGGGTTACAGGCTGGCATAGGAGATATACGCGAGGAAGCGAATAAAAATATGACCAAGCTGCAGTCCTCCGTTGAGGCCATCCAGTCCGAGATGGGGGAGCTGCGCGCCACGGTGGGAGGGCTAACGGGAAGGGTAACCCAACTAGAGGTGGAGTCCAGGCAGCGACAAACTGGGAGAGGGAGCGGGCAGGGGGCCCACTACGGAGCCGCCCCCCCTCCCCGGGCATGTTATATGTGCGATCGCCGAGGGCATCTAGTGAGGGACTGTCCTGAAATCACCCGAGCTAGGCAGACGCGGGGGTTAAACTCCAACGCCCCCTAGAGAGCGGACCAACTAGGGGTGCAATCGACGCGGTCCCGATACAAATAGACGATGATGAGAATAATGGCGAGCGAGTGATCTCCACACAGGTTCCAGCAACAACGCCCACGGAAACGGTGACTCCTGGCGACTGGCTACGGGAGCTGGTGGCAGGGATCACGGGGGCCACGTCGCTGGTGGAAGGGGAGGTAAACGGAGTGTGTACCCGAATCCTGCTGGACACGGGGGCGGTGGCCTCGCTCGTGAGCGCAGCGCACTGCAGCGCGATCGGGGTCGACGTGCGTCACCTGCAGGCACCGGACCGCGCGCTGCACACGGCGAGCGGAGCCGGAATGGGGCTGCTGGGGAGAGCCACCCTAGAGGTCCGCATAGGCAGTCAGGTGTGCACCCAGGAGTTCTACGTGTCGAGTGCGTTGTGTCACGAGTGTATCGCAGGTACCGACCTCTTAGAACGGCTAGGACTCAACGTGCAACCCCGCCAGCGATGCGCCACCATGGAGAGCAACGGCGAGCGGATACCGTTCTTGGGACGAGAACCGACGCGCCCCCGCTTCGCACCTGTGGCCGCTATCCTGGCGACGGCAGTCACCATCGGCCCGCTCACCGAGATGCTGGTGCCGGTGGCAACATCCCCCACCGACCCCACGCTCCGACCATCAGGAGAGGTAATGCTAACTCCTCACCCGGAGTTGGCAAAACGGTATGGGGTCGTGGGATCCGCCACGTTGGTAAACGCAGATGGGGACCGATTGTTTATGCGGATGTTTAACCCCCACAGTACCCCAGCGATACTGCGGCGGCGCACCCCGATAGCCACCGTACACCCCCTGCACGCACGCCACTCTAACGACTCGGTGTTCGCACTCTGGGCTGAGGACCCCGGTCGTTCTGAGGGTGACCAGGACCTGGCCTGGCGAGTCGGCCCGACTCCCCGAGCCGAGGTCATTCCCCTGCTCGACGCGTTACATGTACCATGGGCGGATTTACCTAAGGGAGAGGCCGATCGGCTGCGCGAGTTACTGCGGGAGTACGCCGACGTATTCAGTGAACACGACTCGGACGTGGGTCGGACCGATCTTGTTAAGCACCAAATTGACACCGGTGCAGCCCGACCCATCAAACTCCTTGCGTACCGAGTGGGCGCACCCGAACGCGCCCAAATAAAAGAGGCAGTTGGGGACATGCTTCGCGATAACATAATTCAGCCCTCGGCGAGCCCCTGGTCAGCCCCAGTGGTACTAGTGACGAAAAAGGATGGGTCAACCCGGTTCTGCGTCGATTACCGTAAACTAAATGCAGTCACGCTCGGCGATGCCTTCCCCATACCCCGCATCGACGACACCTTCGACAGCCTCGCTGGAGCGCGATATTTTTCCACCCTCGATCTCGCGTCCGGGTACTGGCAGGTGGAGATGGCGGAGGAGGATCGGCCGAAAACCGCATTCACCACCCCGATGGGGCTATTCGAGTTTCGAGTACTCCCGTTCGGACTCACCAATGCGCCCGCGACGTTCCAGCGGCTGATGGAGTTGGTGATGCGGGGCTTGCAATGGGAACAGTGCCTGATTTACTTGGACGATGTGATAGTGTTCAGTAGATCTTTGTCTGAGCATTGGTCCAGGCTTCGAGAGGTGTTCCAGCGACTGCGAGCGGCTCATCTCAAGCTCAAGCCACGTAAGTGTTACATCGCACAACGCGAGGTGGGGTACCTCGGGCATCGCGTCAGCGAGGCAGGTGTGCACACCGATCCGGAGAAGGTACGCGCCGTAGTGGAGTGGCCACGGCCAAGGAATCTGACGGAGATCAGATCATTTTTGGGGCTCGCCACCTATTATCGTCGATTTGTAAAGGGATTCAGCGAGATTGCACGCCCCCTCACCCAACTCACCTCCCCTAAGCACCCCTACCAGTGGACGGGGGCCTGCCAGACGGCCTTCACCACTCTCAAAGACCACCTCACCCACGCCCCCACCCTCGCTTTCCCCGATTTTACCACCGATTTTATTTTGGACACCGACGCCTGCAGCAGCGGGCTGGGCGCGGTGTTGTCACAGGTACAGGATGGGACGGAACGAGTCATCGCGTACGCCAGCCGGACCTTGAGTGGGGCCGAGCTTAACTATTGCGTGACCCGCCAAGAGTTGTACGCCGTGATTTTCGCATGTAAGCAGTTCCGGCCGTATTTGTACGGCAGGAAATGTCGCGTACGCACTGACCATTATGCTCTGCAGTTCCTTCTTACATTCAAGGAGCCGCGGGGGCAGATGGCCCGGTGGTTGGCGCAGTTGCAGGAGTACAACCTGCAAATCGAGTATCGGGCTGGCCGGACGCATGCAAACGCGGACGCCTTGTCGAGGCGACCCACGGTGGACGCCGAGACAAGGGCGGAGGAGGCCTGCCCGTGCTTCACGGGGGGACGCTGCCGGCAGGCAACGGACCCCCGAGCGGCCGCGGCCACTGACCCCCCCCCAGCGAGAGAGAGTGCAGTGTGCGCCACAGAGGCCCTCACAGGTGGCACCGAGGATCCCGTCGACCGCACGGCAAGCGCGGGACCCGCGGCTCGGGACCCGATCGGACGGATCCAGGAGGACGTCGGCTGCGCCTTCCCGGGCCTGAACGACGAGCAGCTGAGACAGACCCAGCAGCGAGATCCCGATCTGGCGGCAGTGGAGGCGGCACTGCGGGAGGAAAAGAGCGCCCTACCAGGACCCTGGAGCGGTTTGTATGCCCGGTTGTGTGTGCAGAACGGAGTGGTACGGGAGTTAACCGAGGCCGGCCAGCCGGGGTGCATCTGTGTTCCTGCCCAGGTGCGACCCCAGCTGCTTCGGCTGGTGCATGACCACCCACTCGGGGGCCACGATGGGGAACGACGCACTCGAGAAACCCTGCGTCGCCAGTATCTCTGGCCCAAATTGGCACAAGACGTGGCGGCCTGGGTACAGGGCTGCCGCGCCTGTCAGCAGTGCGGGCCGAAACCGGCACGATACCAGGTACCCCTAAGGCCGTTCCGCGTCAGCCGCACGAATCAGCTGGTCGGGATTGACCTACAGGGGCCATTCCCGCGATCCCATCGAGGCAACCGATATATCCTAGTCGCAGTAGAGTATTTCACCCGCTACCCCGTGGCAGTGGCCATCCCTGATAAAACGGCCTTGGTGGTGGCCCGGGCATTCGTGGAACACTACGTACTTAAGCACGGGATCCCAGAACGAGTCCTCACCGACCAGGGTAGCGAGTTCGAGGCCGAGTTGTTCCAGGCACTGTGCCGAGAGTTCGGAATCCAGAAGGACCGAACCACAGCGTACCACCCCCAAGCGAACGGTATGGTGGAGCGCATGAATCAGACCCTAGCGGGGAAACTCAAACGTATGGCGGCCGCAAATCAACGGGATTGGGACGAACACCTCCCCTACGCCCTTTTCGCCTACGCCACCACCGTACACACGTCGACGGGACAAACCCCGTTTTTAATGATGTTCGGCCGTGAGTCTCGTTTACCCGCAGATCTGCTATTCGGCGTCCCTTCCCCCCAGCCGGAGGAGGGAAGCCGCCCCGTGGAACACCTGTTGGAGACCCTGCGAGAAGCCCGAGGCCGAGCATACCCGCAAGGGGAAGCCGCGCATCGGCGGCAGGAACAGGGCACCCGACCCCGCATGGAACCCCCCTTTTTCCTGACAGGCGCTAAGGTGTGGCTACACACCCCTCGCGTCGGGGCCGGGCAGGTGGGGAAACTGACGACCTACTGGCGGGGACCCTGGACCGTGGTGCGACAGATCTCCCCCTGGACGGTACTAATTTATGGCGGGGAGAGGGATCGAGAGACGGTGGTCAACGTCCGCCGCTTAAAACCGTGGAAAGCGGCCCCGGCGAGAGAGAACCCCGTCACTCGAAGGCCCCGTAATCCCGGAGTACCCGCACCCCTCGTGTTGGGGGGTCTCGCACCCTACATGGGCCCCGCCGGGCCCCCGAGACGCCCCGACCCCGCCAGGGGACGGCGCGGACGACGGCCCCTAAACCCCTCTGCTTCTGAGTTTGTACCCCAGCCCGCAGGTACCGAGGTACAGGGAGAGCCGCTGGAGTGGAGGAGGAGGCCGCCGCAGGAGCTGCAGAGGACGGAGCCACCCACCCCGAGACCAGCCACGAGGGCCGGACGGACCCCCCGGACCCCGCAGCGTTTCCTCGTGGGCGCGGCTCAAGCCAGTCAACCCGGGACGGAGACCAGCACCTCAGGGGGCGATGTCATGCCGCCGCCACGAAGCCGTTCAGCAGGCGCCCCATCTAAGACCTCGCCACCACCAAGCGACGGAGCCGACCCCGCGTCCCCCTCACCTCACCTCACACGAACACACCCGCACGCATTCCCCCCCCCCATAGAGCTCCGTGGGGAGGTCACCTGGCCGACCGGTTTTTATCCGAGAAGCCCTTATCGGGATTAAACTTTCACGGTTTCCGGCGACCAGGGAATTGGACGACCTCCCCCGACGCTACTTTGCACCGCGGCGCTGCGACCGGCCTTAAGGTTGCAAGGTCGCAGCGAGGGGCCACTCGGCCACCGCGGGGGAAACGCATCTCACACACCCCACACACGCAAGTATCGACGGGGCAGGCAGAGAGAATAAGCATTGTGATGGAGGAGCATCATTAGAAAACACGCAGGCACCATTGTTAGGGGAGTTAAAGGATAAGGCTGTTAGTATGAGTAATCGGGAGAGCGGGGTCACGCGGGGAGCCGTGCACAAATTCCCACGGCGCACCTTTGTGACGGACGCCGCCGCATAAACTGCGATAATGGGGGGGGGGGCCTGCGTGAGAAAGGGATTGATTGGAATTTGCGCCGCGCAGGTTGAGCATTAATTAGCATATCAAAAGCGGATTGATTGGAATTTGCGCCGCGCAGGTTGAGCATTAAGTAGCATATCAAAAGCGCCCGGAACGGCGGTGCGGATGCGAGAGGGTCGCGAGCCTATTGTCCAGAGTCGCATTCCCTTTGAGGTAGGGAGGGTAAATGGGGAGCGCAAAGGGGAAATCGCTCTCTTGCTCCGAGAAGCCAACGTCCAGGACTGCCCCAGCTCTGCCCTCCGGACGTCCGTGCGACGTGTCGAGGCAAGCAGCGAGGAAAACCCACGGAACGTCGAGTGCCTCAAACCGTGAGTAAGGAGGTAAAAGTGTTTCGTGAACGATAAATAGGGAATAGGTTCCGGGTTAGTAGAGTAGGCAGCCTCGTCGATTCATACTGACTCAACAACCAGTCCCACGTAGCAGACAATAAATCATTAATAGCTGATCGTGGCCTCGTGTGATCTCGTGTTATAAGTGTGAACGCGTGTGGTACTGTGTATGCGTAAGCTCGCGGCGTGCGTAATCAGCGTACCCCAGGTGCGCGATCATAACGTGAGCGGCGAGCGCGGCGCAGAGCGGCGCAAGAGTGGGTATCGCGTGTGGAGCTGTATGCGTGTGTGCGCGCACGTTCACGACGTGTATAATACAGGTGCGCGATCCTAGCGTGAGTGGTCAGGGTTGAGTGAGTGCCGCGCAGAGCTGTGTGTGGGTGTGCGCGTACGTAATTAAACATGCCTACTACGCGGACCCGCGGGGGAGGGGAATCCTGGAGCGACGGCTCTCACCCCATGGGTGAAGAACGCAGCAGCGGTTCGCCTAGCAGCGAGGGGGCGAGTAATGAGGTTAACCCGGCCGTTAGGGGTACCGAGGGAGGGATCGCGGGGGCTAGCGACCCTCACACATGTTGTTGACGTCGTATATTGTGAAAATTCGGTCACAGTTCCTATGATCACTGTTTCATTGCTTTTATGGCTTTATTTTGGTGATTTTCGAAAAGTTTTTTGGTTTGGCCATGTTTGTTTGTTGTAGTACAGAGTTAGACTGATGGCCTTAATCTAAGTTGTCTTGTGGTTTTTGTTGTTGTTTGACTTGCATCCCACTGGGATTTTTGCACACAGCGTTGGTGTACGGTGCTTTTTATGCAATATTTTGCTGTCTTTTCTTGGATTTTCTGTTTGCACATAGTCACATAGTCACTTGAAGATGTTTTCTTGTTCATGTTCTTGTTTTCTGTTTGTTGCGGTTGCACCCGATTCAAGAGCCGAATGGCTCACAGGGCTCTACCTAATAAATTAACTTGAACTTGATTTAAAAGTGCATAGCTCCAGTGGCTTCTTAATGTTGAAAGAGCCTTTAAGACGGAGGCACGAGCGCATCTGAAAGCGTGCAGTGCGGTGACCGTCTGTTGTCCGATAGGCAGCCAAACCCCGCTGATGTGAGGACGGCCGGAGTTCGTGTGGTGATTTATGCTCCTTGGCGAGATCAGCAAGGTATTGTGGTTCGTTTGTGGAAAATGTACACGAGCCTATGACCAAACCATGTGCCCGATCTCATCACAACCCGCCAGGCGGCGGTGGTGGTGGCTACTCTGCTGCACGTGGCCGCCTGCAACGCAGCGCTGGGTAGGCAGCAGCAAAGGTCTGTGGATTACCGCACAGATGTCGCAGAACTCCCTTCCTGTGGGCATCGAGGTGGTGCCATGCCCTGGCTTGCCTGGTGAAGGCAGCACAGCAATCATGTGGACTCCACCTGTTCCATCTGCATGGGATAGAGTGTTTCCCCCTCGCACGCGTGGGTTTTCTCAGGATGCTCTGGTTTCCTCCGGCGTCTAAGCACACACTCATCGGCGGAAAACTCCTTGATATATAAAGAGGACCGCAATCATTGGCGTGGATGCCTTCCTGCTTGTCTGTGGTTCCTCACGTCTCTGAGTCTGTCTGTGTGAGAATGAGTGAATACCGTGCAGCAGTGCATTACAAGTTTACATTACTAGTAGATGATCATTGTCATCGAGCTCAGAAGATAAGTAGGGGCTGAGCTCAGAATGATGACCATCATGCGCAAAAGATGGGTGCCGCGGGCAGCAGAGGGTGGTGTAAGTGAACTCTATTGTTGCTCTGCACACCTCTCACCTTCCACTGACCCGCACTGACCAGCGTGGTGAAGTATGGTCAAAATAACACATCATGGCCCTGCTAGGCGTGGGGGGAGAAGGCCTTCGACCAGCAGTGGATTAACAACACACGTGCAGGTAGGTACACAATACAGGCAGTCCTCTACTTACGATGGAGATGCGTTACGACGACCCCATCGTAAGTCGAAAATATTGTAAGTCGAAGATGGCCTAGCCTCCCCAGGAGTCTAAAAGAATAGTGATAATTTAGCAAAACAGAGCAATTTACAGTACCGTACTGTACAAACTATATGCTGTATGTATTTATTAATTACAATACTGTATTGCACAGTAAAATGTAAAGTAAAAAACAAGGTAAATTCTTAGCCTACCTATATGAACTGCAATTTATAGAAAGTTTTTTCAGGAAACAATCCTATCTGCTATAAAAAAAACTTTTAACATGCATTGAACGTATCGTATCGTGGTAACCCTAAAAAGAAATCGCTAAAGCTACGTATCGTACATGCATTGAACGTATCGTAACGTATCATATTGTACTGTACTCACCAAGATTATGTCCGTCGTCTGCATACTTGAACGATGTTAGGTTGTTGATGGCAATTTTGTCGTATCACTATCGCCATCGTAAGATCGAAATATCGTAAGTCGGACCCCATCGTAACTCGGGGACTACCTGTAGTTTAGCATGGATATGTCAACGATGGGATTTTGTTTTCAGAGATTTGCAAAAATGCATGAGGTCATGGAGTTCATGGGAAGCGACATCTTATGAGTGCTCCAGTCCGGCAGCACCTCTGTCTCTGTGTACGTTGACCTTCTTTTGCCCCCGAACGTAGCCACCCAAACTAATCATGTGTTAGTTAGCGCGGGGCAGTGCTCCTCTCTGTTGGCAGCCCTGAGCGGTGGCATTTCTACGTTTCTATAACAGGGGTTCAGTATATCCCTACATTGGCCATTGATGACTTACACTGGTCAACAACAACAAAAATTTCTGGACAGGACTTTTGAAGCTGTTTTAGACTAATTTCAGGGTGCTGATTCCAAATCTAATCTCAGATTCGCTCTATCACATCTCATTTTTATGCTATCGGCATACCCCATTTTCATTGATTTTACCCGAAATTAACTCTGTCACTTATGATTGCAAGTTGTTGCGAGTCAGTGACTGCTTTAGTGTTAAAATATGGTGCTGTATTTTTAGGATAGTGTGTTTATAATATCATTTTATGTAGATATTCACATTTATTTAATCTTTTTCTTCTGAAATTTTTATTGAAAATGCAATATTTGATATCTCAAAAACCTGATGTGATAGACAAAAACTGATGCCAGATTTGGAATCAGCACCCCAAAATTACATTAAAACCGTTGGAATACCTTATGCCAGAAAAAGTGTGTTGACCAGTGTAATCAGAGTGTTGATCATTGCAAGGCCACCACGGGCCACTAAGGACCTTTAGTGCGGCCCCCGACAATACACAAAGAGTGAAGACACCCCTCATCATCATCATCATCGTGCCGCTGTGGCGGCCCTCACACTGATGATGTCTCACCGGCGATCGTGCCCTCCCCCCTCTGAAAATGAGTGAAGAACACCAAACTTATCACAAGACAGGAACTGACTTGATGTTTCATCCCCGTGGATGATGGGCTAAGTGTGAACCCATGACCAGGATTTTAAACTCACGGCCTTCCGATTGTGTGATTAACCTCGGAGCATGGCTGGGCACAGCGTTAGTCGTGATTGGGTGGTGGCTGCGATGAGACACTGACAGATGAAATGTGCCCCTAGTCCAGTGCCTGGACAGCGTGTTTCTGAGTTCACCGCGTGGAGCTGAAGCTCCTGCTAAAGCTCCCAGCAACGTGGAGCGAAACGTCAGACATCGCGCCGGACAGCATTCGGTACAACACGGGGAAAAAATGGAGAGCACGGTCTAAAGAACTAAGTTGGCAGGCGATGTCTCCTTCACATATCCGTCTCTCCACATAAAAGCAAAGCATCTTGCCATAACCCAATCAACCACACGGACTTCTGGAAGTGCATCAATGCCTGTCGAAACTGGTCCAAAGTTTGCTGTTTCTGAAGCAATGCTGCCGAAATTCCGCGCTCCCAGAAGGCCGTGCACAGCTGATGGATTGCACGAGGAACAGCATAACAACGAGCACTTACACCGGTGTGTTCTTCACTCATTATCGGCCACTTTCACCAATACGACATCATGAATGTGTGATGGCTGCCACACATTTGAAACCATTGGGTTTTGTGTATTAAATTAACAACTAACTTATTCTACCAGGTAAGACCCACTGAGCTATATTACTCTTTTTCATAAGCGGCCTGGCCACAAATGATAGCTCAACAAAAGTCGGGGAGAACAAGCAAATTCTAAATATACAGCAGGCGTCAGGGTTGGGATCGAACCCACGACATCCTGTATACCACGCGAAGTAGTTAACATCTCAGTCACATATTCACTTTAAGATGTTTTTTGTTCATGTTTTTGTTTTTTGTTTGTTGCGGTTGCACCCGATTCAAGAGCCAAATGGCTCACAGGGCTATACCTAATAAATGAACTTGAACTTGAAATGAACTTGAACAACGTATTGTGGGAGGCCGCATATCAGGAGGGCTTTCAATGAAGAACACAGCTGTAGTGCCACTGACCTGCGCATGATTTATCGACCTTTGAGTTACTATTTTAGGATGATTTATCAGGGCTCCCACTGCTTTGTTGCGGGCATCTCAGCGGCCTTTGTGAGGCGCATCATCTCCCTTCCCTGTGGTGAAGCAAGCAATGGCAAGTGAGCCGCTCGAGTTTCAGTGGCAGCCGTTGCTGCATTACGTGAGTTCAAGCACTTCGTGCTGTTGTGTTGTTGTTCCACTTGTTTCTCGCAGGGGGTTATTTCGTTCGCGAAGCGCATCGTCGCCTGCCACTGGTTCAAGGATTCCCCCGTGGGATTTTCCCCCCGACGAAAAATGTCAATTGTAAGAAATTATTATTATTTACTTCCATACGGAGCTACCGTAACAGTAACAAAACCTACTAAACGCGTTTGTCAATAATACTGTGGCTTTAAAAATATATTATCGGTGACGTTTTTTACAATTGGCCTTTGTTAATTTAAACCATAAATGATAAGGTATTTACTCATAAAAATACACGGTTAACCATTTTTTTACATCCAGTGTGACAAAAATTCCTCGCAGCATCACAGATGTTCTCTGTGCAATCAGCAGGTGATTTTTCTCTGGAATGTCAGCCAGCAACCAGCCTCTGTAAAAATGCCGCTGTGATGAGATATTAAACACCTCACCTGGTATACAGAAGGTCGTGGGTTCGATCCCGACCCTGTGACGCCTGGATATTTGGAGTCTGCGTGTCTCTCTCCCCGTGGTGGCATGGATTTTTCACGGGGGAAAAATGAAGAGCACGGTCTAAAGAACTAAGTTGGCAGGCGATGTCTCCTTCACATATCCGTCTCTCCACATAAAAGCAAAACATCTTGCCATAACCCAATCAACCACACGGACTTCTGGAAGTGCATCAATGCCTGTCGAAACTGGTCCAAAGTTTGCTGTTTCTGAAGCAATGCTGCCGAAATTCCGCGCTCCCAGAAGGCCGTGCACAGCTGATGGATTGCACGAGGAACAGCATAACAACGAGCACTTACACCGGTGTGTTCTTCACTCATTATCGGCCACTTTCACCAATACGACATCATGAATGTGTGATGGCTGCCACACATTTGAAACCATTGGGTTTTGTGTATTAAATTAACAACTAACTTATTCTACCAGGTAAGACCCACTGAGCTATATCACTCTTTTTCATAAGCGGCCTGGCCACAAATGATAGCTCAACAAAAGTCGGGGAGAACAAGCAAATTCTAAATATACAGCAGGCGTCAGGGTTGGGATCGAACCCACGACATCCTGTATACCACGCGAAGTAGTTAACATCTCAGTCACATATTCACTTTAAGATGTTTTTTGTTCATGTTTTTGTTTTTTGTTTGTTGCGGTTGCACCCGATACAAGAGCCAAATGGCTCACAGGGCTATACCTAATAAATTAACTTGAACTTGAAATGAACTTGAACAACGTATTGTGGAAGGCCGCATATCAGGAGGGCTTTCAATGAAGAACACAGCTGTAGTGCCACTGACCTGCGCATGATTTATAGACCTTTGAGTTACTATTTTAGGATGATTTATCAGGGCTCCCACTGCTTTGTTGTGGGCATCTCAGCGGCCTTTGTGAGGCGCATCGTCTCCCTTCCCTGTGGTGAAGCAAGCAATGGCAAGTGAGCTGCTCGAGTTTCAGTGGCAGCCGTTGCTGCATTACGTGAGTTCAAGCACTTCGTGCTGTTGTGTTGTTGTTCCACTTGTTTCTCGCAGGGGGTTATTTCGTTCGCAAAGCGCATCGTCGCCTGCCACTGGTTCAAGGATGCCTCCGTGGGATTTTCCACCCGACGAAAAATGTCAATTGTAAGAAATTATTATTATTTACTTCCATACGGAGCTACCGTAACAATAACAAAACCTACTAAACGCGTTTGTCAATAATGCTGTGGCTTTAAAATATATAATCGGTGACGTTTTGACATTTAAACCATAAATGTCAGGGTATTTACTCATAAAATTACACAGTTAAACGTTTTTTTACATCCAGTGTGACAAAAATTCCAAGCAGCATCACAAATGTTCTCTGTGCAAACAGCAGGTGATTTTTTTCTGGAATGTCAGCCAGCAACCAGCCTCTGTAAATAATGCCACTGTGATGAGATATTAAACACCTCGCCTGGTATACAGAAGGTCGTGGGTTCGATCCCGACCCTGACGCCTGAATATTTGGAGTCTGCGTGTCTCTCTCCCCGTGGTGGCGTGGATTTTTCTCTGGGTCCTCTGGTTTTTCCCTCCAGATTTAAAATTAAAATGCGTTCAGAGTATTTGGCTGCTATAAATTTCCACACAATAAGCCACTTCGTTGTGCTATCATATGTGGCCAGGTCACTTATGAAGAAGAACTACATAGCTCAGTTGGCCTGACCTGGTAAAAGAAAACATTTTAGCTTAGTTTTAATTGACCGATAACATCTTTATAAATAGAGGTCTGCAGAGCTTTAGCAATTGCTGGCGCCGGCTCATCGCGTGGCTGCCGCCTTCCCGCTCGTCCTGCGGTTCCTCTTGAGTCGTCGCTTTCTCTACGACAGCGAGCGAACGCCTGCCCGGCGACGTCTGGGCAGGCGTTACACGAGTTGAAACTCGTTCCACGATCGACACTCGCCTTCAGCATCCTGATCTCCCGTATCGCGATCTTGCGGATGACCAAATCGTCGTCCGACTCCATGAACCTCTTGACGGCGACCAGCTGCTGCGTGTCCCGTTGCCGGCACTTGAACACCACGCCGTAGGAGCCCTCTCCCACCTTGCCCAGCTTCTCGTACTTGTCCATGGCTCCGCGAATGTCTCCCCCGTCCCGCGACCTGCATCGCAGCCATCGCGATAATGAGAAGCGTCGTCACGGTCACCGCGGGGGCCAGGAACGGTCAAGGCTCAGACGGCACATAGGTGTGTGTACAGTATGTAAAACTTATTTCGCAGCGTACGGAGTCAACTGGGTTAATTTGGAGGTGCTCGGGAAATACAACAAAACTAAACACTAAAAGCAGTTCTAAAGAAATGTGTTTTGAATCTAGTGCGTAGCTCCAGTGGCTTTCTAATATCGGAATGGCATTGCAGATGGCCGCGGAAGCACATCTGAGAAGTAGATGCACGTGTAAGTTCAACACGTAGGCTGTCACGACCTTTATTATTCATAATAATAAAGGTTTTTTGGGGGGTGAGATCGCGTAAGTATAAATGTGTCGCTTACCCATCACCACCCGACACAGCCAATCAGTAAGGTTTGTCACGTAAAGAACACGTGCCAATGAGTCACTACTTCAGTGTGTTGGAGAGTAAACCCACAACATTTACATTTCGAGAACGACGTTTCTCTGGTGATTACAACAACCAGCCTCATAAGGCGGTTTGCTCGTGTGATGTAAGAGAATAAAGTTTAGATGGAAGCATATTATATAATTTTACGACGTAGAATTGTAATGTATTACTTGCTGCTAGTAACTCAGCTTATTGTAGAGTATAGTAAGTATACTGATGGTGCTATGCAGTTTATACTTTAGTTTTTAATGTAGTTTATACTTTAGTTTTCTACGTGGTTGTTTAGTAACTGCAGCTACATACTATTAACATTCCTTTCCTTTGTTAATGCTACTCCCTGCACCCTCCCTTGGTGCTGCTGATCCTGCATAATGCATGGGCATAATATGACTATGAAACCCCCCCCACCCACCTCCTACGCATTTCCCATGAATATGCTAAATTCCTCTTCATATGCACATTCTTTTTGTTAAGGCGCTCTTCCACCTCCAACCCAGCTTATATATAAGCTTCTAGCTTGGTAGTGTCTCATGCTTCACCTGAAGACGGCTGCTTGCGTTGTAGCCGAAACGTCGTGAGAATTATTTTATTTTATTATGTTTTATTTTTATTATTTTATTACTTCCCTTCTACATGACTTTACCGAAAGAACCAAGAAGATGAATCCCTGCAGTCACGAAAGCTTTAAATCGAAATTTAATTCCAAAGAAGTTTGGGCCTTGAATTAAGGCGTGAAGGTGATGGCATCACGGAGAGCCTAGGGGCCGTCCATAAATGACGTCACGCACCTGGGGGGGGGGGGGGGGTCAGGCATTTGTGACGATGTGTGACGAGGTGGGGGGGGGGGGTTTGAGAAATGTGACGTCACATCAAAATGCGCAACTTTAAATAAATATAGACAACACGTTCTACTTAATTAAACAGACTTTTTAATAAATGTTTCTCCTACAACATCAGAGTGCAGCGCCACATTAAATACGCACTACAATGACAATAGTTTAAAGCGATTTGAAGCATGTTTTATTTGCGGGGGGGGAGGCAGAGTTTTGTGACGTCATATTTGAGGTAGGGTCTGACGTTTTGTGACGCCGTGTGACGAGGGGGGGGGGGGTCAAAAATCGTCCAAAATAGCGTAATTTGATGTGACGTCACATTTTTATGTGACGTCACATTTCTCACCCCCCCCCCTCGTCATACATCATTACAAATGTCTGACCCCACCCCGCAGGTGCGTGACGTCATTTATGGACGGCCCCCTACCATCATGCGCATGCATCGAATGGAACATTCGGGGCTACCGTTCACACCGTTGATTGTGCAGACCTTGAGTTTTGAACTTCGGGTTGGTGCGTCTGTGGTGGGATTCTCCGAGACACAGTTGCGGTTGGGGCTACGTACGGTGCGAAGGAAGTTCGACGTGCATCCACGAGCGTACCCTTTAAGTCTGTGGGTCACGTGTCCCGTGCGGCTGAAGGGGACATGGGGGCAAGATGAGGAGGATCGCAATGGCCCCCGGCTTCTCTCAGACACCGTGTCCCTTTGGCTCTGTCTCCTCTCACCACCCTCGCCCGCCCGAGGAACCTGCCTGGCCTTGTCAACAGCACCGTGCCTCTCGCAAATATCTCCGCTGCTGGAAACCTCCATCAACGGCGCTTCGGGTGGCAGGTTTGCATAGCCGTCAACCCACACGGTTTAGCCCGTAGACTTGTGCAGGGAAATTGAGTTTTCAGGTCCGTACGGCGTACACAGCCGTTTCAATACGGGCACAAAAAAAACGTTAATTTGTGTCTATTTGTTTGTGTTTCTCCCTTGTAACGGGACTTTGTAGGATGAACGCTGAGATTTATAAGGGCGCGGGGTGACCAATAAGGTCTGAATTGGTCTGTGATAAGGTAGGGCACTGATAAGGGGTTGCCAGCTATGGATTTGTGCCAGATAAGGAGCGCCACGTGGTTTTTAAGCGAACTCAACTTGACGTTTTGACGACTGTGAGTGCATCTCCCTCCTCCGAAAGCCTTAAAGCCATAGGCCGAGTTTGACTTATATACTTTGGGGGTGCGGGGCAGGGATTCGGGTTATCCCTCACATTACACATCGCGCCCACATATAATCTATTCATTTGTACTCTTAATTGTAAACTTCTGAAAATGAATTAATGAAGTTGTCCAGTTTGGGAGGGGCATTGCACCCCTCCCCCGGCCCGTGCCCCCCCCTTCCCCACAAGTTCCGCCCATGCTTGAAACCGTAACATTGTGACGTGTTGTGACGTGTGTAGTGACGTGTTGTAGTGACGTGTAGTAGTGACGTGTAGTAGGGGGCACGCCCCTCACTCGCTCACTCGTGTCTGTGAAGGGTCGACTGAACACGGATCCACAAATGCCCCACCACGGCCTATTAATAAATAACACTGTAACACATTTTTTTTGTTCCTGGGTAGTAAGTGTTATTTCCTAATTGCGTATGCCTCAAAAGTGCAGAAAATAGCTATTTTTCCCCACAAACATTGCTTTGAAATGTACCTATTTTCAATGAGAAAACGTGGTGTGCATTTGTGTATTTCGTTCACATAAAGTCCTGGTCATAAAAGCAACGTTTGTGGAGAATAATAGCCATTTCCTATTGCTTGTGTAAGTGTATTGTTGTGACCTGCGGCGTGGTGAGTGGGTGAGTGAGAGAGTGAGGGAGTGATTGAGTGAGTGGATGGCTAAGTGACTGGGTGAAACGGTGAGTGGATGGGTGAGTGGGTGAGTGAGTTAGCGAGTGCATGGGTTATTAAGTAATTGTGTAAGTGTATTGTTGTCACCTGCGGCGTGGTGGGTGAGTGAATAAGTGAAAGGGTGAGTGAGGTGGTGAGTGCGTTAGCGGGTGGGTGGGTGAGTGATCGTGTAAGTATTTTGCTGTGACCTGCAGCGTGGTGAGTAGGTGATGGAGTGAGTGGGTGAGTGAAAGGGTGAGTGATTGAGTGGCTGAATGATTTAGTGAGTGGGTGAGTAAGTGAGCGACTGTGTACGTGTTTTGCTGTAACCTGCAATATTGTTTGTTGGTAGTGGTGGTTGTTACACAGTGTGGACCAGATGAATCAGAATCTGGTGGACCAACTCCGACCCATGCGCAGAAGAATCGATGAGTGCAGCTCACTGGGAGAGCAGTAACCACGCCAGTAGTCGCGATACGCGTCACGCTCTGGAATTTCTATTGGAAACCATCGCTGAATGTCCATATTCCATCACGTGATACACTGTCTAAAGACAAACTGATAAAGCCCACTGAGCAACGTAGCGCTTTTTCAGAAGCGACCTGGCTATGACAAATGATAGCTCAACGAAGTGGCTTATCTCGTGGACATTTATAGCAGAAGCCCCACACTCTAAACGCGTGCTTGTTGATTCTAAATGTGGAGGGGAAACCCAGAGGACCCGGAATCCACACGGCCACGGAGAGAGAGAGACACGCAAACTCCAAATATACAGCAACAGGCGTCAGTGTCAGAATCGAACCCACGACCTCCTGCACACCAGGCGAGGGAGTTAACATCTCATCACCGCAACGCCCCCGCGTACCACGTAATAAAACACAACCTCTTGAGCATCCCTCCTCCTCTCCCTCCCACCAGCCTGTCTGTCGACTGGCCCCCAGATTGCGCGAATAAAACTGTCACGAGACCAAGGCGCCTTGATGCCTCTCTTGAGTTTGAAGTGAAACACTGATAACCACGCGGTGCGCCATCAGACGCGATACTGAAACCCGTGCCAATGCGTCAACCCACGGGGCTCAACGCTAAAGGGGACGTGGAGACTCGCCCCCACCCTGTGATACCCACACTGTGTATACGCACCCTGCTGTTAAAATACATGAAGTGTGAAAGCCGTACTGTGTATTCAAGATGTTGCATTTCCCTGTTTGGCCAATTTAAAATATATATTGCTAAGGTGGGAGACGCATGGACATCCAGACACTCCACCAGCTCGCAGGAGATAACTCAGTAAGGTGGGAGACGCATGGACATCCAGACACTCCACCAGCTCGCAGGAGATGACTCAGTAAGGTGGGAGACGCATGGACATCCAGACACTCCACCAGCTCGCAGGAGATGACTCAGTAAGGTGGGAGACGCATGGACATCCAGACACTCCACCAGCTCGCAGGAGATAACTCAGTAAGGTGGGAGACGCATGGACATCCAGACACTCCACCAGCTCGCAGGAGATGACTCAGTAAGGTGGGAGACGCATGGACATCCAGACACTCCACCAGCTCGCAGGAGATGACTCAGTAAGGTGGGAGACGCATGGACATCCAGACACTCCACCAGCTCGCAGGAGATGACTCAGTACGGTGGGAGACGCATGGACATCCAGACACACCACCAGATCGCAGGAGATGACTCAGTAAGGTGGGAGACGCATGGACATCCAGACACTCCACCAGCTCGCAGGAGATAACTCAGTAAGGTGGGAGACGCATGGACATCCAGACACTCCACCAGCTCGCAGGAGATGACTCAGTAAGGTGGGAGACGCAGCAACATCCAGACACTCCACCAGCTCGCAGGAGATGACTCAGTAAGGTGGGAGACGCTGCAACATCCAGACACTCCACCAGCTCGCAGGAGATAACTCAGTAAGGTGGGAGACGCAGCAACATCCAGACACTCCACCAGCTCGCAGGAGATAACTCAGTAAGCCATCCGCATTGGTCAGCAACCTGCTTGGCATATTGCGATTCACTCACCGCCTCTTTACTCCCTTCCCTGTAGCTTGTGTCACGATGTGGGCGCTGGCGGTGGCGAGATGTTAACTGCGTCGCCTACTATACAGGAGGTCGTGGGTTTGATCACGACCCTGAGGCATGTATATTTGGAATTTGCGTGTCTTTCTCTCTCTCCCCGTGGTCGCATGGATTTTTCTCCGGGGCCTCCGGTTTTACCCTCCACATTTAGGATCAAAATGCGTTCAGAGTATTTGACGTGATAAGCCACTTCGTTGAGCTATCATTTTCGATAGCCAGTTCGCTTCTGAAAAAGAGCTATGCAGTTCAGTGGGCCATAGGTAGTCAAATGTAAAAATATATCGTAATAGCAGTGATCTCTACACTATTCCACAACCTCACGCTCTTCATACAAGAACTCACTTAACGTACAAATACTTTTGCTCAGGATCATGCACGTGAAGATGGATCAACTGTGTGAACATACGGCCACGGAACACACACCAACAACTCAATGCCCGATTCACATATGCGGAGGAGGGATCACCACCACCACCACAGTGATCCACTACTCGCGACGCAATCATCCTGCGCATTAACCACCTCAATGTAAAGTTACAGCCGTTCGTCGACATCAACATCGGCCATCCGAAGAAGACAGAGATCTATAGATTCACACTGAGACCCATAGATTGGCATACAGAACCACAGACTCACACAGAGATCCATAGATTTACACGGAAAACCCATAGACTCACATAGCGACCACAGACTCACACAGAGATCCATAGATTCACACAGAGACCCATAGACTCACGTAGCGACCACAGACTCACACAGCGATCTATAGATTCACACGGAAACTCATAGACTCACATAGCGACCACAGACTCACATAGATCTATAGATTCACACAGACCCACAGACTGGCATAGAGACCCATAGACTAATACAGAGATCTATAGATTCACACAGAGACCCATAGACTGGCATACAGACTCATGGACTCACATAGAGACCCACAGACTCACACATATATCTTTATAATCACACTGAGACCCATAGATTGACATACAGACCCATGGACTCACACAGAGATCTATATATTCACACTGAAACCCATAGACTCACATAGCGACCACAGACTCACACAGATAACTAAAGATTCACACTGAGACCCATAGACTCACACAGAGATCTAAAGATGAACATCAGCCAAACGAAGAAGACGCTGTGAACCCCACAGAGAAAATACGGCAACCCCCCAGATTAATGTAAGACGCACCCCAAACTCCGCGGCCCAAGTGTCAATGATACACTTAGAGAAATCTGGTACACGCACGTTCACAACAAGCACAACGATTGGATTATAGGACGCACCTTCAAACCTTTTCTTTAAAATACAGAAGAGGGGGAGGGCAAGTGCCTCGTGTAATCCGGGGGACACGGTCACAATCCCACGTTCTGCTCACCGTGTCGGCGTGATGTTGTGTGGCGTCTCCCTTCAACCACGCTGCATCACCTCTCCGGGTGGTGATGCTCCCTGCTTCATCGGCTGCGTGGTGGGGCCGCTGTGTCAGCCCTCACTTGAGAGTCACCTCTGGCTTGAGTCGACTGTGGCTTGGATCAAACCTTGCTTGAGTCAGCCTTGGCTTGAGTCAGCCTTGGCCTGAGTCAGCCCTCAGTTGATCCACCGCTGGCTTGAGTCACCCGTGGCTTGAGTGGACCCTGTAGGCTTGTGTGTGTGTTTTGGCTGCTTGTCCCAAACGCTCAGCGTGCCCAGGTGACCGCGTCGATGCTACCTGCTTGGCCACCACCTGTGCGTGTGCGTGGTGTGTGCGCCTGATTGTTACTCGTGATTACTCAGGGTGGGGTGGTGAAAGAAGAGGCAGGAGGAGGTAGCGGGGAGGTGGGTGCTGGGCAAGAGAAGCATTGTGGAGAGAGGGGGGCGGGGGTGGGTGAAGGGTTACACGAGAGGATGATGAGGATCATGATGAGTGGCAGCTCGCTTTTCTCAACGCTCTGGGAAACTGGCAAGCAGCTCGTGGACGCGTTGGTTTTACTATTCGAGGGCGTCACATCTGTCTGTCGATCAGAACTATGCTACTGCTAATTATCACACGTGTTCTTTATTTGTAAACTATTGCCCAACGCTGTGCACGGCGTCAATCGTTATACAGAGCTGGTCTCGCACCAAAGACAAAGATCTCCCGTAAAGCCTTTACAGCCTGTTGGGGCAAGTGCTGTTAGCGAGCACCTATTAAGGCCGACACGGCACACGAGGAGGTGGCTAGCCACCTTTGTCTCCCCCCAGTGCTGTTTACACACCGCTACACCAGGTTCATCATTTAAGGCTGAGTCGACCTAGGATAGGCCCATGACCGGTTCAGGTAATCGTCACCGCTGTTAGCCGGGGTTTTGGAGCGCAGCGTAGCGCTAACCGCTGCACCACCGCTCCCCCGCACCGCACGCACACAGGCGCACATTTACACAATGATAAAACTCACCACTCACTGACTGTTAAAGCACAGAGGGTGGTGGGGGGTTGTGTTTTATAATAATCGCTAGAGCACGATATAAGCGTTAAGCAACGATGTAATTGTTGGCGTTGTGTGTCTTGTGAACACGTGTTTAAACTTCAAGGCAACTTTACACGCAATACCGTACGCGCCTCTGGCAACAGCAAACAATTAGAACCATTGCGTGGTTTTCGGATTAACCGTCTCTCTCATTCGGCGGCGACTCTGTTGTTGTTATCGCTGTTGGCACGGCGCTATTATAAACCGCGAGCACCATCAACGCGGGCCCGTCTCTCTTGTTCCATCCCCCCCCCCCGCCCCATTCATCCATGTGTTGTCATTCCTCCCCGCCGCCACCACGACATCCCCAACACCCACCACGACACCCCCAACACCCCCAACCCCCCCAACACCCCCAACACCCACCACGACCCCCCCCAACACCCACCACGACACCCCCAACACCCACCACGACACCCCCAACACCCCCAACCCCCCCAACACCCCCAACACCCACCACGACCCCCCCAACACCCACCACGACACCCCCAACACCCAACACGACACCCCCAACACCCACAACACCCACCACGACACCCCCAACACCCACCACGACCCCCCCAACACCCCCAACACCCCCAAACACCCACAACACCCACCACGACACCCCCAACACCCACCACGATACCCCCATCACCCACAACACCCCCAACACCCACCACGACCCCCCCAACACCCCCAACACCCACCACGACACCCCCAACACCCCCAACACCCACCACGACACCCACCACGACCCTCCCAACACCCCCAACACCCCCAACACCCACCACGACACCCCCAACACCCACCACGACACCCCCAACACCCCCGACACACCCAACACCCACCACGACACCCCAACACACCCAACACCCACCACGACACCCCCAACACCCACCACGACACCCCCAACACCCCCAACACCCACCACGACACCCCCAACACCCCCGACACACCCAACACCCACCACGACACCCCCAACACCCACCACGAGACCCCAACACCCCCAACACCCACCGCGACACCCCCAACACCCACCACAACACCCCCAACACCCCCACACCCACCACGACACCCCCAACTCGTGCCCGGCTACAGTGCCGGATTATCCCAGTAGCCAGCACCACGCCCGGCCGCCTTTGTCCCCCCAGCGGTGATGTTTTTTACACACCGCACCAGGTACTCATTTGAGGCCGAGTCAACCTAGGGGAGGCCCAGTACCCGTTGAGACAAGACGCATTTCACGACTCAATGCCCGAATTCGCAAACACGACAGAGGAGGCATCACCCCAGCCGCTCCCTCGCCCACATAATCCGGCACAAGCACCTCCATGTAACGTCAAAGCCGTCGCTCCGCGTCAACACCTGTGTATGATGAACTTCTTTAGCACCGTACGTAGCCAAACGTGCTAATCGGATGTCTTGCTGGGGAAGGACAACAAACTAAACACAACAAGCCGATTTAAAGAAGTGAGTTTGTCAATCAAGATGATGATTTTAAAGTGCGTAGCTCCAGCGGGTTCGTGATATCGGGAGGAGCGTTCCAGACGGCCGCAGAAGCGCAGCTGACAGCGCGCGAAGCAGTGACCGTCTTTGTCGTCATCATCTTAAATCATCTTTGTCGTCATCATCATCATCACCCATCTTTGTCGTCATCATCATCATCACCCATCGTGTCATCATCATCACCCATCGTGTCATCATCATCATCATCATCACCCATCTTTGTCATCATCATCAACCGTCTTTGTCGTCAACATCATCACCCATCTTGACGTCATCATCATCATCACCCATCGTGTCATCATCATCAACCGTCTTTATTATCATCATCACTCATCTTGTCATCATCATCACCCATCTTGTCGTCATCACCATCAGCCACACGATGACGAAGAAGCTCCCAGCACTTGCCCCAACTACCTGCCAAGGCTATACCGGTGGAGGAGTAGCCGGGGGGGGGGGGGGGGTGTGGAGTCTTTGTCTTTGGTGCGACCAACGCACGGAGTGTGGCTGAGGAGGAGGAGGAGGGGGGGTGCTACGGATGCTGGGTGACTGTGTTTGTGTTGTGCAGCGCCTTTCAATGGCCTCTTGGCTCACTCGGACCGCCACGCTGTTTGCTTAGCGCCCACAAAAGTTGCACGCGCGAACAAACACGAGGGCGAGTTTATGCTCTTCTCTCAGTCGTTATGTGAAGCCCCCCCCCCCACCACCACCCCCCCACCACCACCACACCACCACCACCCCCCTCTGTGACCCACACGGGTTCCCTTAGCGCCCCTGACAATGCACCACACCGACTCACTGGAGCCGACTCATGCGCAAACATTATCACGCCAAAGTCCTTTTGGGTGGATGGGAGAGAAAGAAAACATCGTGATTTCATCAATGTTGAGAATAGGTTTTCACCTTTTTTTCTGGCAACAAAACCGGTGTTAAGATGTTAAAAACCTATTCGCATATTTTGATACTGACAAAGAAGGTCCCATGATTCATCAATGTTTTTTTTTATAGTTTTAACTGCCCCGTAAAGAGGCATGCCGATACACGCAATTGGGTTGGTCTGTGTATTTATCTGCGGTGGTGCGTTGATATTTTGCTGCTGCTGCTGCTGATAAAGCCACGATTCGTTTCATGGAGGTGCTTGGAATTTAGTCACGGACATTTTTCGTTTGTGAAAATAATCACGATCTGTTTTAAAAATGTTGAAGCGGGAATATTTGATCAGTCTCGGACCGCCACACATCGCACTACTTTTCATACCAGTTTAAATGTCAACATTTAAGGTCGAGGTGTCAAAATCATCGAGCAGTTGAGAGGATTCCAAACCTTTTAATAAACTAGAGATAAGGACAATGAGTCGCTAACGATGAGGATTTTTCCACCTTTATTGGGAATAAACTGGATCAGCGGTCGGCAACATTACCCATAGACTAGACTCACATTGCCCATAGACTAACATTGCCCATAGACCAACATTGCCCATATATACTAACATTGCCCAAAGACTCACATTGCCCATAGACTAACATTGCACATAGACCAACATTGCCCATATATACTAACATTGCCCAAAGACTCACATTGCCCATAGACTAACATTGCTCATAGACCAACATTGCCCATAGACTAACATTGCCCATATATACTAACATTGCCCATAGACTAACATTGCCCATAGACCAACATTGCCCATAGACTAACATTGCCCATATATTCTAACATTGCCCATAGACTAACATTGCCCATGGACTAACACTGCCCATAGACTAACACTTCCCACAGACTAACATTGCCCATAGACTAACACTGCCCATAGACTAATATTGCCCATAGAATAACATTGCCCATAGACTAACACTGCCCACAGACTAACACTGCCCACAGACTAACATTGCCCATAGACTAACACTGCCCACAGACTAACATTACCCATAGACTAACATTGCCCATAGACCAGGGGCGGTTTCTTCATTAGGGCGATTGGGCGACGCACCACCAATGTCATTCAACCACAGAGTCACGCTAGCCGTCACTGTGCCTCTGGATATAGTCCAATCAGCGTCATGTCACGTTCTGTGGAGTACCGCCTCTTTTTGGGCGATTTCCCTCCAGCTGAGAATCGCCCCGAGTGGTCCCATAGACTTACATTCAAAGATCAGTTTAACACGTAGGCTTTCGCGACCAATATTGTTCATAATCAACGATTTTTGGGTTTAGATCGCGTTATTTATAAATGTGTCGTAACCCTCCACCACCCGACACGGCCAATCAGTAAAAAAAAAGTGTCACGTTGACAAAAGACAAATAGTTCACTGCTTTAGCCCACCGGTGTGTTGAAGCGTGAAACCACAACATTTACAATTTGAGTACGACGTTTCGCTGGTAATTGCATCCAGCATCATCGGGCAATTCGCCAGAATGGTGAGGCTCTGCTGTGTCTCCCGTTCTTATATAGAGCAGCAGCAGGGTGACGTCATCATTAACTCATTAACTCATCAGGTGCAAAGATTTGAGGGGGGGGGGGTTATTGTAATTATATACTTGATTAGTAATAAGGCTATTGTTACGATGCGAGTTGTAGATTAGTAATCATTTGGAATGTGTTCTATTGTGATTATGCTACATTAATAATCAGTTAGTGCTTTTTTCCCCTTATAAGGAATTGTAATGCATCTTATTTAATAATACGCTTCCAGGCCGCACTAAGCCTGTAGCTGTCTGAGCGATTAAAGTTATTTCTGTTTCTCTCAATCTCAATGGATTCTCTAATTAGTCTTTGCCAGTAGTAACTAGTTTTACACAACACTTCAACGTTGTCAAAATCAATTGAGTGTCCCTGTTGGCAAGCATGTTCTGCCACTGCCGACAGTTGTGTTTGCGATAGTTTAATATTTCTCTGGTGTTCTTTTAGTCTTACACTAACGTTACGCCCTGTCTGTCCAATATAGCATCTGCCACATACACAATTAATCCGATATACACCTTCTGTTGATAATTTAGGTAATTCGTCTTTAGTGCACGTTATTAAAACAGATTATTAAAACAATAAAAATACCATTTATCTCAGGAGTAACTGACAAATTAGCCCGTGTTTTGCAAAAGCAAAACATTACAGTAAGATTTGGTACAGTACACAAAATTCAACAACTAGTAACGTGCACTAAAGACGAATTACCTAAATTATCAACAGAAGGTGTATATCGGATTAATTGTGTATGTGGCAGATGCTATATTGGACAGACAGGGCGTAACGTTAGTGTAAGACTAAAAGAACACCAGAGAAATATTAAACTATCGCAAACACAACTGTCGGCAGTGGCAGAACATGCTTGCCAACAGGGACACTCAATTGATTTTGACAACGTTGAAGTGTTGTGTAAAACTAGTTACTACTGGCAAAGACTAATTAGAGAATCCATTGAGATTGAGAGAAACAGAAATAACTTTAATCGCTCAGACAGCTACAGGCTTAGTGCGGCCTGGAAGCGTATTATTAAATAAGATGCATTACAATTCCTTATAAGGGAAAAAAAGCACTAACTGATTATTAATGTAGCATAATCACAATAGAACACATTCCAAATGATTACTAATCTACAACTCGCATCGTAACAATAGCCTTATTACTAATCAAGTATATAATTACAATAACCCCCCCCCTCAAATCTTTGCACCTGATGAGTTAATGAGTTAATGATGACGTCACCCTGCTGCTGCTCTATATAAGAACGGGAGACACAGCAGAGCCTCACCATTCTGGCGAATTGCCCGATGATGCTGGATGCAATTACCAGCGAAACGTCGTACTCAAATTGTAAATGTTGTGGTTTCACGCTTCAACACACCGGTGGGCTAAAGCAGTGAACTATTTGTCTTTTGTCAACGTGACACTTTTTTTTTTTACTGATTGGCCGTGTCGGGTGGTGGAGGGTTACGACACATTTATAAATAACGCGATCTAAACCCAAAAATCGTTGATTATGTACATTCAAAGATGTTTTTTTTCGAACGGGGGCGCTGCAATGCATTCTCTATGGCTTCCGGGAGGGCTCGCCCTAACGTGCTTACGTCATCATACGTAAGCACGTTTCATCCAACAATATAATTTGTCGCCACCTAGTGGAATCTTTAATAAAATAAACTTGAGTGGATTGTATTAATAGTGAGTATAGAAACAAACAAGATGTATTGTAAGATTCACTTTATTTTTCATTAATATTAAAGAAGTAAAGTTGCCTTTACATGCTTAAGCTGTTAATTTATCCATTGCATGGGTGGACCTTATCCTTATCAATCATCCAGACATTTGCCCCCCCTGAGAGATTTTGCAGGAGCCGCCACTGCCATAGACTAACATTGCCCACAGACTAACACTGCCCATAGACTAACATTGCCCACAGACTAACATTGCCCACAGACTAACATTACCCAACGTCCACGCAACGCAGAAACGACGTCTCGAGACATTCACGAATGGGACCGAAGCGCCACGAGCGAGCGAGCGGGTTTATTCACAGACGGCGGCAAGTACGAGCGGGAGCTCCCCCCCGCCCCTCCCCCCCGCTTGCCCTCGAACGCCCATTGCCGTCAGTGGCGACGTTAACGTCGAACGAGGAATAACAGCCTCGAGACGATCCCGCAGCGTGCGGCCGCCGTGCCCTCCTCTGTCTGTTGTAGCACGGAGTTCGACTGATGGCTTTAATCAAAGTTCATCTTCTTGGTTCTTTCGGTAAAGTCACGTAGAGTGGAAATAATAAAATAATAAAAATAATAAACTAATTCTCACGACGTTATGTTTTCTTTTTATTATTTTATTATTTCCATTCTACGTGACTTTACCGAAAGAACCAAGAAGATGAACCCCTGCAGTCACGAAAGCTTTAAATCGAAATTTAATCAAAGTTGTCTTGTGGTTGTTGTTGTTGTTTGACTTGCATCCCACTGGGATGTTTGCACACAGCTTTGGTGTACGGTGCTTTTTCTGGAAGATTCAGTTGCTGTTTTTTTCCTGGATTTTTCTGTTTGTGCATAGTCACTTTAAGATGTTTTCTTGTTCATATTTATGTTTGTTGTGGTTGCACCCGATTCAAGAGCCGAATGGCTCACAGGGCTATACCTAATAAATGAGACTGAAAACTGAATGAAACTGAAACTCTTCTTTGCCTTCGCTTCTGAGCGAGCAATTGAAATCACTCGACTCGTTTGGGTCTTTCGGTAAAGTCACGTAGGTATAAAATAAACTAAGTTAAATCACGACGTATCGATCGCTTGTGTTGCGCCCGAAACGTCGTGATCTAATTTATGTTATTTTCTACCTACGTGACTTTACCGAAAGAACCAAAGAATATGGATTCCTGCAGTCACGAAAACTTTAAGTCAAAATTTTACTGAAATCACCTCCCTGGCGATGTGAAGACGCTGCTTGTTGTGACGATGTGAAGACGTTACTCTTTGTGATGATATAAAAACGATCTTTGTAATCATGTGAAGACGGTACCGGATGTGAGCCATACATTTTTGCATGAACAGGATCTGCTCACAATTGCACGCATGCCAGTGTATTGCAAGCACCATCTCTCCACGGGACCCTCTATGCTGGCATGAATGTGATGATACATTAATAGGATTCGCCCTTTCCGGCAAGCGCACAGGAGGTGTTCAGATCTTCAACCAACAACAAATACACGTGTTGTTGCAAGGCATCACGTCTGCATTAACCACACGTGCTTTGTGCTCTGATTACAATGTATGCATTGTCCTGGAAACTGACTGGCCTACGCCAAAAAGGATGAACCATATTCTTTTTTAAATGCGCGTGTAACAGTTGTTTTCGTATGTATGTTAACGTTACGTAAATTATATGGTTACGATGACGGGGGCAGAGCCAACTTTACAAACGATGACGTACAAATGCAAACGAGCTCCTCAAAACAAAATGAAGAGTAGATTTGTTTTGTAATACTCAATCATTGCCCTAAAATGTGACGAATGATCGAATCCCCAGCAGGGGGTGGATGGAGGCCTACGGGGGATTAGAGCGGTGGGTCTCACTGTGAGTCTCAGGGTGGGTCTCTCTGTGGGTCTCACTGTGAGTCTCAGGGTGGGTCTCACTGTGGGTCTCTCTGTGGGTCTCTCTGTGAATCTCACTGTGGGTCTCACGGTGGGTCTCTCTGTGGGTCTCACTGTGAGTCTCACTGTGGGTCTCAGGGTGGGTCTCTCTGTGAGTCTCACTGTGGGTCTCTCTGTGAGTCTCTCTGTGAGTCTCACTGTGGGTCTCACTGTGGGTCTCAGGGTGGGTCTCACTGTGAGTCTCAGGGTGGGTCTCACTGTGGGTCTCACTGTGAGTCTCACTGTGGGTCTCACTGTGGGTATCTCTGTGGGTCTCACTGTGGGTCTCACTGTGAGTCTCACTGTGAGTTCCAGGGTGGGTCTCACTGTGAGTCTCTCTGTGGGTCTCAGGGTAGGTCTCAGGGTGGGTCTCACTGTGGGTCTTACTGTGGGTCTCTCTGTGAGTCTCACTGTGGATCTCACGGTGGGTCTCTCTGTGGGTCTCACTGTGGGTCTCAGGGTGGGTCTCAGTGTGGGTCTCACTGTGGGTCTCAGGGTGGGTCTCACTGTGGGTCTCACTGTGGGTCTCAGGGTGGGTCTCAGGGTGGGTCTCACTGTGGGTCTCAGGGTGGGTCTCACTGTGGGTCTCACTGTGAGTCTCACTGTGAGTCTCACTGTGGGTCTCACTGTGGGTCTCACTGTGGGTCTCTCTGTGGGTCTCACTGTGAGTCTCACTGTGGGTCTCACGGTGGGTCTCACTGTGGGTCTCTCTGTGGGTCTCACGGTGGGTCTCACTGTGGGTCTCACTGTGGGTCTCACTGTGGGTCTCTCTGTGGGTCTCACTGTGGGTCTCACTGTGGGTCTCTCTGTGGGTCTCACTGTGGGTCTCACTGTGGGTCTCACTGTGGGTCTCTCTGTGGGTCTCACTGTGGGTCTCACTGTGAGTCTCACTGTGGGTCTCAGGGTGGGTCTCACTGTGGGTCTCACGGTGGGTCTCTCTGTGGGTCTCACTGTGGGTCTCACTGTGGGTCTCACTGTGAGTCTCACTGTGGGTCTCAGGGTGCGTCTCAGGGTGGGTCTCACTGTGGGTCTCACAGTGGGTCTCACTGTGGGTCTCACTGTGGGTCTCACTGTGGGTCTCACTGTGGGTCTCAGGGTGGGTCTCACTGTGGGTCTCACTGTGGGTCTCACTGTGGGTCTCAGGGTGGGTCTCACTGTGGGTCTCACTGTGGGTCTCACTGTGGGTCTCTCTGTAGGTTTCACGGTGGGTCTCACTGTGGGTCTCACTGTGGGTATCTCTGTGGGTCTCACTGTGGGTCTCACTGTGAGTCTCACTGTGAGTTTCAGGGTGGGTCTCACTGTGAGTCTCTCTGTGGGTCTCAGGGTGGGTCTCAGGGTGGGTCTCACTGTGGGTCTCACTGTGGGTCTCTCTGTGAGTCTCACTGTGGGTCTCACGGTGGGTCTCTCTGTGAGTCTCACTGTGGGTCTCTCTGTGGGTCTCACTGTGGGTCTCAGGGTGGGTCTCACTGTGGGTCTCAGGGTGCGTCTCAGGGTGGGTCTCACTGTGGGTCTCACGGTGGGTCTCACAGTGGGTCTCACTGTGGGTCTCACTGTGGGTCTCACTGTGGGTCTCACTGTGGGTCTCAGGGTGGGTCTCACTGTGGGTCTCACTGTGGGTCTCACTGTGGGTCTCAGGGTGGGTCTCACTGTGGGTCTCACTGTGGGTCTCACTGTGGGTCTCTCTGTAGGTTTCACGGTGGGTCTCACTGTGGGTATCACTGTGGGTCCCCGGTACCACCAAGCGGTCCGCACCGGTCCTCCAGGTGTGCTACAAACGCAGCTTGATCCGGAAATAATGACAATGCTCAAACCTTTTGTTTCGGACATTAATATTTCACTTATATTTAATTTTAAAAAATTAAGTTAGATAAACTACCATGATTCAACTACCCCTACCCCTACGCTCTAAATGCCCCCCTCCCCACCCATAAAAATAAAACATTATAGCTGCGTTTAAACAAAAAGGTTCCGGTATCATGAATCATCTCGTATTACTTGTGCAGTATTTAGAGAGAGAAGTGAATACGTTTTGTCACCAGGGGGATGGGGGGGGTCTGGGTGGTGGTCCGTGGAAATGTTTGCATCGACCAAAGTTTGAGAGCCACTGGGCTCGAGAAACGCACACGTGGCGGTTGTGAACGTCACTGCCATTGACCGTTAAGTTGATGCTACCCAGTAGCACCCGTTACACACAAAGTGCTTGCCACAAATAAGCCACAATAACTTGCCAATCTCGTCAAGGAGCATAAACCATCACCACGCGAACTCCGCTCATCCTCTCAGCAGCAGCGGCTTGTGGCTGGCCATCGAACAAAGATTGTGGCCACCGCATCGCGCGCTTCCAGATGCACTTCTGTGGCCGTATGGAACGCTCTTCCAGTATTAGGAAGTCACCGGAGCTAGGCGCTTTTAAATCTAGATTGAAAGCTAATATCATTAGAGGTGCTTTTTGTGTTTGCTGTCCTTCCCCGCAGCTCTGATTAGCACGGTTGGCTATGTACGATGCAAAAGAAGTTCAACAAGCGTACGTAGGGAGCGATGAGCATGGCGATGAAGATCGGTGAAAAAAAATACTCCTGCCGAGGACACGTCCACACATTCAACGCTCGCAAGTCTGAGACTCACCACGCAAACCGCCACCAGCTGTGCTTCTCCTATTTACCCAGAATGCCATGGCACGCCGTAGACTCCTATAGGCCCTTCTCCTCAAACGGAGCTGTAATGCGCTGTGCGTGTATTTTATAGCGAAACATCAAATCTGATGCTCAGCTTTGGCGTGGACTGTTTTTCGGATGTACCGGTTTGCCGAAATCAACATCAGTTGGCACGTGGTGTTCACGTGATATACACTTGTTTGGCTGTGTCAGGTGGAGGATATACCACACCATTTGGCTTTATACTTATGCAATCAAACCCAATTTATATTTATGAATCGTACGTGTTTAAAAATCTGCAATCAAACCCAAAGATCCTCCACGTATTCCAATCTCCTCCCAGCAATTTTTTTTTGTAAATATCTTTCTTAGAATGCTCAACAAATGTATTATTATTTTTCTCTTCCCTTAAGGAACTATTTTTTTTAAGTCCTGTGGCAAGTGAGAGATTGAAAATTTGGTTTATTCAAAAGTTGAACAGGGAGGAACTACAAAAACAGTAACATCGCCGAGAAACCTCGGCCAGCAGAAAAGTAGTGTTCTCCAAAAGGAATAAATTAATGCTCAAGAGCAGAAGCAAGTAAGTTGTGAATTTACTAAAACATCAGTAAGCAGCCTGACGAACTGCCTAATACAACGCTGCTTAGGTTTCGCAGCAAGCGACGAGTAGATTCCTTCATTCAGTAGTTTTCACCTTTCAAGATATGTGACGAGCGTTAAGACAGGAGACTGAAGCTCCTCAAATGGAGGTCATGTAAAGCCTCGCAGTAGCAAATGGACCGTGTGTGTGTAAACTGTAAGCATCCACTGCTATTGTTTCCGGGGAAAAAAATAAACCCGATTTGGACATTAACAAAAATAACCGAGGCCCTGTCGCACAGGCTAAAGTTACCATACATATTTTTTTGTAAAAACCAATCAGGTAGAATTTATTACAACACGTGCGATTCCACGGACGTTACTGAGAGACCACACAAACGAGTCGTCAATAAATGTATGGGAAGATGCGATATTTCACGCGGTTGCAATAATCTTCCCACGCAGCTCCGTACTTCTTGCCACACTGGTTGGCATCCCGAGCCTCGCGGTGGACCAGCAGACCCAGGAAGTAGAGTACGTAGAAGTAGGGCAGGATGTGAGAAAAGCCTGTAAGAGAAGAAAACACAAATGGGTTACGGATGCCGTTCCACAGAGCGATGCACTTAATCCATAATAGTTTTTTTTTTGGGTTAGATCGTGTAAATAAAAATGTGTCATTAAACCCGCCGCCACCACCCCACATAGCCAACTAGTAGGGTTTGTCACGTAAACAGAACGTGCCAATTCACATGCACATCGCCTTTCCCATTTGTCCCATTGGCGGTTATAGACATCCACAGTCTGCCTCAGCAGCAGAACATGCTTTCCCACCTGATGATGGACGCTTGTGTTGCGCCCGAAACGTCGTGATTTGTTTCATGTTATACCCTACGTGACTTTACCGAAAGAACCAAAAAGTATCCACGGGCGTTTAACACGTCGGCCTTTCGTGAGCCAATATCATCCAGAATAGAGCCTCATCAGGTTGGTTGTAATTACCAACGGAACTTCACGGTACTCGAATTGTGAATATTGTGGGGTGGGTTTACTCTCCAACACACAACCGGTTAGTGCTGTACTCGTAACGAATCGGCACGTTTTGTATACGTGACGAACCTTACTAATTGGCAGAGGTGGGACAAAGTCATTGTTATGCAAGTCCAAGTCGAGTCGCAAGTCATCAAATTCATGACTCGAGTCTGACTCGAGTCCAAGTCACATGACTCGAGTCCACATCTCATAGGTGGGACAAAGTCATTGTTATGCAAGTCCAAGTCGAGTCGCAAGTCATCAAATTCATGACTCGAGTCTGACTCGAGTCCAAGTCACATGACTCGAGTCCACACCTCTGCTAATTGGCTATGTCGGGTGGTGGTGGTGGCGGGTTTAAAGCCACATTTATATTTACGTGACCTAACCCAAAAAATAATTAGTCACGAAAGCCTCCTGCGAGTTCAACGCTTCACTTCAGTTTGTGTCTCGTGTTTGTTCGTTTTGGTTTTGAGGCAGCGCAGCGATGGGCGCGTGATTTGGAACTATTCCTCAAGATTACGTGTTACACTAATACTGTGCATGGAAAGCAGCAAACAAAAACAGAACCAGGGCATCTGACCAAACTAGAGAGAATAAGGGCAATTTGAAGGGATGGGTTTTCAAAGCAGACTTACTGTCTTTCCGACAGACCTGTTCTTCACCTGAGGACGGCTGCTTGCGTTGTGGCCGAAACGTCGTGAGAATTATTTTATTGTTTTAATTTTATTATTTCCCTTCTACGTGACTTTACCGAAAGAACCAAGAAGATGAATCCCTGCAGTCACAAATGCTTTAAATCGAAATTTAGACTTACATTTATTTAACTGCTGATAAAGGAACTAAACGTGATTACACTTCTAATCGAACTACTTCATCTGACAGTGGTGTAGTAAACAAAAACTAAAATGTTCCTCATGGGCAACTGGCTGTGAGGAATGACAGATAATGTAAAGTAAAAACTAAGCCCATATTGATTTTAAATAATAAATTTCAACACATTACCACTAAATCCCATTTTCAATATAAGTAAGTCCTATTTAAACTAAACTATTTTTACTTTAGCAGGTAAGGCCCCACTGAGCTATGCAGCTCTTTTTCAGAAGCGACCTGGCTACAACTGACAGCTCAACGAAGTGGCTTATCGCGTGGACATGTATTGCAGCTAAATACTCTAAACGCGTGACGTTGATTCTAAATGTGGAGGGAAAAACCGTAGGACCCGGAGAAAAATCCATGCGACCACAAAGAGTGAGACACGCAAACTCCAAATATACAGCAGCAGGTGTCAGGGTCGGGATCGAATCCACGACCTCCTGCATACCAGGCGAGGTAGTCAACATCTCCTAGCCACTGTGGCGCCCAGTGATTCGCAATATTTGCTAATCAGCTGGGGGACAAGACTTCTGCAGTATGAAAGTTGACTACGAAACATCAACATTCTATTCTTGTGTGTGGCCACAACACAAGCAGCCGTCCTCAGGTGAAGAACAGGTCTGTCGGAAAGACAGCATCTGAATGCTTTAAATCGAAATTTGATAGAGGAGTTGTTAGGAAGTAAGGAGTTGTCCCTTGCTTTTTATTCGACGCGTGTGCGGCGATGGAGCAGCCATCGATCGAGGGTCGAATTCGAACCGCGTTGTGTGATCGGCATCGCGCTCGCTGAAGGTGTTTGCCTTCAGGGAAGTCGTGTCCTTTACACGCAACTGCGCACAATTCTGAGTCACTTATAACTTACTTATTGCCAATTATGGACTCGGACTATTGTCCTATCATCTCATAGAGTCCCTGGCACGTAACAATATGCTACACAGCGGCAGTGGGGGTCACAAAATGCTGATTTATTACTAATAAACCCCAATGATCCGATCGAAATTAGGGATTTCGATCAGATCATTGGGGGGGGGGGGGGGGTGGCACGTGCCCCACCCCGCCAGTGACACCCCACTATCCAGGCCCAGCTCGATCCGCTAGGGATCTGCGATCTTGTCACAGGCTCTTCTCACTTTGTTACGTGGGTCCACAACATCCCCAGGAGCCTGCGGAGGCCAAAGGGCAATCTGGGGCAATGGACGGGCACGTGCTAGAAGAAGCTCAACAACTCAGTTGGACTCACTACACATACACTAGCATAGCTGTCAACCCCTTGTCAGTGCCTACCTTAGTACAGACCAACTCAGACCTTATTGGTCACCCCGTGCCCTCATAAATCTCAACGTTCATCCCATAAAGTCCCATCACAAGGGAGAAACACAACACAAATAGACAAAACTAATGTTGCCCGTATTGAAACGGCTGTACGCCATATGGACCTGACAACTCAATTGCCCTGTTCACGAATACGGCTAAACCGTGTGGGTTGACAGGTGTGTGCACGTGTTGGAGCAAGAGGAGGCTGTCACGTGGCTCTGTGGCTACGTGGGCTGACGTTCGCTCACGTAACAATGACAAACACACGCGTTTATCTTTCTTGCGTATCTGGTGCTCTAATTGTACGACAGTCACGTGTAAAAGCATTCAATAATAATAACAAACAAAAACACAATTGATAACTAAACGTCTTGTACATCTGCCCATTTTCAGAAGGCACCTTCCTAATTTTGACAAGTTTCCAGAGGGGGAGGCGGGCGCCTGGGGGGCGCCTGGGGGGAACTCGCAACGTTCACTGCGAAACAGACGGCGCACGGCGCATGGTGGCACGATTACGGTTGTTACGCACTGCAGCAGTAGTACCCAGGGCGGCCGCTGGATTCGAACCGCTGTGCCGCTGTGCCGTGTAAGTAAGCGTGGCGAGTGGTAGCGACGCTGTACGTAAGAGTGGGGGTAAATTACCGTCCGCTCTCCTATAATGCGGCAGGAGCAGCTGCACTCCTGAAGAACACCGCGTTCAGCATCCAGCAGCATTCCTACTCTCTCGACTTAGTTACCCATCCACTCGATCGCGTTGCGGATCCAATTCGCGTCCGCGTTGTGAAAAAATAATGCGCTCCCCAATTAGATTCACCGTCGCATTACTATCCCATTCGCGTGTCATGACAAGCCGCGCTGGGGGAGAACGGTCCATGAAACAGCAGAAGTGTAAGCGGAGGGCGAAGCTACTGACCGCACGGCAGCGACCAGGACAGGGCCATGACGAGGTCTCCCAGGTAGTTGGGGTGCCTGACGAGGCCCCACCAGCCCGACACGAGCAGCCGCTTGCCACTTGCCGTGGGGATGCTCTTCAGGTCTGAAGCGCAGAAGCGAACAGAGGTGAGGTGGGGGGTGAAACGGTCGCGTTGCCACGACCCCTCGCTCAAACCAGCAACACGGCGGTGCACATCAATACTGACTGCCCCCCAGAAGTCGCAATCGGGTACCCGATACCCGTACCCTACCCGATACCCGGCTACCTGTACCCGGTCGGGTACAGGTAGCCGTTTGCGACCCTGGTGTGGCCGGGTAAGGAATCAAAACCCGTTTGCGACCTCTGCTGCCCCCCCCCGTCCCCCCCGAGCTCGCAAGTGGAAATTCCACATTCCTAAGGATGGTGCACCAGTCTCTATTATGTGACAGCTGTTGAAACTGTCAAGGTGCATCCCTGAAATTTCCTTGTTCCTGCCGCTACTCATCAGAATTTTTACCAGACTCTTTCCTTCTGCTGGAGGAATCCGATTAGCTATAAAGCTCTTCATCACAGATGTCCAGTCGTGAAGGACCCCTCCAACTAATAAGAGCTCTGGAGAGCCCCTGCCGAAGGGCATTTGTGGCCGACAAGGATGTCTTATCCATAAGAGGTTTTCTTTTTCGGTGAGATCGGGCTTCAGGAGAGAGTTCGTGCTGTTGGCTGTTCCTCCTCCTCCTCCGTTTAAGCAGCGCAGACTACAGAGGGTTTACTAGGTGGTCCATGGTTTGGGTTGGCATGGCCACAACCGCACTGCTACTGTGGCCTGTCTTTCTTGTCCATAATAAAGGTTTTTGGGTGAGATCGCGTAAGTTGAAATGTTAGTGCGCCTTTTGGCGTCATCTGGTCGAACACCATATGAGACTAGGCTCTAAAAAAAGCTGTCTCTGGTGTGGACCAATCAGTTTGAAAAACAATGCATACATTATCAGAGTATCGTTTTTGTTTGCATTTGACTGCAAGTATTGTGGTTAATGTAAGCATGATTCCTTGCAAAAGGTGTCAGTTTTGTTGCCAGAAAAAAGGGGAAAAACCCTATTAGTTGAAATGTTTTGTAAAACGCCGCCACCACTCGACGCAGTCAATTAGTAAGGTTTGTCACGTAAACAGAACGTGCGAATTCGTGACTAGCACAGCACTAACCGGCTGTGTGTTGGAGAGTGAACCCACATGTGCACCACGCGGTGACTTAGGCAGCTGCTGGTCAATCAGAGCAGTACGCGCCATGTGGTCTGTACGTTCGCGCGTGCCAATTGGTGCGTTTCGTCGCTCAAATTCTACTTGAATCGGTTGCTGATTTTTTTAGAATTATCATGTATTTATGTTCAGTATGTTGAACTTCTTTTGCACCGTACATAGCCAACCGTGCTACTCAATAGGTGCGGGGCAAGGACTACAAACGCAACACTATAAGCAGTTTGAAAGAAATGCGTTTTCAATCTAGATGATGATTTAACAGTACATAGCTCCGAGTGGCTTCCTCGTTTCGTAAGGAAGAGCGTTCCAGACGGCCGCAGGAGCGCATCTGAAAGTGGGCGATGCAGTGGCCATTGTCTTTGTTCGATGGCCAGCCACAAGCCGCCGCTGAGAGGATGAGCGGAGTTTTCTTGATAATTTACGCTCCTTGGTGAGATCAGCGGGGTATCGTGGTTCTACTGGAATCGGTTGCTGATTTGTAACTTTCAGAATTAGCATGTATGGATGTTGAACTTCGTTCTTAACGTACGTAGTCAACCGCACTATTAGATAGGTGCGGGGGAAGGACAACAGACTAAAATTAAAAAGCAGTTCTCAAGAAATGAGTTTTCAAATCCAGCAAATCTAGAAAGAAAACAAATGTCTCTAGAGACAATCTTGATTTGACTTGCTAGTTTACCAACAACAGTCTAAGAACCGCCAGTGGGCGCTCGTGAAAAGGCTCGACCGATAAAACCGCTTACGTGAGACGGCGTGGTCGTTAGGGTTCCTCCGGAAGGCATTTTTCTGCGAGTTCGCTCCCCGGAAAATGACGTAGCCAACACCTGAAACGACCACGGCAGGTTGACAAGGAGACACAGCCGTATGCGCGGCAGGCAGTGTGCTGGTATAACGCGGCGTTTGCATTCCGGTTTAGGACAGAAGAGTAAAGAAATGCGTAGTGAATGAGTCTCGAACGGAGAAGAACATCAAATGAATTGACACTGAAGATAGAAGGTTATAAGCATCGTGTGAGTCTGGCGCACAGGTGCAATGTTAGTTATCCGATTGATTCTTGTGAGCAAAGAGGTGTTTACCTCCATTACTCTTCTTTGAACTTCCTTGTGTGTAACACGGGGAACTTATTTATATATAACGTCACATCTAAAATGTCGTTTTTCTTCTCCTTGCTACTCCATTTAATGTTAAACTAACGTAATAAAAGTGTATTATTCTCTTTGTGGTATCGAAGGCCACTTTGGAGATGTTCCTAATTATCTGTGTCATCCCAGGATGTAATTTTGATTTGAATACACTATTTCCCCCTCTGTGCAATTTTTCCATTGTCATTAATTCCAACTTGCCTGGTGTTTGTGTCCTCTTAAGTGTATTCCACTACCTCCGTGTCAACTCCTAACATTAACTGCAGTTTGTGTTTCTGCTATTTTCCATCTGCTAGAGCTTCTTGTAAAAACAAGTGAATAATGAACGGGACAGATGAAACTTCACGGACAAGGGAATGCGACTGGGCCTCACTCCTTCACTTCCATCCGTCTCAGGGCTCGGCAACCAAAACAACAAGAAGAGACAATTTCTTCGAATTTGGTAAAAAAACAACCAAACATTTCGAGAGGCGCAATGCACGTAAATTTCGAGATGGTACTTAATAACGTGAAACCATATTTTATAATCACAATTTGAAGAACAGCACACGGGCGAAGATTTGTAATGCTCCATTACAAGTCATTACAAGTCATTTTTGACCTTTTAGACGTTCACCGTTTATCAAAAACAATGAGGGTTTTTTTTTGTACTTTGCAATTACAGGTGCCTGGAGCCACGAAGTGGTCCTCAAAGAGCCGCATGCAACTCCGGAGCCGTGGGTTGCCGACCCATGATCTCTGTCTGGATATTCCAATTCAATTATCGTATTTTTTGTGTTCCCAGTATACATTGCTAACAAGGTGTGCTTCTTAACAGAGAGGACGAAACGTCGTGAGAATGTATTTTATTATGTTTTATTTTTATTATTTTATTATTTCCATTCTACGTGACTTTACCGAAAGAACCAAGAAGACAGAGGGGACTTGTTCGCCTGTGGCCGCACCTACGGCATTAAAGCATCTTGCACATAACCAATGCCATGTTTCCGTGACCTACAAATCAACAGTGAAGTTCAACCTGTGGACCCCATCCCTTCCCCTTTAGGCCCCTCCCCTTCCTCTGTAGGCTCCACCCCTTCTTCACCCTCCCCCCCACCCCTTCCCACGCAGAGTAAGTGATGGTGAGGGTTGTGGAAGTGGGGCAGGGGGGGGCAGCAGTGGTAGTAGTGGGCAGGGCCAGTAGCATTAGGGGGTGCGGCAGCTTCACGACTACAGCCAGAATCACTCAGAGCAGCAGGATAATGATAGATGTCTACTCTACTCAGCAGCACCTGGTTCTTGTTGACAACAGCAACAAACCGAGAGGCAAACTGGTTGCAAATAAAGCCACGGCGACACTTACCCTTCACGACACAAATGAGAGCGGCCGAGGCGTAGCTGATGCTCTGAGGGTGGCTGACGAGGTAGTTGGCCTGCAGGCTATAGACGAACGGCACCCAGGCTAAATCTCCACACACGAGCATGAAGCCAAATCCATCGTGCACGATGTCCATCGTGGTCAGGATGCACTCCTGAGAGGTACGGACACCCGTGGTTGTTAAGCACCCCTCGCAATTCAACGACACTTGCCTTGGCTTTATTTTTATCCCGCTAAATTATAAAGAATAAAACATTGCGCAGGTTTTTAATCCGGCTGGGTGGCAACTTTGTGCGAGACTCGCCGTCTCAAAGTTCACAAATTCGAATTCCGGCTGGAACCGACTCAAGTTTAATGTCAATAAAATGAGTACCAAAAAAAAATGCAATCAACATTTAAATATTCTCACCTCATTCCATAAAGCATCCGCTACGTATATGAACTGAAATATGATGACGAGTATGAGTGGCAGTGAAGGGCCAGTGCCCTGTTGAATTTCCTTGTGTAGCATGGCCAGGTTAATGACCATCTGCAAACAGAAGAGAAGGTGGCTGCTTAAACAGAAAAGATAAACAACAGCGAGGAATCTTCTTGGTTCTTTCGGTAAAGTCACGTAGAAGGGAAATAATTAAATAATAACAATAAAACATAATAAAATAATTCTCAGACGCTGTCTCCCCGACAGACCTGGTCTTCACCTGAGGACAGCTGCTTGCGTTGTGGCCGAAACGTCGTGAGAATTATTTTATTATGTTTTATTTGTATTATTTTATTACTTCCCTTCTACGTGACTTTACCGAAAGAACCAAGAAGATGAATCCCTGCAGTCACGAAAGCTTTAAATCGAAATTTAACAGCGAGGAAGATGACCCCGTTCAGCCTGTAACAGACTGTTGGGGCACGTGCTGTTAGCGAGCAGCACCTGTGAAGACCGGCATGGCACATGAGAGGGCGTTGGCGGCCAACACCACGGCCGACCGTCTTTGTCTCCCCATTACTGATGTTTACACACCATACAAGGTACTCATTTGAAGCTGAGTAGAGCTAGGGGAAGCCCACGACTAGTTCAAATAACGTATAGGCAACGTTTCAGCCAATAGCCCTTGTTCACAGCAGATGGATTATGACATTGCGGTGTTATTACAGAATGTGTTGAGTTTTATATTCTTAGGTTTTTTCGGTAAAGTCACGTAAGTAAAAAATAAAAATTAATAAAAGTAAAATAAAAATATAATAAAAATCACGACGTTTCGGAGGCAACACAAGCCTTCAGATGCGCGCTTGCAGATGCGCTTCTGCGGCCAGTCTGGAATGCTCTTCCATCCGATATTAGGAAGTCACTGGGAGCTATGCACTTGTAAATCATCATCTAGGTTGAAAACTCATTGCTTTAGAACTGATTTTTGTGTTTAGTTTATTGTCCTTCCCCCGGAGGTCCAATCAGCACGGTTGGTTACGTATGGTGCAAATGAAGGTCGACATACATACAATTCTGCAGCAGCACCATATACAGTAGCTCATTTACAGGGACAGGTGTCTTTAGGAAGTAGGCATGTTGGCCAAAACATCAGGAATATCTCAGCAACAGTAAACAAAAAGCAAGTCAACATTTTTGCTTAACATGTTATTATTTTACGCAAATCACTGTTTTAACTCTGCGATTAAGACGAGAAAACACTTACCCAGCCTATCAGTCCTGGGCGAAGTTCACAGAAATATTTGAAGTCAAAACTGCCGATTCGTGGATTTAATTCGTGACCCATGAAAAAATCGTAAATAAAAAATCCTGCAAAAGAGGCGACGTGAGGTCGTGCACATTAGTCGATGAAGCCACGTGCTGAGAAACACAGAGACATTTGTAAACACAGTACAGTCATATTTGTTTGGTGCAGAATCTGATCGTCACAAAGACATCGTCTCTGTCTCTCTTCCAACACTTGCTCACAATGTTCTTTCAAACTGCGTGAAGCTACGAGGAGAACGCCTGGCCCGATCTTGTTTAGTCTTTCTGATTGGTTTTGAATACATGGGTGTGAGATGGGGTAGAGGTAAATATTCATATTTAGGGCGCCGCGGTGGTGAGATGTTAACTGCCTCGCCTGGTATACAGGAGGTCGTGCGTTCGATCCCGACGCCTGCTGTATATTTGGAGTTGGCGTGTCTCTCTCCCTGTGGTCTTGTGGATTTTTATCAAGATCCTCCGGTTGTTCTCTCCACATTTAGAATCAACGTTGCGCATTTAGAGTATTTGGCATCGATAAATTTCCACGTGATAAGCCACTTCATTGAGCTATCATCTGTGGCCAGGTCGCTTCTGAAAAAAAAGCAATATCGCTCAGTGGGCCTTACCTGGTAAAATAAAAACAATACATAGCTTCGTTTATCATGGGACCTTATTTGCCAGTATCAAAGCATGCAAATAAGCAAAGGTTTTACCCTTTCTGGTAATGCAGACTTCATTCCTTGCAAAAGGAATCTATTTGGTGTTTGAACACCTTAACACCCGTTTCACTGCCAGAAAGGGTAAAACCTATTCTGTTTTTTCATGGCCAGCCCAGTATCAGCAATGCAATTCAATAATTTGTGAATTGCTGTGCCATGCATACGTTGCTAATGGAGAGCCTGGGGGAACACTCGAGTTATTTATGAAATGGATCTTATCTCTGAGCTAATTCCAAGAAGGGTGTGCCGAGCGCATTGTATATGCGCACAGGCTGTGGCATTTGTGAACCTCACGAATGTCACCTGCTCCAGCACGGACACTTCCCCACTTTCTGGCTTGTGCGGGGCTGAACTCAAAATCGCGGTGACAGGGGGTGACCCCGAGCCAGAATCCGAGCCAGCCATGAGGGATTGCAGAAAACCATTTTGAGCGCGTGGCTCTTTGTGAGAAGTATCTGCGACCGGGCCACCCTGAGGTCAGCCCAGTTCGAGAGATTTGCAAAACGGAGATCTCCTTTGCATCCCCCAAACTGAAGTTGAAACCATGAGCAGACTGGGGCCTTCTCGTCCGTGTCACCTGGATTGGGGGAATCTCTGCCGAGGGCAGTCGGGGGGGAGTCCGGTTCCGTTGGGGCCTTTAAGCTCCACCTAAATTAATTCCTCTTTCAGAAAGCGTATCCTATTTTTAACTCGGCCACTTCTTACCTATCCCACTGTCCCATCGTCATTGTATTTACGACAAGCGCCTTGAGATTTCATCATGAAAGGCATCACGGTGGTGAGATGTTAACTACCTCGCCTGGTATACAGGAGGTTGTGGGTTCGATCCCGACCCTGACAATGCCTGTATAATTGGAGTTTGCGTGTTCTCTCCGTGGTCGTGTACTTTTTCTCCGGTTCCTCAAGTTTTTCTCTCCACATTTAAAATCAACGTCCGTTTAGAGCAGGGGTGGGGAACGTCTGGCCCGCGGACCGTACAAGGCCCGCGAAATCATTTGGTGTGGCCCTGCCAAGGCAACCGCAGGCGGGACTCGAAATTCAATAAATCTAGGAGCGAACCTGGAAAAGCAGTTTCAAGTAGCGACATCATCAATACCAGCTAACATCACACGCCTCGCCAAAGAGAAGCAGTTCCAGCCATCACATTAGGGGTGAGTTAATTAAAAGTTTGACCAAATATAACGGACTCATTTTTAAGTTGTTTATTTTTGTATGGCCCACGAATGATGTTATAGATATCCAAATGGCCCTTGGCAGAAAAAAGGTTCCCCACCCCTGGTTTAGAGTATATGGCTGCAATACATCTCTACATGATAAGCCACTTCGTTGAGCTATCATTTGTGGCCAGGTCACTCTGAAAAAGAGCTGCATAGCTCAGTGGGCCTTATCTGGTCAAATAAGAAAAGTTTGTATACTCTTTGGCTCTTTCGGTAAAGTCATGTAGGTAGACAAATGCTTACCCCGAGCTCTCATACTCTGATGATGCATTGTCTTTGAATTATACGCCTTTTAGCGTCATCTGGTCCAACACCATGTGAGACTAGGCTCTAAGAAAAGCTGTCTCGGGTGTGAACCAATCAATTTCAAGGACAGTGCATACATTATCAGTTGTGTTTTTTTGTTTGCATTCCGACCTCAGGTATTGTGGTCAATGCAAACATGACTCCTTGTAAAAAGGTGTCAGTTTTGTTGCCAGATAAAAGGGTAAACAAACCAATTATCAATAGATCGCAACACAAGCAATTGACGATTGCTTGTGTTGCGATCGAAACGTCATGATCTATTAATTTTCTACCTACGTGACTTTACCGAAAGAACCAAAGAGTATGGATTCCTGCAGTCACGAAAGCTTCAAATCAAGAACAAAAGTTTGGTTTAGTTTTTTAGCTTAAATAAACGGCAATTATTATTAAATTTGTACGTGAATAGCTGTGTGCATATCGTGTAGTTATATGCTTACCTGAATTCCCAGCAGTTGCCAGCTCTGACTCGGGCTTATTCAATGAGCGGGCGTACAGGTAAGCGCTGAGCAGTAACGAAATCAGTATGGCTGAGAATGCAAACTGCAGCAGCCGGTCATGAATGTACGAAAGGTCCAATCCGTAATACACAGCCAGGCCAAGAGTTGCCAGAGTAATGATGAAGGCTTGAAAGGCTGATGAGAGAGGACACAAAATACGTGAATGCCGACACACTCAAGTAAAAGAACGCAAGGCTGGATGCGGTGTAATAGCACGAATCTAAGACCTCGCCATTTTCAAGATTATACTCCATCATCACAGAAAATGATAGCGTAGGCGAACCTTCTTGAGGCAAATGGCTCACGCAGTTGGCTGTTCTTTAGTTTACTCCAGAGTTTACGAGAGTTTACTCGAAATAATGGCCACTGCGTGGATCGTTAGCCTCCATACCACGCATAAACAGATACAGCAGAACCCCTCTGAGCGACGGTAATTGGTCCCACGAAACCGTCGTTCAGTCATTTGGTCATTAAGCGAATTTAGGAAATACACGTTAACGGCTTAATTAATTACGTTAGCATCAAAAGTTACCCTTTTCACCCAAAAGACTTATAAAATTTTAACAATGGATATTATTATATAAAGATACTAATAGCATTATAAACACATACTATTAAAAGAAACATGGTGAATCAATGCATTCATTGATATTTACTATACCTACAACAGCCCGTCGTTAACAAGGGAATGGTCGGTAAGGGAACACATTGAGCGCTATGGAGGCACTATATTACTATACACTACATTATACACTACACTATACACTACTATAAACTACACTATACACTACACTGTACACTACACTATAACTACATTATACACTACATTATACACTACACTAATATACACTACACTACTATACACTACACTATACACTACTATACACTACATTACATTATACACTACATTATACACTACTATACACTACACTACATTATACACTATACACTACACTATACACTACTCTACACTACACTATACACTACTATACACTACACTACTATAAACTACATTATACACTACTATACATTACACATTGGGCTACATGGAGACCCGTGGTTAAGTGATTAGTCGTCAACAGGGATGCTCGTTAAGAGGAGTTCTACTTTATAAACACAACGAGTTTTATGCGAGTACTGCAAAATATATAATTACTTACCGTTTATTTTATATTTAAGCTTCTTCCCATTCTTCAGAGACAATCCTTCTGCAACCTGTGAACGATGCACGATGAACATTAAAACATTGCCATGCAATGTGCTCGCATTCTGCTCACAAGGAATGTACCCACGAAATCATTTTAGCCTCGAGGGCTGGCTTACATAAGCGGTTGCATTATAATGGAGATATATCAACACACGTGCCGTGTCCTTTCTCAGAGACATTCACGATCGTGGCCTTTTTCCCTTCCTTCTATTTAGCTCTGTCGTGAACTTTGTATCACCAGAGTCAGTAGACACTACGTACACGAGTCAGAGGATACTACTGACTCTATTGTATGTAGGGTGTGTAGGTGTGTATAGAGTCAGTAGGTAGTAGATACTACTGACTCTATTGTATGTAGGGTGTGTAGGTGTGTATGGAGTCAGTAGGTAGTAGATACTACTGACTCTATTGTATGTAGGGTGTGTAGGTGTGTATGGAGTCAGTAGATACTACAGACTCTATTGTATGTAGGGTGTGTAGGTGTGTCTAGAGTCAGTAGATACTACAGACTCTATTGTATGTAGGGTGTGTAGGTGTGTATGGAGTCAGTAGGTAGTAGATACTACTGACTCTATTGTATGTAGGGTGTGTAGGTGTGTATAGAGTCAGTAGATACTACTGACTCTATTGTATGTAGGGTGTGTAGGTGTGTATAGAGTCAGTAGGTAGTAGATACTACAGACTCTATTGTATGTAGGGTGTGTAGGTGTGTATGGAGTCAGTAGGTAGTAGATACTACAGACTCTATTGTATGTAGGGTGTGTAGGTATGTATGGAGTCAGTAGATACTACTGACTCTATTGTATGTAGGGTGTGTAGGTGTAGAGTCAGTAGGTAGTAGATACAACTATGCCTACAAAGTAAATACATTTTATTTGGAGGGGTGGGTCAACAATTGTTGTAAACCTGTTGGATCAACTTTATACCCCCACATTTAGGGGGGGGGGGGCTCCACTTTCTCTAACTTGTTGATTCAGGCCTTCTGAAAGGCTCTCTCATAATTTAGTTGATGGACTGATGGACAAACGGAACGCCGGGATTTTACAATTTACAAGAGATCCTCCCAGTTGCAACGGGCTGCTCATATTGCTTTGGTATTTAATTTGATTGTCAAAATAACGGTGAACTTTTGTTACTTTTACATACAATTGCCCAGAATTTGATTATCATAAACAATGTTACGTGTATCACTCAAATGACACTTCTAGAAACACCACACGAGATGAATTTGTTCTCAGAAACGATGCCATCTTCTTTGTAACGCTCTTCCATACAGGCGAGAGAGAGTGTGTCGCAGTGATTCCGACAGGAAGAGATGCCGTCTGTAACCCAACTTAATCAGCTTGGAAGCAGACCACACGACACACGCACACGGCAATGCCCCGATCAAGGCACCGGCCTTAAAAAATATAAAACAGGAGTCGTAACCTTTTAAAATTGAAAGGTACGGAAGAAACATGGTTAAACGTTTGCACCTGGCACCATTCTTAGGTACCATCGGCGTTTCTAGAGCCATCGCTCCCCTGCCGCGATTGTGCCTGTGGGTTGTTGGGCAGAACAGCATTCCTTTCAAACTGGTTTCTCCACAGATAGGAGAAAATTGACGCAGCTGAGAGAAGTGAAGGGTCAGTGCTAGCAATGTGATTTAACAATACTGCGCTAGCTGCGGGAAGGAAACAGAGAGTAAAATTAAATATTAAAAAATACTATTTTTTTAAACATGCTTTAATGAAATGTACTGTCCTAGCTGCCCCTCTCCATGCCCCTTCCCCCATCCCCCACCCCTCGGCGTGGCTCCTAAAGGCTTGTCGTGACGTCAGGGACCACGTGGTGATTTACAGGCAACGTGAGTTGAGCGTCGACAATTAGAGCCGTAAAAAAGATTGTTTAAAAATATATTTTAAATTTTAAATGATAGAAATAGTATTGTCATCAGTTTGACACACCTACACCAAGTTTACAGTCGATACGACATTGGGAATACGGTTGAAATTGAGTTACAAGATTTTAGGATACGACAACACACAGAGTAAGTTAAATAAAAGCGTGTAAAATGTAAAAAAATATGTTTTGGATTTTTTATGATAGAATATAGTATTGTCATCAGTATGACATAGCTATTTCAAGTTAGCAGTCGATAGCACATTGGGAAGTGGGTAAAAATTGAGTTACAAGATTTCTTTTTTGAGGATACGACAACAGACGGAGTGAGTTAAATAAAAGCGTGTAAAACCACACGGCCTAAGACCATCGCGGTTGTGCCGTGCCGCTCTCTCTCCGATACGTTTTCAGATCGCGCCACGGGAGGCGTTCCGACGTTTCGCTCCGGCTCCTCTTTCAGTGGCACTCGACGCAAGCTGATAACCCACTGGGGTGGGTGGGGGGGGAGGAACTAAAGACGGCGCAGCGGTTTCTGCCCCCGAACGGCGCGAGAGTGTGTGGGCCCCGGTCGGGCACTCACATGTCCGACGGGCAGCGTGTAGAGCAGCGCCTGGAAGAGCATCCACGCCACGCAGATGCCGAACACCTGCGCGTCCCACAGCCGGGCGAGGCCGCCGGGCAGCGCGGGCACGGACAGCACGCCGCTGTCCTGGGACCCGCACAGCAGGATGAGGTACAGGGTGGTGCACGGCAGCAGCACCAGCAGCGCCACGGAGCCTGCGGGGACACGGGCAGAGGCACCGCGGGATGATGCGGCGGCGTCGACGGCGGCGGCGGCTGACGGCCGGTTGAGCGCCGGGCGCGGCGTCACGAGTTCGTGCTCTGCACGGGGTTCGGGTTTCCTGCGCTTTGTCAGTCTCGGAGACGAGTCGGTTCCACCGGCGTTTGAAATGCAACGCTCTGACCGCGTGCCCTGTGAACACGAGCTTTGTGGCTCGTCGGATTGCTCCAGTGTAAAGATGCTAATTCGGATTCAATATCCCGATTCGATATTGGAATGGTGTGCCCAAACAGTATGGGAATCGTTGATGAGTTTTTAAGCTTTAATGTTTTCTTAATTGCACTTTTTTAAATCATCGTTTCTTAAATGTATGCAATTGGTTGTTGTGGGAGTGACGTCATCACATCTATCCCTCTGTTTAAGGAACGAAACAGGAGGATTTCTCCACAACTCTGGCTGTCGCCTGATGAAGCTGGTTGTAATTACTGGTGAAACGTCATACTCAGATTGTCAATGTTGTAAATTTGCTCTCCAACACACCAGTTAGTGCTGTACTAGTGACGAATTGGCCACGTTCTGTTTACGTGACAAACCTCGCTAATTGGCCGTGTCGGGTGGTGGCGGGTTAAACGACACAATTATATTTACGCGATCTAACCCCAAAAGAAACCTATATCGTGGATGAACATAAATGTCTCAATTTGTGCGCCAGATCCTTGCCCAATCCTGGCAAGCCGGCTCAAAGCGCTCAAGAAACCAATGTACATCCTGCCACCGGTAAAACCGAATCCATCTCATTCCGGTTATAGTGGACCTGGAACATTGAACGTTATCTTGTTGGTCTTGTTCACATTATCTAAATACTGTACTGGCCAAAAAGAAGATAACCAATATGAATGATTTGCATCCATTTGGACAAAATAACAATGCAAAGGTCAAGGGCGGCAGCGATATAAAATCGTTAAATAATCTCATAAATCACTCATAAAAACGATGTCATATAGGTTATATGATCCTTATGGCGTTACCCCGGGGTACCAAATAATACGAAATGGCCGACTCAATTAAATATTGTATTTCAGGGACACTATTTTTTCAAGAGGTGTACTTAACTCCGCGACTGGGGTACCAATCAATTTGAAATCAGTGCCACACTCAGCGATGTCGAAACGCAGCGAGGGCGATTGCGCTGAGACCCTGAACGCTCGTACGCACCGTGGTGGTGCATCGTGTACAGCCCGTCGAGATGAGTCGATTGCCGCATCACTGACCATCAACAGACTAACAGTGACTGCATCACGGACATAGTGCGAGAGCCGGGGATCGATGGTAACCCCGGGGTACCGCCATATCCATCACCCACCCAGCAAGTGTAAATGCGGCACGTGGATTTTACAATGTATATCTAATGTGGTAGGTGTGGTAGGTCCCGTGTCGTGATTTCCTTAAAGTGTCTGGAAGCAGTGCAATAACGAATTCTGAATGTGCAGCATGACACAGCCAAGTGGCTGAGCTCAGAGTGTGTGTGTGTGTGTCTGTGTGCCTGTGTGTGTGTGTGCACTGGGGAGCGGTAGTGTAGCGGTTAGCGCGCTGCGCTATGAACCCGGGGACCCGAGTTCGATTCCCGCTCACGGCTAACACCGGTGACGATTATCTGAACCTGTTCTGGGCCTACGCTAGGTTTACTCAGCCTCAAATGAGTACCTGGTGCGGTGTGTGAACATCGCCACTGGGGAGACAAAGGCGGCCGGGCGTGGTGTTGGCCACCCACCCCCTTCGTGTGCCGTGCCGGCCTTCATAGGTGCTCGTTAACAGCACTTGCACCTACAGTCTGTTACAGGCTATACGGGACATCTTTGTCTTTGCACTGGGTTTGTCTCTCAACGACCGATTTCAAGATCCGACTGTGGGCCCCCCTCCATTCTCCCGACTCACTTTTACTGAAATAGCTATGGATGGTTTTAACCCCGTATAACAATAATGTGTTAGGCTATGTAACGATATGAATAATTTCAGTTGCCCCGTATATTGGGTTTAGAGGAAGAGAGTCTCACGGTGACAGTGATTAATAAATAGATGTAGAGGTAACGATAATCACAATTAAGTTATCGTGCATCTTTGCCTCCAATGCGCATGTCAGCTAGCAAAACATCCTGGTGCTGTTCAGTAGCAAACACCAGCAGTAGCGCTACCAGATTTTACGCCGTGTGTTTTTTTCGGAAAGATAATATTTTCATTTGTAACAATGTGGTTCATTGCTGGAAATTTGTGAACAATATTTCTTCACGTGTTTTTGTACTCGTTCGGGGGCTTCCTTGCGGGCACCGAAGCGTCGCATAACGCTGCCACACAAACCCCACCAGCCCACCCCCATAGTCGGGTCTATACATGGGGTCTAGACAGGGGGTCTAGGCAGGGGGTCTAGGCAGGGGATCTAGACAGGGGGTCTAGACACGGGGTCTAGACAGGGGGTCTAGACAGGGGGTCTAGACAGGGGGTCTAGACATGGGGTCTAGACATTGGGTCTAGACAGGGGGTCTAGACAGGGGGTCTAGACATGGGGTCTAGACAGGGGGTCTAGACATGGGGTCTAGACAGGGGGTCTGGACATGGGGTCTAGACATGGGGTCTAGACATGGGGTCTAGGCAGGGGGTCTAGACAGGGGGTCTAGACAGGGGGTCTAGACATGGGGTCTAGGCAGGGTGTCTAGACAGGGGGTCTAGACAGGGGGTCTAGACATGGGGTCTAGACAGGGGGTCTAGACATGGGGGTCTAGACATGGGGTCTAGACAGGGGGGTCTAGACATAGGGTCTAGGCAGGGGGTCTAGACAGGGGGTCTAGACAGGGAGTCTAGACATGGGGTCTAGGCAGGGGGTCTAGACAGGGGGTCTAGACAGGGGGTCTAGACAGGGAGTCTAGGCATGAGGCACCCATTGTCTACGTTGGTGTTAAAACCGGGGAGCGCCGGGGGTAAGCTCAGCAGGGCTCTGCACTCCAGCGGTGGTAAAGCCACAGCGTGCTCAGCGTCGAGGTGGCGGCAATGTCACCACCTGCGGCAGCGACGGCGGGGGAGAGTCGCCGAGCTCGGGAGAGTCGGGGAGAGAGCGGCAGGCCTGAAGCGGGAAGTCCACGGCGTGGTGGGTGCGTGGAGGGCGTGGTGGGTGTGTGGAGAGCGTGGTGGGTGCGTGGTGGGTGAGTGGAGAGCGTGGTGGGTGCATGGTGGGTGCGTGGAGGGCGTGGTGGGTGCGTGGTGGGTGAGTGGAGGGCGTGGTGGGTGCGTGGTGGGTGCGTGGAGGGCGTGGTGGGTGCGTGGTGGGTGAGTGGAGAGCGTGGTGGGTGCGTGGAGGGCGTGGTGGGTGCGTGGAGGGCGTGGTGGGTGCGTGGAGAGCGTGGTGGGTGCGTGGAGAGCGTGGTGGGTGCGTGGAGGGCGTGGTGGGTGCGTGGAGAGCGTGGTGGGTGCGTGGAGAGCGTGGTGGGTGCGTGGAGGGCGTGGTGGGTGCGTGGAGGGCGTGGTGGGTGCGTGGAGGGCGTGGTGGGTGCGTGGTGGGTGCGTGGAGAGCGTGGTGGGTGCGTGGTGGGTGCGTGGTGGGTGCGTGGAGGGCGCGGTGGGTGCGTGGTGGGTGCGTGGTGGGTGCGTGGAGGGCGTGGTGGGTGCGTGGAGAGCGTGGTGGGTGCGTGGAGGGCGTGGTGGGTGCGTGGAGGGCGTGGTGGGTGCGTGGAGGGCGTGGTGGGTGCGTGGTGGGTGCGTGGAGAGCGTGGTGGGTGCGTGGTGGGTGCGTGGTGGGTGCGTGGAGGGCGCGGTGGGTGCGTGGTGGGTGCGTGGTGGGTGCGTGGAGGGCGTGGTGGGTGCGTGGAGAGCGTGGTGGGTGCGTGGTGGGTGCGTGGTGGGTGCGTGGAGGGCGTGGTGGGTGCGTGGTGGGTGCGTGGTGGGTGCGTGGAGGGCGTGGTGGGTGCGTGGAGGGCGCGGTGGGTGAGTGGAGGGCGCGGTGGGTACGTGGTGGGTGCGTGGTGGGTGCGTGGAGGGCGCGGTGGGTGCGTGGAGGGCGCGGTGGGTGCGTGGAGGGCGCGGTGGGTGCGTGGAGAGCGCGGTGGGTGCGTGGAGGGCGCGGTGGGTGCGTGGAGAGCGCGGTGGGTGCGTGGAGAGCGCGGTGGGTGAGTGGAGGGCGCGGTGGGTGCGTGGAGAGCGCGGTGGGTGCGTGGAGGGCGTGGTGGGTGAGTGGAGGGCGCGGTGGGTGCGTGGAGAGCGCGGTGGGTGCGTGGTGGGTGCGTGGAGGGCGTGGTGGCTGCGTGGAGGGCGTGGTGGGTGCGTGGAGAGCGTGGTGGGTGTGTGGAGGGCGTGGTGGGTGCGTGGTGGGTGCGTGGAGAGCGTGGTGGGTGCGTGGAGAGCGTGGTGGGTGCGTGGTGGGTGCGTGGTGGGTGCGTGGAGGGCGTGGTGGGTGCGTGGTGGGTGCGTGGTGGGTGCGTGGAGGGCGCGGTGGGTGCGTGGTGGGTGCGTGGTGGGTGCGTGGAGGGCGTGGTGGGTGCGTGGAGAGCGTGGTGGGTGCGTGGAGGGCGTGGTGGGTGCGTGGAGGGCGTGGTGGGTGCGTGGAGGGCGTGGTGGGTGCGTGGTGGGTGCGTGGAGAGCGTGGTGGGTGCGTGGAGAGCGTGGTGGGTGCGTGGTGGGTGCGTGGTGGGTGCGTGGAGGGCGTGGTGGGTGCGTGGTGGGTGCGTGGTGGGTGCGTGGAGGGCGCGGTGGGTGCGTGGTGGGTGCGTGGTGGGTGCGTGGAGGGCGTGGTGGGTGCGTGGAGAGCGTGGTGGGTGCGTGGAGGGCGTGGTGGGTGCGTGGAGGGCGTGGTGGGTGCGTGGAGGGCGTGGTGGGTGCGTGGTGGGTGCGTGGAGAGCGTGGTGGGTGCGTGGTGGGTGCGTGGTGGGTGCGTGGAGGGCGCGGTGGGTGCGTGGTGGGTGCGTGGTGGGTGCGTGGAGGGCGTGGTGGGTGCGTGGAGAGCGTGGTGGGTGCGTGGTGGGTGCGTGGTGGGTGCGTGGAGGGCGTGGTGGGTGCGTGGTGGGTGCGTGGTGGGTGCGTGGAGGGCGTGGTGGGTGCGTGGAGGGCGCGGTGGGTGAGTGGAGGGCGCGGTGGGTACGTGGTGGGTGCGTGGTGGGTGCGTGGAGGGCGCGGTGGGTGCGTGGAGGGCGCGGTGGGTGCGTGGAGGGCGCGGTGGGTGCGTGGAGAGCGCGGTGGGTGCGTGGAGGGCGCGGTGGGTGCGTGGAGAGCGCGGTGGGTGCGTGGAGAGCGCGGTGGGTGAGTGGAGGGCGCGGTGGGTGCGTGGAGAGCGCGGTGGGTGCGTGGAGGGCGTGGTGGGTGAGTGGAGGGCGCGGTGGGTGCGTGGAGAGCGCGGTGGGTGCGTGGTGGGTGCGTGGAGGGCGTGGTGGCTGCGTGGAGGGCGTGGTGGGTGCGTGGAGAGCGTGGTGGGTGTGTGGAGGGCGTGGTGGGTGCGTGGTGGGTGCGTGGAGAGCGTGGTGGGTGCGTGGAGAGCGTGGTGGGTGCATGGTGGGTGCGTGGTGGGTGCGTGGAGAGCGTGACGGGGGGCGGGAGGCTAGGGTAGGCCACCCTGCCTGCCGTACACCGTGGCTCCACTTGGTTGCCTGTGCGGTGCGCTTGTGCGTCTGCTGTTGTCCCGCGCGTGGGGATGTGTGCGTGACTGGTGACTGTGGGGGTGGCGGTGACTGTGGTGACTGTGGTGACTGTGGTGACTGTGTGGGCGGCGGTGTAGCGCTGAGCGCTGTGCCACGAACCCGGCGTGCCGAGTTCGATTCCCCCGCTCACGCCAACACCGGTGGTGGCGGTTATCTAAAGCAGTCCTGGCCCTCCCATAGGTCGACTCGGCCTCAAATGAGTATCTGGTGTGGTGTGTAAACATTGTCGCAGGTGCTGGCGACCCACCCCCGCGCCGCCCTTCATAGGTGCTCGTTAAAAGCGCCACCCCAAAGTGTATGAAGGCTATAAGGGGGGTCTCTGTGACGGACCTGCGTGGGGATCGTCAGTGTGCGGGGGGTTCCACGTGGTGTGCTTTCTTTCCTTTCCCGAAATTCTGCGCTTGCACCTCGCTTTCAAGCTTGCCTAGTCCCTTGTACGCACCCAGCCATTTGCTGGGCAGGGCCTGACCCTGCCGATGATTCCCAGAAGGTCAAAGCCAAAATATTATCAAACGGATAACAAAATGTTATCCACCGGATAACGTTATCCACTGGATAACGTTTGTATCTAATGGATAACGTTTTTGACGGGAAATCCAATTAGCCGATGGACTAAAAAGCGAGTTGTATTTATATGTGGAGACACAGAAACAGAGTGAGGCTTCCGTGCCCTTTCACCCATAATGCCCCACACAGCTGTCACTTACCTAGCGGGCCCCCAAACTCCAGCTCCTTCACCGCGGCCTTCCCCTGTCCCATAGTGTCCCTCTGGTGGTCCTTGTCTTTCACTTCTCTCTGCACACACACGCACATTGAAACAAGCAATACTCGTGTTATAAATTATAAAAAAAATTATTCTTGGCCGATAACCGTGCGCTCGGACAGATTTCAAAAGCCAACGATTGTTTACAGATCTTAAAGTAAATCTTCTTGGTTCTTTCGGTAAAGTCACGTAGAAGGGAAATAATAAAATAATAAAAATAAAACATAATAAAATACAATTCTCACGACGTTTCGGCCACAACGCAAGCAGCCGTGGCCGAAACGTCGTGAGAATTGTATTTTATTATGTTTTATTTTTATTATTTTATTATTTCCCTTCTACGTGACTTTACCGAAAGAACCAAGAAGATGAATCCCTGCAGTCACGAAAGCTTCAAATCGAAATTTAAAAGTAAATAATTAAACTATTTTTTTATCATTTACTAGGCAAGGCCCACTGAGCTGTATAGATCTTTTTGAGAAGCAACTTGGCCACAAATGGAAGCTCAACTTAGTGGCTTACGACGTGGAAATCTATCGCAGCCAAATACTCTAAACGCGTGTAGATTCTCAAATGTCGAGGGAAAAGCCGGAGGACCCACGCGACCACGGGGAGCAAAAGAGAACACGCAAACTCCAAGTATGTACGCGTCGTCAGGGTCGGGATCGAACCCACCATCCTCCGGCATATCAGGCGAGGGAGATAACACCTCCTCACCACTGTGGCGCGCCAAGATCAAGCAGCCGGGCAAGATGCAATAACGATAGCGGTGGACTAACAGCGCTGAGGCCTAGAGAGCCTGGGTGACAACAGTGCAGCCACCCTCTGCCGTGCGGCCTCAAACCGTGAGAGAGAGCGCACGGAAAACCCCGCAGCGCGGCCACTGCTGGGCAGTTCTCCCGACGTGGTTTTGCATTGTCGGTTGCAACTCCAGTTCAAGAAGCTCTGAGGCACACGGAGCGAGACGTCGCGACCCCGAACGAACACGCGGCTGGTGTACAGCCACGCAAACACAACGGCGCAGCGTCGAACAGCGTCTACAGCCACGCAAACACAACGACGCAGCGTCGCACAGCGTCTACAGCCACGAAAACACAGCGACGCAGCGTCGAACAGCGTCTACAGCCACGCAAACACAACGACGCAGCGTCGTACGGCACAAGCGCTAACACCTACGCAGCGGTTTCTAGCGACCCTGCTGTTTGGCGCAGAAGGCCCGGGTGCAGCTGGATCTCAACACAAGCGCACGTGAACATCTGGTCAATGAAATAGATCCCTTGCTGTGTAGTGCCTACGTGAGATTGGGCATAAAGTCCCAGCTGTCAGAATGAGGCTTTTTCTAGGAACACCAAGTGCAGATGGATTGCTCTTTACGCGGCTCTCTGCAGAGGTTGACCTTAGACTTTGCTCTGACGTCGCTATCGCAGCGATCACTCTGACGCGACCACAGTCCGCGCGCCTCCTGTCACAGCCCACGGGGCCCTGGGGCTGGGTGAAACGTCGGACATCGTGCCAGAAGAGAACGCTCTAACTCAAGTCCATGACACGCACGCACACTGCAACACTCGGCTCTAACACACGAACCGCAACACACGCTGCAGCACAAGCTCTAACACACACACTCGCACACATGTACGAACACAACAACCACAACCGCCATTCGCCACTAAATGGCGGTGACGTCACCCCGACGCTTGTGCCAAGCTAGGTGCACGTTGAGGCCACGTGAAGTGTCGAACGCCCGCTGGCAGGTCACGGGGCAAACCCAGCAGGTGCCACGGGTCGACTGAGATGACTGGCTGATGCACCACCTGTGCCCCCTACTGTGCCAACTTGCTGTGCTTTAGCCACCCGGCGCTCCGCTCGTTGTTGTGAGCGTCGCTCCTCCGCCCTCCGTTGTTGTTGGAGGGCGACTGCCTCCAACTGCCCAGTAGCGTCCTTCACGAGCCTCCTACACAGAGGCCGATCTTGACACCGCTGGTACCAGTCATCGGCAAGTCCACTCAGCTCCACGTCCTCCTGTACCACATCACTCCATCTCTTCTCTAGCCCGTGCCGCGCCCGTTTAGCCCCCTCGATCCGGCCGAACAAAAGCTGTTTCGGCATGCGGTGGCTGGGCATGCGGGCTACATGACCCAGCCAACGCAGCCTTGCCTGCCGGAGGAGCTCACCGATGGGACTTTGCCCAGATCTTTCAAGGATTTGTGAGCTCCTCACACAATCTAGCCTGGTTAAACCCAGGATGGATCGTAGACAGGCCAGCCTAAATGTTTCTAACCGGCGAAGATGTTCCAACGCACGCGCACGAACACACACGCTGGTGCTAATACACATGTTCTAACACACAAGCACTAACACGCATGTTCTAACACAGCACACATTTTATAACACACACGCACCAACACACGCACGTTCTAACATACACGTATGTTCCAACACACAACACACGTGTTCTAACACACAACACGCGTGTTCTAACACTAACACACAACACGCATGTTCCAACACACAACACGCATGTTCCAACACTAACACACAACACGCATGTTCTAACACACAACACGCATGTTCTAACACTAATATACAACACGCGTGTTCTAACACTAATATACAACACGCATGTTCTAACACACAACACGCGTGTTCTAACCCTAACACGCATGTTCTAATACTAACACACAACACGCGTGTTCTAACACACAACACGCATGTTCTAACACTAATATACAACACGCATGTTCCAACACTAACACACAACACGCATGTTCTAACACACAACACGCATGTTCTAACACTAATATACAACACGCGTGTTCTAACACTAATATACAACACGCATGTTCTAACACACAACATACATGTTCTAACACTAACACACAACATACATGGTCTAACACTAACATACAACACGCATGTTCTAACACTAACACACAACACGCATGTTCTAACACTAACAAACAACAAGCTTGTTCTAACACTAACATACAACACGCATGTTCTAACACACAACACGCATGTTCTAACACTAACACACAACACGCGTGTTCTAACACTAACATACAACACGCATGTTCTAACACTAACACACAACATACAACACGGGTGTTCTAACACTAACACACAACATACAACACGCGTGTTCTAACACTAACACAACATACAACACGCGTGCTCTAACACTAACACACAACATACAACACGCGTGTTCCAACACTAACACACAACACGCGTGTTCTAACACTAACACACAACACGCATGTTCTAACACACAACACGCATGTTCTAACACACAACACGCATGTTCTAACACACAGCACGCATGTTCTAACACTAATATACAACACGCGTGTTCTAACACTAATATACAACACGCATGTTCTAACACACAACACGCGTGTTCTAACACTAACACGCATGTTCTAATACTAACACACAACACGCGTGTTCTAACACTAAGACACAACACGCATGTTCTAACACACAACATACATGGTCTAACACTAACATACAACACGCATGTTCTAACACTAACACACAACACGCATGTTCTAACACTAACATACAACACGCATGTTCTAACACACAACACGCATGTTCTAACACTAACACACAACACGCGTGTTCTAACACTAACATACAACACGCATGTTCTAACACTAACACACAACATACAACACGCGTGTTCTAACACTAACACACAACATACAACACGCGTGTTCTAACACTAACACAACATACAACACGCGTGTTCTAACACTAACACACAACATACAACACGCGTGTTCCAACACTAACACACAACACGCGTGTTCTAACACTAACACACAACACGCATGTTCTAACACACAACACGCATGTTCTAACACACAACACGCATGTTGTAGTTCTGCAGCACCTGCCACCGTTCCACACCAAGCGAGTTCGCGACACCCTCACCCGCGATTCAACGTCCACGATCCACAGCGATGTCACGATTCGATTCGATTCCGTTTGTCTACGTTGCCCCGTGTCGTGCGCTCTCCGCTATCCCCCCAATCATTCGACACCTGGGACCCCCCCCCCCCGCAAGAGGTTGCTGCCCACGCGCGTCAAATACCGCGCACGATCGGATGTAGCGATGCAAGTCAAAGAAGAAGATTGGAGAATCGTTTGTCGACACCTTAGAATCGAGAATCGTTGAGTCGCGGCCCCCCGGCCTCACGCGCGCCGCGCCACTGCGCGCCCATTGGCGGCTCGCGCCCTCGCGACGTGACGTCACGAGTGGGTGGGGCGTGTCGCCACGATATGGCGATATGGCGATATCACCACGATATGGCCACGATATTGCCACGATATAGACGATTGCTACGATATCGTAGCGATATCGTAGCGATATCTATAACTTAGAATAGCTATTGTTACAATATCAAAGATCCTAGCGGTATCTTATATATCGTGGCGATATCATAAATATATGATATCGCCACGATTTGGCGATATTACGATATAGCGATATTACGATATAGCGATATTACGATATAGCGATATTACGATATAACGATATTTACGATATAACGATATAGTGATATTACGATATAGTGATGTTACGAAATAACGATATGAAGGTATGAAGGTATTAATATGAACATCGTATCGTGATGTCGTCGAGGGACTGGGACCAGACGACCCCCGAGGTCCCGGGATGTCGCCAACTTGGATGGGGACACATTCGTGATTTGCCCTGAACTCCAACTTAATGAGTTCGTAAGTTGAAGGAGAAGCAGACGAAACACGAAATGCTGCTATAAAGAAATTAGTTTTTAATCTTGGAGAAATTCGTTTTCAATTCACGCAGTTTTTTTAAAAACACTGAATGTGTACATTTTGTGAATTATATAAATACACATGTACACTCCCACGACGCTGCTGCTGATGATGATGCTGCTGCTGATGTATTCTGTCCGAACACTCTGTAGCGCCCACCCCACTCACTCACCCCACTCACCCCGCTCACCCCACTCACCCCGCTCACCCCGCAGCTCACCCCGCCGCTCACCCCAACCACTCACGCCGCCGCTCACCCCGCTCACCCCGCTGACCCCACTCACCCCGCTCACCCCACTCACCCCACTCACCCCACTGACCCCACACTCCCCACTCCACCCCGCTCACCCCACTCACCCTACTCACCATACTCACAACGTGCAGCAGCGTGGTCCAGATGTCTTGTGGACCCCAATAAATTTGACCCCTTTGCTTATTAATTCCTGCGTTCACTCCCACTGAGTATGCAACAAATACTACGTTGACAATAATTCAGTGGGGGTCACAAGGCATCTGGACCTCCCTGTACAGCAGTCTCATTTGGCACATATCGTGATGTAGGCGAAGTGTCACGGAATCGGTGATGAGGGTGTCCAGGAGGCACCTTCTTTATTGACACCTTCACACTTCACAGGTTCGCCCGTACACTCACCTGGGTCGTCCTGCCGAGCCTAAGCCCAACCCTCACCATGCAACACTGATGGCGATGACCGAGACAGCCAACTACTGTCCGGCAGCACAATGATCTAGCGAAGGCGGCAGCGACGAAGGCGGCGAAGAATATGAACATCATATCGGTGAAGACGAGATGAGTCCATTCAGACGCTGTCTTTCCGACAGACCTGTTCTTCACCTGAGGACGGCTGCTTGCGTTGTGGCCGAAACGTCGTGATAATTGTATTTTATTATGTTTTATTTTTATTGTTGTATTATTTCCCTTCTACGTGACTTTACCGAAAGAACCAAGACGAGACAAGTCCACTCCCAGAAGCGGCAGCCCCGAGCTCCCCACTCTCCGCTGCTTTTATGCTCCCCGGCGCGGCCTGGCTCCGCCCTGGCCGCGCCTCCCTTCTCCAACCCACTAGCGGTTTCCAGGGGCCTCCAGATGGGGTCTTCCATGACCCTTGCCCCAGTTCCTCCGCCCTGCCGACACACACAGCCGTGTATCTGCTCACCAGCGTGTGCGCTGTTTGTCCACCGCAGTTGTCGCTGCTGGACAGCAGCCGGCGCTATTACACTACATGGGTATAATGCAAACGCTTCCACAATAAACGATCACCACCCGACAAAGCCAATGAAATCCAGTTGTCACGTGGGGCAAATGCGCCCAAATTCATTTGGTTCATCAGCAACATCGGAGGAGTGTTGAAAAGTCCAAGCAAAATATATTTCATTATTATTCATTTTTTACACGAAATTTCACTGGACATTACACCTCGCATTAAAGATGAGCGTTTTGAATTAGCTCAATTAAAAAAGAGGGATGACATTGTCATCCTCTCAGCCGACAAAGGCAATGCCACTGTCATCATGGACAAAATAGAATACAACAACAAAATTCAAGAACTACTCAACGATGGCAGCTATACAAAAATAAAAAGAGACCCCACCAACAGCCTCGTCTCCAAAACCAACAACATCATTTCTGCTTCAACCGCATTAATTGATCAGACCAAACAGTTCTCGTTGAAACCTTCTGCAGCCAGGCCACCAAGATTGTACGGCTTGCCAAAGATACATAAAGAAGATACACCTCTTCGTCCCATTGTCTCTACTATCAACTCCCCCACTTACAAACTGGCTCGTTTTTTGTCCGAAATCCTACGGCCTTTCACTGGAAAAAACACCTCTGCAGTACTAAACTCTACTGACCTGGTATCGACAATCAAGGGGATTGCCCTGTCCCCAGACGACCTGCTTGTCAGTTTTGATGTGGTTTCCTTGTTCACAAAGGTGCCTGTGCCTGACACCATCGCAATCATTGAAGACTTGGTTCATCAAGGACTAAATGCTGGGGTACCCCCCCTGGTGAGACACTGCTTAACCAATACATACTTCACCTGGAATGGAACCTTCTACAAGCAAATTGAGGGCACCCCAATGGGCTCCCCCCTATCTCCGGTTGTAGCCAACATCTTCATGGAGAAATTTGAGACGGACGCCATCCAGACTGCCACTCTACGCCCGACCTTATGGAAGAGGTACGTAGACGACACTTTTGTCATCTGGCCACATGGCCGGCCTGCTCTAGACCAATTTCTCGACCACATCAATTCCATACACCCAGCCATCAGATTCACCATGGAAGTCGAAAATGATGGCAAGCTACCCTTTTTGGATGTCCTAATCAAAAGGAGACCTGATGGTTCAATGAGCCACTCTGTCTACAGGAAAGCCACCCACACGGATGCTTATCTAAAACCGGATTTCCACCACCATCCATCCCAGAAGAATTCCCTCATCAAGACTCTATATCATAGAGCCCAATGCATCTCCGACCATGAACACATTTCCAGGGAACTCAAACACGTACGCCAAGCTCTTAAGGCTAATGGTTACTCCGACTACACAATCCGCAAAGCCATCACTCCAACCATCAAGAAAGATCCTGTTGAGGAGCCTTTCAAGACCATCACCTTACCCTACATTGCTGGGGTCACAAAAAAGATCTCCAAAATCCTGATTAAACACAAGATCCAGGTCCGATTCAACACAGTACATAAAATCCGTGATCTGGTACCATCTGTAAAAGATGTGATTCCATTATTTGGTTCTTTCGGTTAAGTCACGTCTAAAGATAAAATAATAAATTAAATTAAATAATAGAATACGACGTTTCGATTGCAACACAAGCAATCATCATCAGGTATAATGAAATAGCGACATAATATCTAACCAGAAAACTATAGACAGACATATTAGCAGACAGATATCACAAGATACATACATAGCGAGAGCAACACAGGTGACAGAGAGGGGTGATCGTCTCTGTGGGGTGGCCTTAAATAGACAGAGGGGGGGCGGAGGCAGAGAGAGGGAGGGGGGTTAGAAAAAATTAGCATATCAATGAGTGGTCCAAAAGAAAACGTGGACCACTCATTGATATGCTAATTTTTTCTAACCCCCCTCCCTCTCTCTGCCTCCGCCCCCCTCTGTCTATTTAAGGCCACCCCACAGAGACGATCACCCCTCTCTGTCACCTGTGTTGCTCTCGCTATGTATGTATCTTGTGATATCTGTCTGCTAATATGTCTGTCTATAGTTTTCTGGTTAGATATTATGTCGCTATTTCATTATACCTGATGATGATTGCTTGTGTTGCAATCGAAACGTCGTATTCTATTATTTAATTTAATGTATTATTTTATCTTTAGACGTGACTTAACCGAAAGAACCAAATAATAATTCCTGCAGTCACGAAAATTCTAAAATTAAGATGTGATTCCAGACATACAGTACCCTGGCGTCTACAAACTAAGTTGCCTCTGTGGTAGCAGTTACATTGGGGAAACCAAACGACACGTCTCAGACCGCATTCGTGAACATAAAGCTGATCTAAAACACGGTAGGACAAACACCTCAGCCGTGGCAGACCACTGTTACAACTCAGTGGGCTCACATGACATTGACTTCTCCAAGACGGAGGTTCTCTGCAAGCCATCTGGCTATCATGAGAGATTCGTTCATGAGGCGATTCACATATACAAACACAGAGACAATTTTAACCGAGAAGATGGATTCAGGCTTAGCAATCATTGGAAGGACGTAATAAACCATTTCGATACACATTAGGGTGAGTTGAATAATACATAGTGTTATATTAAAATGTATAAAGTATAGGGTGGTTTACAGCAATACAGTATATAATTTAATGTTGGGTTTATCTATGGCAGTATATAGTACTGTATATGCTAAGAGAATAAAGTTTAGATGGAAGTATATTATATACTTCTTACGACGTAGAATTGTAATTTATTATTTGTTGTTAGTAACTCAGCTTATTGTAGAGTATAGTAAGTTTCAGTTTATATTTTAGTTTTTTATGTAGTTTTTACTTTGGTTTTCTACGTGGTTGTTTGGTAAATGCAGCTACATATCACTAACATTCCTTTCCTTTATTAACGTTGTTCCTTGCGCCCCCCCGTGGTGCTGTTGATCCTGCATAATGCATGGGCATAATGGGACTTTGAAACCCCTCCGCCCACCTCCTACGCATTCCCCATTGGTATGCTAAATTCCTCTTCATATGCACATTCTTTTGTTAAGGCGCTCCTCCTCGCAACACCTATATAAGCTCCTAGCTTGATAATGTCTCATTCTTCGCCTGAGGACGGCTGCTTGCGTTGTGGCCGAAACGTCGTGAGAATTGTTTTATTATGTTTTATTTTTATTATTTTATTACTTCCCTTCTACGTGACTTTACCGAAAGAACCAAGAAGATGAATCCCTGCAGTCACGAAAGCTTTAAATCGAAATTTAAGGAGGCGGACTTTAGAGTAACGGATCGATACCAACTGTTTACAACAAATCGATCCAGTTCAGAATCGCGATTCCTGCGACGCGGGAAGAGGAATCGAGCAGCGAGCTCCACGCGCGCCCCGCCAGCGAGCGACGGGTCGAACGCGGGAGGAATCGATTCCAACAAACGGAATCGACGACGCTCGATTGTTCATGAGTCGAATCGCCCGAGTCCAATGGCGACCGCTCGCGAGTTGGGATAGAGGAAGAAGGCTTCACGAGTTTGCGTCTCATCGAGGAAGAAGAAGAGCGGATGACGACGAGGAGGTGGTGGTGGTGGTGACGAGGAGGTGGTGGTGGTGGAGGAGACGCGGTGCCATGGCCAAGGACCTCCCGCCCGGCAACCCGGAGCTGATCGCTGCCATCGTTGACCACCTCAAGTCTCAGGGCCTCTTCGACCAATTCCGCAGAGACTGCCTGGCGGACTTCGACACCAGGGTGCGAGTGGGGAGACACGGGGACAGAGACACACGGGGACAGAGAGTGGGGACACGGGGACAGAGACACGGGGACACGGGGAGAGAGAAACACGGGGACAGAGAGACACGGGGAGAGAGACACGGGGAGAGAGAGTGGGGAGAGAGACACGGGGAGTGGGACACGGGGACAGAGACACGGGGACAGAGACACGGGGACACGGGGAGAGAGACACGGGGACAGAGACACTGGGACAGAGACACACGGGGACAGAGTGGGGACACGGGGAGACACGGGGACAGAGACACAGGGACAGAGACACACGGGGACAGAGACACACGGGGACAGAGACACACGGGGACAGAGACACACGGGGACAGAGACACACGGGGACAGAGACACGGGGACAGAGACACGGGGACAGAGACACGGAGAGAGAGGGGAGACACGGGGACAGAGAGACACGGGGAGAGAGATACGGGGAGAGAGACACGGGGACATGGGGAGAGAGGAGAGACACGGGGAGGGAGACACGGGGACAGAGACACACGGGGACACGGGGAGAGAGGAGAGACACGGAGAGGGAGACACGGGCAGAGAGTAGGACACGGGGAGAGAGATACGGGGAGTGGGACACGGGCAGAGAGGGGAGACACAGGCAGAGAGAGTGGGGAGAGAGACACGGGGAGAGAGACACAGGGAGAGAGAGACACAGGGACAGAGACACAGGGAGTGGGACACGGGGAGATAGACACGGGGAGTGGGGCACGGGGACAGAGAGACACGGGGACAGAGAGACACGGGGACAGAGACACGGGGACAGAGAGACACGGGGAGTGGGACACGGGGAGAGAGACACGGGGAGAGGGGGAACACGGGGAGATACGGGGAGTGGGACACGGGGAGAGAGACACGGGGAGAGAGAGGGGGACACGGAGACACGGGGGGAGAGACACGGGGAGAGAGAGACACGGGGAGGGAGAGACACGGGGAGAGAGAGACACGGGGAGTGGGGCACGAGGGGAGAGACACGGCGAGAGTGACAAGGGGAGTGGGACAAGGGGAGTGGGACACGGGGAGTGGGACACGGGGAGAGAGACACGGGGAGAGAGACACGAGGAGTGGGACACGGGGAGTGGGACACGGGGACAGAGAGACACCGGGACAGAGAGACATGGGGAGTGGGACACGGGGAGAGAGACACGGGGAGAGGGGGAACACGGGGAGATACGGGGAGTGGGACACGGGGAGAGGGAGACACGGGGAGAGAGAAGGGGACACGGGGAGAGAGACACGGGGAGTGGGACACGGGGAGACACGGGCAGAGAGGGGGAGACACGGGCAGAGAGGGGGAGACACGGGGGGTGAGACACTGGCAGAGGGAGAGACACGGGGAGAGAAGTGGAGACACGTGGACAGAGACACGGGCAGAAGGGAGACACGGAGAGGGACACGGGGAGGGACACGGGGAGACAGCAGAAGGCAGAGCTACATGGAGACGCTAAGGGCACAGGCATGGAACAAGCAGAGCACAGGGAGCCAGAGAGACTCACCCAGAGCCACTCACCCAGAGCCACTCACCCAGAGCCACTCACCCAGAGAGACTCACCCAGAGCCACTCACCCAGAGCCACTCACCCAGAGAGACTCACCCAGAGAGACTCACCCAGAGAGACTCACCCAGAGAGACTCACCCAGAGCCACTCACCCAGAGCCAGAGAGACCCGACTCACTCACTCACTCACTCACTCGAGTCCACCCCGGCTCAAGCTCGACCCCTGAGGCTCGTCAGAGAACTCACGTTGAGGTGACGAGACCTCGCCTGTCATTCCCCGTGGTCTACGAGTCGTCGCCTAGGTCGACTCAGCCTCAAAAGAGTCCCTGGTGCGGTGTGTAAACATCGCCACTGGAGAGACAAAGGCGGCCGGGCGTGGTGCTGGCCACCCACCCCCTCGTGTGCCGCGTGTCGGCCTTCGTAGGAGCACTTGCCCCAACAGTCTGTGCAGGTTATACGAGGGTTCTTTGTCTTGTGCTGTGTGCATGATGTGTTTATAGAAACCCCGTGTTGTGTCGCACTGCCACACTCACACCGTGTTCTGTTTTGCAGCCTGCTTACCAGAACCTCCGCGAGAGAATGGATTCGTTCGTGTCCAATCACTTGGGTCACCAGAATTGGACTCCGGAGATCAACAAAAATCAAATGAGAAACGGGCTCCGACAGACAATTCTGCAGTGAGTTTGGTGATTTCTAAAAGTTTCTTGTTTTGGCCATGTTTGTTTGTTGTAGTACGGAGTAAGACTGATGGCCTTAATCTAAGTTGTCTTGTGGTTGTTGTTGTTTGACTTGCATCCCACTGGGATTTTTGCACACAGCGGGGGTGTACTGTGTTTTTTCTGCAATATTTTGCTGTCTTTTCTTGGATTTTCTGTTTGCACTAAGTCACATTATTCACTTTAAGATGTTTTCTTGTTCATGTTTTTGTTTTTTGTTTGTTGCGGTTGCACCCGATTCAAGAGCCGAATGGCTCGCAGGGCTATACCTAATACATGAACTTGAACTTGAGTTTCTCTCCGACCTTGCTGGACGGCGCTGCATCTCCAGTTGCTTGAACCACTGTCACATTCACGACTGTGTGTGCACGTTATTATATTAACATAAACCCATAATATACGTTTGTTTTGCATGTTCTGTTTACGTGACAAACCTTTCTAATTGGCTGTGTCGGGTGGTGGCGGGTTTAACGACACATAATTATGCCATCTTACCCCCAAAACAACTATTATGGATGATATTGGTCGCGAAAGCCGACTACGTGTTGAACTATATATAAGTATAGCGTCACTTCGCTTTGTGTTGCTCAGTCACCCTCGTCCCGTAATGAATTCATCTTTGACAGATACCCCTCGAGGAACACTTTGGTCATGCACAGTGTGCGACGGTAGTGGTGGCACCTCGGCTAATGCCACGTGCAGGACAAGTGGCACAGTCTGCAGTGTGCGACGAGTTCTTATCGAGCTCCTTGCCTTGAGACCCGCTTAATTATTTTGTTCGGAGGTAAATGTATCCCAGCTCGAAGAGCAAACGCAGCTAATATTCTCCAGTTTACCGAAATTCATTGACTGATGCGTATGTGGTACTTTAGAAGCGGTGACCATCAAACTACACCTTGACAAAATGTTAACGCACGATTGTGTTTTTTACTTCAAACTTTCGTGACTGCAGGAATTCATATTCTTGGTTCTTTCGGGAAAGTCACGTAGGTAAAGCATAAAAATAAAATACAGTTAAAAATAAATTGAAAATAAAAGCAAAAAGCCCACGATGTTTCAACCGCTTGTGTTGCGATCGAAACGTCGTGGTTTTTTTGCTTTAATTTTTTTCAATTTATGTTTATTTTCTATCTACATGACTTTCCCGAAAGAACCAAGAACACGAGTGTGTGTTGTTTGTCTGTGTTCACGTCCTCTGGATGTAGGAGCCGGCTCGGTTTTAGAAGCCGGTCTGGCACCGCACAGCTTTTCGTGCAGAATCTGCGTTGAGAAATCATCGCTACTGCAGCAAAGAATACTTTTGACTTGCACGTTCCACAAAAAGCTGTTGAAATTGTCGTCATTAAAATTATAAATGTAAAATAGAACACTATATATATGGATGTTTAACAAATAAAATGAGAAAAAATGTACCCCCAAACTAAACTGAAAGACAAAAAAAATACATCAAACTGGGAGTGGGAGAAAATATTTCACCAAATGAATTTGAAAAACAACAAAAACATTATCTGCTCACAGTATTTATCCTAAACAACTTCTGGGCATTTGTATTGTAGTTGAAATCTGTACAGTGTTTTTCCCATCTTCATCATGGTCACGCACATCTCTCCTGACCCAAAAGTGTATTTTGTCTTAAACAATTTTTAAAATCTGGTGAATAGTTCTCATTGTGTAGACTTAGGTGAGTATATATATACCTCATATATTGAACGCTTGTGGCTTTTCAGGTCGGGTATGTTGGAGTCTGCCGTGAACCGCATCGTCCATCAAGTGGTCAACCCAAAGATCAGCACGTTCTTTCGGCCGCAGATCGAAAACGTGGTGCACGAGTATCTTGGCGTGAACGAGGAGGGAGAGGTGGTGGCGGCAGGAGCAGCGGCAGGAGCGGCTCCCCCGCCTCCTCCGCTCCCTCCTATGGACACCGACTCCCAGGATCCACACGCTCCACCGGCGATGGAAGCCGAGGCGGCGGCAGCAGCAGCAGACACTGACGTGGCCTCAACGGAGGAGGCTGCATATCCGCAGTAGTGCAGGCGAAGCTTCGCAACTTTTTTCTGCCTGTCAAGAGCTTGTTTTCATCGCAAGTGTTTGGTTGTCTTTGAGAGACGTCATTATGAACGAAGCATCTCATGTTGTCGTGCTTTTTTCAGAGGTAGTCTATATTTGGTTTTATTCGGTTGTGTTTTTTTTTTCCTCTGTAAACATTTACAAAGTCACGTTTAAGAAACAATATTCTTAAGCGTGTTTGGATTTTTTTTTACTGTGGCGATGTTTTATAATTGTCATATTGAAAAAATGTGTCCGTGGCTCTCATCAACCAGTCCACGAAATGGGCAAAACTAATTTAATGATGTTTAATGTAAATTAGATTGTTTGTAGTGTCTGATCAGCTGGCTTATAGTTAATGTGTACTTAGTTGAGCTGTTAGGATTTTATTTTTTCAGTGAAAAAGTTCAGTTGCCTATCCTATTCCCACTCAAATTCTTCCCAGTAATGAACCGAGTAAAATGTCAAACTGAATTTGTATGTTCACGCTGTGTACTTTGAATCCATCTCACAACACAAAACCCAAATATGTCCTCTCGCCCAAGGGGCTTTCAGACTGGTTTAAAATAATGTATTTAGAAGGCAAAAGAGTCACATGTCTGGGTCTCATAAGCAGTCAGGCTCATGAAACACTGCCAGATTATCGGATGTTATTGGCAGGAGTACTGCATGTTTGGCACACATCTAATTAAAAACCTTGTATTAAGCATTATGGGTAAATAAACAAGTCGACTTCCATCTGTTCACACTGTTATTTTACAACAGTCTCTGGTCCAAGGCTAATATTATCCAGCGGCATTTGTTTAAGAAAGCAAATTTGGCGAGTTTAGATTGTCTGGGCCTCATCAGGGTTTGTAAATGCTTCTGGATTGGAAGATGTCTCGCAGTGGCAAAGCTGGTCCAGTGTTCTGTTTAAGACTGCTGGAAAGCAGACCACGTGGGTGAAACTGCTGTAGCACGAAAATAATTTCTTCTAGAAAAAGGCAATGTTTGGTAATTTATAACCTTTATTTAAACACGGATGTCGTTGCAAATGTACATATGCACATTTCACATGTCTGTGGCTTCAGTACTATTCTATACACGAGTAGTTGATGAAACTGAACTCATAATTGACAAACACTTCAGCAAAATATTTGTTAATATGTAAATGCACTATTGACCATTTGAAAATGTATGTATTTGGAAAATAGCAATGCTTAACACAATAAATAAAGCATTTTTTAATCACAGAATAAGAACGTTGGACACTTCCATGACGATATGGAGCAAAATACATGCATCTTTCACGGATACTTGGCGAGATAAATGCATAATAATAGTGCAGGCCCTTAAACTAAGCTCATGGGCCCCAGAGTGATGAAGTGGGAACTCCACGCTATTGTTTCCAGAGGCAGACTTTGCAGCAGTGAACATCGTTAACTGCTGATGAGTCCCAATGGGAACGAAGCCAGTCCAGATGTCACTGCTGGTTTATGGTGACCTCATACGAATACACTTAGTTTTTTCGGTAAAGTCACGTAGGTAAAAAATTACCCAATACGAAGACCGCAGTGCATTTCTTAAGGGAACTGTTGATGGTTTTCTCTTTCACATTGCAGAGGCTGTTTTTTTACACACTTGTCATTTGAAACCTGTGGTCTTCCAGCCTGCCCTATGAAACGGTGACGGGTTTTTGTCGTAATTTAAAGATTTGACTGGATCAATCGTGCAGAACTTGCAGGTGAAAGGAACTTAAAAGTTCAAAACTGGTAAATCCATTTTCGAAAATTGTTGGTTATACACGGTTACAACTCGTAAGCAAAAGATCATTTTCACAGATGCTGGGAAACAGGAATGTACATTTACGTTCTAATATGCAATGGTTGATTGTGACAATTAGTTACCTTTGCTTAACTACAACACACACTCATGTCCACATAGTTTATGCATGCACCACCTACAAAATGATTACGACGTTAAATACGCCGTTTATACATTATTAGTCCACAACGAATTAATTATCAGGGTAAAACAGCTGAAATTAAATATTACTTAACGAGTTTATTTTCCCATCCCGTAAATGAACGCTCCATTTTTATTACAATAAAAAACCTCAACTCCCACAAAGATACGTTTGTTAACACGTAGGCTTTCGCAGCCAATATCCATAATACAGGTGTTTTGGATTAGATCGCGTAAATACAAATGTGTCGTTACTCTCCAACACACCGGTGTGCTGTACTAGTAACGAATTGGCCACGTTCTGTTTACGTGACAACCCTTACTAGTTGGCTGTGTCGGATGGTGGCGGGCTTAACGATCTAACCCAAAAAAACCTCTTATGAATGATACGTTTACTCAACGCTGGAATTCAACGAAAGCTCAAACTCGACGAAAGAGCGGCAGGATGATGACGCAGTGGTGACACTGGTGTCGCAGAGGAAGAAGCTCCCTGGGTTCGACTCCCAACTCGGACGCCTTGTGGAGTGTCTATGTTCTCCCCCTGTTCTGCGTGGGTTTTCTCCAGGCTTTCTCACCGGGTTCTCCGGTTTACTTCCATAGGTTTAAAAACAACATACAAACATCCCAATGCTGAAAAAATTACCTGCCAATTAAACGAGAATTACACCTGGCAGCATTGCCCCTCGCTGCAACAACCTGGCAGCAGCCACCTCGAAAATAATTGAGACTCGATGTGGCTTTCCAAGGTAAACAAACATAATAAAACAATGATAGCGACTAACATTCTAACAATGTACTCTTGAAAGCAAAGCTTGAGTGGTATGATCTGAATCGCAATACTGCAATGCAACTGGCCAGTAATGTCACCTGCATTGTCCAGAATACTGACACCACCACAAAGTTAATATTTTTATTTAAAGCTTTTCGTGACTGCATGGATTCATATTCTTGGTTATTTCGGTAAAGTCACGTAGAAGGGAAATAATAAAATAAAACAAAACAAAGATTGTCACGACGTTTCGACCACAACGCAAGCAGCTGTCCTCAGGTGAAGAATAGGGTTGTGACTTTACCGAAAGAACCAAGAATATTAATATTTTTACTTGCATAGACTTAACAGTTTTTGCTCATGTCGCAGTTACGCTCATCTTACACTTAGCTACATTACTGAAGAGGATAAATAAGTTCAGGAAATACTTGGTTGTAAAATAGTTTAGTAAAAAAAAACATTTAACTAAAGGAGCTAATTACAGCTTAATTAAAATTATACATTTATGAACTTTTCCTTCACATTGCAATGTTCTCTGTTTCGATATACAGCGTGCATCGTAACATTTCACCCCAACCACACGAAGAAGAGAGTTACGCGACAGAGTTTGCATCGTTACCACAAAGACATGCTGTGCTTGTGGTGCTAATATGGCACGTTGCAATTGCTCTACCTTGGATGAGCAAACACGAATCCGGGCAGTGGGGAGATGGTGACCTTCAGGCTCCGTTCAGTGCGGAATCACGAATGGCGCCATCAACCCGGCGACTCGACATCAATCGGCGATCATTGCAGAACAACAACTCAAGCGACCGTAAGCGGCCCTCCCCACGCACTTTCAGATGGGTCCTGGAATGAGGATCCTCCGACGCAACATTGAGCAACTTTCCTGGACAAAGCACCCGGAACAGACCCGTGGGACACAAAAACGACGACTCAACGCCCGAATCACAAATATGAAGGAGGTAGCAATCACGGCGAGACCCGATCCACTGCTCCCGACGAAATTACTTGGCTCAACCACCGCAAAGTAAAATGATAGCACATTTTTAAAACGTTAAATGAAATGTGACACGCTCATTGAAAGAAAACGTGAAAACGCGTTTGAGGTTTTAACACCGTTGCATGTCCTCGTGTTAACCTTCTCGTGAGCCATTGCGCGCGCCTCGGAAATTCAGTGGGGGCGTTGGAGACATCCGTTCGGCTTCCGCACGAGGCGGCGAGAGCTGGACGTGACCTCGTGAGTACAATGCGAGATGCAAGAAGAAGTCACAAACATTTAAACGATCCAATTCGTTTGTTGGCCAATGTTTACCTTTGTCCAATTTTGGTGAAACTGAGCCAAGGTCGAACCCAGGGAGTCGGCAACCAAAATAACAAGAAGGGGCATTTTTTTCGAATTCGGTAAAAAAACGGAGATATTTCAAGAGCCACAATGCACCATGGTGAGTACGAGACGGCGGTGGTCCTCAATAGACCACGTCACCAAGCGGTCCCGAAAGATCCGCGTGCAGCTCCAGAGCCGCAGGTTTTTGTCGACCCCTGGTCTGGCCAATGCGATGTTCGTTGGCGATGTGCTTCATCATCATCATCATTTCCCATCATCATCGCCACCCAAAACCATCACCACCCATTATCATCACCCATCATCGACCTGGGCGAGGTTTGGGGAGGGAGAGGGGGGGACAATGCCCCCCCCCCCCAAAAAAAAAAATGGACACCGTTATTAATTTATTTGTAATAGTTTACAATTAAGAAAATAATAATGATATGCACCTGCGATTCCTAATGTGAGGGACAAAGCGAACCTCTGCATCCCCACCCAACTAGACTCCGCCGGTGCGGATGGATGACCACTGTGGTGTCGATGGTGCAGCGGTGCTGTGGCTCTTGGGCTTGGGATCTGGTGGTGGTCACGAGGATATCGGGTAGAGGAGCCGGGTGCTCCCTCGCACGGCCTGCTGGTTCCCGATGAGCGTGAGCGGCATCAGCTCGTAGTGCTCGATCATCTCCGGCACGCTGTTGAATTTCTAGGGAAGGGATGAAAGGAAGGGGTAAGAAAAACGTTTAAAGTGCGGTACGTTTAGAAAAGCAACGCGTTTTGCATCCTCGTGTTGTGTAGATGTACACAGCGCCTTATTCCAAGGCGCTTTACAACATTTGTAATATTGTACATTTCATTGAAATTAAGATTGGGCTCATTAAAAGTGGTGGTGTGGTGATGGTGACAGGAGAACAGGTGGGAGAGGTGAAGGAGGGGCTGGGGTAGTGATAGGGGCTGGGGTAGTGATAGGGGCTGGGGTAGTGATGGGGGTTGGAGTAGTGATAGGGATTTTAACATCTTAACACAACTGTTTTGTTGCCAGAAAAAAGGGGAAAACCTGCTCTCAGTTGATAGTTGAGTTTCATTTTTAAAAACATGTCTGGAGCCTGGACACCCACGACACGCACAGCGACTACAACGAAGCACCAGGTCGTTACGTGTCCATGAGACACAAACGCCGCGTTACCTCCTCGCCCGCCTTCTCCATGCCGAGGGCGAACTTCTGCTCGGCCTCCACGTAGCGGATCTGGATGTTGAACACGGTCCTTTTGAAGTACACCACCAGCGTGTACGGCTGGTTCTGCTGATGCCCGGAGCTCCTCCGCACCATGAACGCTCCGTCCTGCAAGAGGCCCAGCCGCAGGCCGGCACGTAAGCAGCATGTGTCTCAAGTTCAAGTTCATTTATTTGGTATCGCCCTGTGAGCCATTTGGCTCTTGAATCGGGTGCAACCGCAACAAACAAAAACATGAACAAGAAAATATCTTAAAGTGACGATGTGACTGTTGTGGGCGGCACAACTTGGCACCAGGGACTATGGGGGCTGGAAGGGCCCCATTTCATTCCTTGCACCAGGGCCCATGCCAACCACACTCGTACACCACTGACAGTAAACCTACACCAATTGATATGAAAGGACCATTGATTTCTTCTGAATTGATGTCACCAAGGCCCACTGAGCCATAGAGCTCTTTATCAGAAGCGACCTGACCACAACGAAGTGGCTTATCTCTAAACGCGTGACGTTGATTCTAAATGTGGTGGGAAAACCCGAAGGACCCGGAGAAAAGTCCATGCGACCACCGGGAGAGAGACACGCAAACTCCAAATAATACTGCAGGCGTCACGGTCGAGATCGAACCCACGACCTCCTGTATACCAGGCGAGTTAGTTAATATCTCGCCACCGTGGCAGCATGAACAGTGAGCGTCGCTTTGTTATGATAGAAGCGAATGCAGGGAGAGGGTTACTCTGGCAGGACGGCACACAGCACGCGGCTGTATTAGTCGGGACAGGAGCTCGAGAGCTCGGGGAGCAGACTGGAGTCAGAAGCGGTGAAGGAGGCCGCAGGTAAAACCCGTCGGGGAGGCCGAGGTTCCCATCTGGACGAAACGGCCGAAACACACACACGTCGCCTTTCCAATTTGCCCCATCCAGCGTTCAACACGTTGGCCTTTCGTGAGCCAATATCATCCAGAATGGAGCCTCATCAGGCCGGTTGTAAGGACCGGGCGAGACGTCACGGCACTCGAATTGTGAATGTTGTGGTGGGTTTACTCTCCAACACACAACTGGTGTGTTGTACTCGTAACGAATCGGCACATTGTGTTTACATGACAAACCTTACTAATTGGCTGTGTCGAGTGGTAGCGGGTTTAACGACACATTTATATTTACGCGATCTAACCCAAAAAAACCCCTCTATTATGGATCCACAGGTGTTTAATAAAAAAAACTAAAATCACATGAAAAGAAAATGATGGTCAAGGTGAGAATCTTACCAAGGATGTTGCCTAAACCAATTCTAACACTTATCTGTAAATGACAGATACCCGTCAGGCATACAATTGCGGCAGGCATGGCTTTATGCCGACACACCCTACATACAATAGAGTCAGCAGTATCGACTGAATCTATAGCAGTATCTACTAACTCTATAGTATTTAATTTTGACCTTTCTTCATGGAAAGTAAAGCTAAGAAAGAAATCAATGCAGCAACTAATATAACGAGCCAAACGAGTGTGTGTGTCCCGCGCGTGACGTCACTCCACATTTTTATTCACGTGTGCCTGGATCTTTAGACTAACGCAGAAGAAGGTCGAGCGGCTATGAACATTCATTTACGCAAGTTCGCTTTCGATTTTACGTATCTTTATAGAAAGTGAAGGCAAAAAATAATTCTACGCCACATCGCAGTGCGTTTGGTGGCTGTATTTATTTCTTCGGCACGTCAAGCAAGAGGTAAATCTACTTTACGCTTCCGTCCTAGGACGTGCTAACAAGCTAGTATATAGAGAGCCATTCGAGTGATAATAAATAGCGAAAAATGCTCGTGCACCAACACATACCAAGTTTGATGCTCTTAAAATGTCTTCGGCTTTCCGGCGATCGAACCTGCTGGCATACCAGATCTTTGAGTAGATTTCCTGTCAAAAGAACATTTTGATGAGTGCATCGACTTTGGAAATATTTGTCAAGAAAAATAAATACTAATAGGGGTTTTCCCCTTTTTTCTGGCAACAAAACTCACACCTTTTGCAAGGAATCATGTTTACATTAACCACAATACTTGCAGTCAAATGCAAACAAAAAACAATACTCTGATAATTTATGCATTGTCCTTGAAACTGATTGGTCCACACCAGAGATAGCTTTCTTTAGAGCCTAGATGACAAATGAGGTCCCATGATGTAGCTGCTCACCCCGAGCTCTCATTACTCTGATAATGCGTTGTCTTTGAACTGTGCGCCTTTTGGCGTCATCTGGTCGAACACCATATGAGACTAGGCTCTAAAGAAAGCTGTCTCTGGTGTGGACCAATCAGTTTCAAGGACAATGCATAAATTATCAGAGTATTGTTTTTTGTTTGCATTTGACTGCAAGTACTGTGGTCAATGTAAACATGATTCCTTCCAAAAGGTGTCAGTTTTGTTGCCAGAAAAAAAAGGGGAAAAACCATATTAGTATATTTTGGTACTGGCAAAGGAGGTCCCATGATGTAAGAAAAATAAATGTTCGTGAGAAACCCGTTTCGGAAGTATCATAATAATAATAAAATAATAATACATAAAATTTTGATTTGAAGTTTTCGTGACTGCAGGGATCCATACTCTCTGGATCTTTCGGTAAAGTCACGTAGGTAGAAAATAAAACAAATCACGACGTTTCGGGCGCAACACAAGCGTCCGTCATCAGGTGGGACAACCACAGCAGAAACAATTGCTGAAGTGGGCAAAAGAGCTGCTGTGACAAGGGATTATATAGCTGAGGAAGGGGGGAGGAGCCAAGGGGAGTGTGGGGGCGGGGCGTAGGTCAGAGGAGAGTGGCACGCCCCGCCCCCACACTCCCCTTGGCTCCTCCCCCTTCCTCAGTTATATAATCCCTTGTCACAATAAGCTATTTTGCCTACTGCAGCAATTGTTTCTTGCTGTGGTTGTCCCACTTGATGATGGACGCTTGTGTTGCGCCCGAAACGTCGTGATTTTACTTATTTTATTTTATACCTACGTGACTTTACCGAAAGAACCAAAGAGTAATTATACGTTACTCGAGGCTTTGTAAAAATCATACATAAATAACAAAGTTAACGGATCATGATTTACATTCGTTTTGTAAGGCGCCTTCCACTAATGTCTCAAATAAATAAAAGAAATAACGAAACTAGCATCTGAACAAGGGGGAGGAAACAAGAATAAGTCTAGAAATATAGTCTAGAAGTATAGTATAGAAGCTAATACAAAGATATGCATTGGGGTGATAACAAAGTCTATGCTGTCTACATAATTTGGCCGGATGAAGGTTGCAATCGCAGAGGAAGGCTGGCATTTTCCGTGCTCTTTCAGACGAAGAATAGCGTCAGACAAGACGTGTGGAGCGCTCATTAGAAAGTCTGCACGTGGCTTCGCTGCGATAACGTCACCTGATAGTAAAACCGCACACTGCGGGAAGGCTTTTAATTCACATTGCATTTCATTTTGGGCCCAAAAAATATATAACATGACCCAAGACGACGCTTATCGCTGTATGGGGTTTCTTACTGGTTATATAATACTGGTAGGAACCACCTGGTTCCACCAGCCCACAGGGGATTATTGTGTCCGTCCGTCCGTCGTGCATCCAAAAATGGGCGGGGTGGGGCTGGGTGGAGAGGGGAGGGTGGGGAGGGGCTGGGTGGGGAGGGGAGGGTGGGGAGGGGCTCGGTGAGGGGTGGGAGAGGTGGGGCTGGGTGGAGAGGGGCTGGTCACCCCGTGGTGCCCTTATAAAACTCAACGTTTAACCTACTCACGCCGGCTTGTGCCCGCCCTCACAGTCCGCCATATTTGCGGAATATACCACGCCGCCGTTGACCCTGGCCATTGACCCAGCAACCCAACGTTCCTACCAGCTCCCTCCGCAAGAATGTGTTTATAAAAACACACAAGTGTTGCAGTACGGCTGCTAAAGGGGGCGACTAAAGCTGTATTTACAGAACGACCCGTTCCATCCGCACCGACGTGCGGGGAAGAACTTTGCGGATGACTCGTGAGTTGCGCGCACAAATTGATCCCCCACTTATCCGTGACAAAACACGGACAAATGCGGATAATTGGATGGGCTTTGCCGCTCACAGAAATTTGGAAGTCAAAACAGCGGCTTGAAAAGCTCCCTCTGCTGGTTGAGCGGACACCTTGGAAGGGGTGGGAGTTGCCTCTCTCACTTTGCCCCATCAAATGCAACCTGCTGATTAATTACCTGCGGCGTTTCCCCAATTATACTGCTAGGTGAACGGAATCCCGTTCACATGTTCATTATATTTTGACCATCGTCAATGAATAATAATAATGCAAAACTCCTTGTCATCCACGCAAAATCACAAAAATTAGGAAGTCAAAACAGCGGCTTGAAAAGCTCCCTCTGCTGGTTGAGGGGACACCTTGGAAGGGGTGGGAGTTGCCTCTCACTTTGCCCCACCAAATGCAACCTGCTGATTGATTACCTGCGGCGTTTCCCCAATTATACTGCTGGGTGAACGGAATCCCGTTCACATGTTCATTATATGTTGACCATCGTCAATGAAAAATACTAATTCAAATGTAAAATGCGCATTCCATCGTAGGATCCCGATGCGCAATGCATGAAAATCAGAAAACAAAAACAGAACCAGGGCAACCGACCAAACTAAAGAGGGAAGGCCACTTTAAAGTGATGGGGCTTTTAAAGTAGAATTAAATATATCTACCGACTCTGATTGCCTGATTTCAAGTGGCAAGGCGTTCCATAGCTTTGGTACCACGCTAACAAAAGCACCGATCACCAAAAGAGCGCAACCGAGACCCTGGGAGTGCTGAGAAGTTGGAGATAGGAAGATCTTAAGGACCATGCTGGAATAAAAAGATGTATTAGTTCCTGCAAGTAATTTGAATAAATCATAAGATTTGAATTGAAGCCTTGAGACTATTGCAAACGAGTTGGTGTGCATTGAATTTGTGTAAATCAACTCACCGTATCAGACGGAGGCCTGCAAAGTTGACTTTCGTGGCTCTGATATGGATATCGTAAATCTAAAGAAAAGATAAAAACAGGATTGAATCACAATTATTGGAGCAATATATAAATCTGTAATTACATGCACTATAATGCGAACATGTGGGCCAGTTTCGTAATACTAACATTAATAATATAATAATTGACAGGCCCTTAGGCAATCCACTGCTCGATCAAGGTCTCCCCGCGCTGTGTGTCTGCCCATACTTCACCACGCTGGTAAGCGTGCGTTGGTGATAGGGGTGGGAATCAAACTCAGGTCGCCGCGTTCGTCGCCAAGCGTGCTCCCCGACGCGCCACTGCTCCAGCCCCTGATATAGCACGACTCGAATGAGTCGAGCCTGCGCTGGTGATAAGGTGCGTGACTCAGGGAGCAGTGGCAGATTGCTTTACACACTGCACCGCGGAGCTGAGAAAAACTCGCAACCGCTGCCCATGCGTGCAAGAGATAAGAGATAAGTGGTATCTTAACCTGGCCCGAGACCTCTCCTAGGTTAACTCGGTGTAAAATCAACGCGTGCTGCGGAGTGTGTTGACACGAGCGCTGGGCAGGCAGGTCACGTGCACCCATCACGTACCATGCGTGAGATCTGACCGAGTTTGTGCAGCGCTTGCCGAACTGAATTGGCTTCCGGTTGCCGAACGAATTCGTTGTAAAGGCCACGCTCATTGCACGCTAAGCGCTTGATCTCGTCAAGCAGCATAAACCATCATCAGGCAAACTCCGTGTCATCCTCACAGCAGCAGCAGCAGCTTTCGGTTGATCATCGAACGAAGACGCTTTCAGATGCGCTTCTTCAGCCGTCTGGAACGCTCTTGCTTCTGATATGAGGAAGCCACTGGAGCGATGCACTTTTAAATCATTTAAATTGACAAACTAATTTTTTTAGGACTGCTTTTTGTGTTTAGTTTGTTGTCTTTCCACCGCACCTCCGATTAGCACGGTTTGCTACATATGGTGTGAAAGAAGTTCAACGTACATATATAAATGTATACGGTGACCCAAGCAGTGGTAAATACTAGAAACTGTTGTAATATCTTATTCGATTCCAGTGTGGTATGGGCCATGTGTAATAACGCAGCTGTTCACATTAAACAACTTCAGAAATAAATCAATTTTACAGCAATCATCTCTGCACCGAAAACAATACAAATTGCACATTCTCATCACACACGTACACACACACAGCACACGTTAAACTGTGCACACGGGCAGAAGCTAATTTAAAAATATTCGGGTTGGGATTTGATTCCACGTTGGTTGCTTTAACAATTAAATATAAAGACCTGGTCACGACTATGTTATGGATGTTATTATTATGAATTCTCAGAGACCAAAGTCTTGCTGAAAAGGTGCATTTATGTTGGTGTTCATCTTCCGCTTACAGCCCTGAACCAATGGTGGAAATTTAACACATTCCTATGGTAGGGACAAGTCTCTCTAATCGTCTAATGGAAGACTGGTGTTAACCTTCCCTACAAAGTGGTACATGTTTTATCGACCCCGAAGGGATGATGGGCCGAGTCAAACCCCATAACCAGGATTTGAACTCACAACCTTCCAATTGAGACCTCACGTCTACTACTGCATTTGTTTGTGCTGGTGGAAGGTGATGTTCAATGACAAAGGAGTCGAGTTATTCGGAGTAGTTCTGCGAGCTTCATTAGCAGCACATTGTTGGCGGAAACCTTTTAATACTGGCGGTATGTGCACGTGTACATCAACGCATGTCCATAGCCCAGTCTGCTTTTGAACTGTGTCTGAGCTAGCCTTGCAAATGAAATACAGTAGACTCTCGATTATCCGCATGCGGTTAACCGATTTGCGGATTAACCATGCACCTGAGATTTTGACATACATTACTAACTCATGTATTTTCCCATAAGCCCAAAATAATGATCTAAGAACATTGTTATTCTTGGAAATCAGTCACATGCTTAAACCGAACACATATGCTGCACCGGTTAATCAGAAAATGACGTGATCGCCTCTACAGCGCAGTAGTTGCATATCTGTAGACACACAGTGGGCGGAGTTTTATTGATGTTGATTGGCGTGGCTCTGCTGTCATCCACTTCGTGGGCAGAGTCTTCTGTGCGAAAGCAGGAGAGTTGCTTTCACTAAGCACGCACATCATCGGTTGGTCGATCGTTAGTATTCGTTCTAAATCGAAAGAGTAACAATCGAAATCGTCAGTTTTGTAGCTGAATTTCTCGTGATTTATTTGATCATTTATTGACGAAACTGTGCGATCGCAGAGAAACTTAAACGTAATTTACACCTACATTAGTGGTTTTTGACATAGAGATCCGCGGAAAATTATTTTATTTTTGGATTATCTGTAATTTAGAATTATCCGCCAGTTGTCCTTCCCGTAATTAGCGCGGATAATCAAAAGTCGACTGTACATGAAAAGGTTCTGCAGGCTGCCGATTAGACTAAAATATGAAACACAAGGAGGGGCTTTGTTTCACCTTTCTCAGGTGATCCAGTCGAGTCTTCTGATTTCTACAAAAAAAAAACACAGAGGAGTTAGCAATTTATAATGGTAGGTTTTTACCCTTTTAACTGGTACAAAACTGACACCTTTATTCAAGGCATCATGTTTGCAATGACCACAACACAAGTAGTCAATAAAGCAAACAAAAAGAAGCAACTCTGATAAGGATAATAATATGCACTGTCCTTGAAGTTGATTGGCCCACACCCGAGACGGCTTTCTTTAGAGCCTAGTCCCCATTGGTGTAGGGCCAGATGACACCAGAAGGCGTATAACTCAAAAACAGTGCAATATCAGAGTATTGAGAGAGATCTCATAGTGTGAGTTAGCAATTCTTTAACACGCAGGCTTTCGCGACCAATATCATGCACGTCCTACTCAGGTTGTATATGTTGTGGCTTGGCTCTCCAACACACCGGTGTGCTGCACTAGTGACGAATTGCCACGTTCTGTTTACGTGACAACCCTTACTAGTTGGCTGTGTCGGGTGGCGGCGGGTTTAACGACACATTTATATTTACGCCATCTAACCCAAAATCAACTATATTATGGATGAGCAATTCTTGTTCAGTTTCCTGACAGATACACACTGGCAATGTTTTGCTATCGTGTGCAAAACAGTAAAAACAACACATGGACATGTAATCACTGCGGTGTGCGACTGTGGTTGTGCAGAAGGATAGACCAATGGACGTACAACGCCTCAGGGCCCGAATCACCAATACAATACAGGAGGCGCCGTCACGGCGACAATTCACCACCCAGCTACTGCCGACGCAATCATCCGCCTCTACCACCTCAACGTACAATCATAGCTGCTGCTCTACAGCAAACATCGGCCGCACGAAGAAGAAAATCGATGGGGTTTTTTTAACTAACATTAATTTACGTTACGCAATTAACATCTTCATAAAATAACCACAATGATTATTTGCCATTTTGTCAACCTACCGTTAGATGAAGGGCCCGCTTAAACGCCGCGCCAAGGCACGGGAATTTGTTTGACCATACTTCACCGCACCCATCCGTCAGGCCCGAGGACGATTCAGGGATATCGCTCGCCACTGATGTTAGTCGTGGTCAGGGAATCGAACTCAGGCGTGGACTGTGCCGCTCCACTCACCCCAAAGGGTTCGTATACAAAAAGAAAAGCGTTGATGATGGAGCGAGCTCATGTAACAATTATCTGCTGTACGTTTTACCGCATCAATAAATAAAAAAATCTAATTGCCTAGGGTAGACCGTGTGTTAAGCTGGTGAACTACGGGGTTATGTAAATGTGCGCTGTTGCTGTCGCCCCGAGAGCATTGACGAGCTGGTTGTACTTGCTTTTGTTTTATTTTCTACCTACGTGACATTACCGAAAGAACCAAAGAGTATGGACTCCTGCAGTCACGAAAGCTTCAAATCAAGATTGCTCCATCGATGTCAAAACATCGATGTCTGCCACAGGTGGTTCGCGTCCTTGTGCACAGCGCATCAATGGCGCATAACAGTTAACACATTCCAAATCTTGTGAAGAGTCATTGTATTCTGGATCGAGTTATTGGCCTTCTTTCTGTCGCCGTTGTAGCGACATTTACAAACAAATCTGCTTTGGTGTCCTATGAAAAGCTTTGTGGGAATTGCATGGGAGAGAAAATGAATCAGAACTCCTCACCCTCCCATATATAAAAAAATAAATGAGCAACCCCCACAGACCGCTTTGTTATTTCTAGATTTGAAGCTTTCGTGACTGCAAGGATTCATACTCTTTGGTTTTTTCGGTAAAGTCAAGTAGGTAAAACAATTAATAAAATAAAATGAATGAAAACAACTAAATTTAGTTATTATATTGATTGTTTTACCTACGTGACTTTACCGAAAAAACCAAAGAATACGCTTTGTTATTTTTAAGCTAAATGTGTTATCTTTTAAATTTCGATTTAAAGCTTTCGTGACTGCAGGGATTCATCTTCTTGGTTCTTTCGGTAAAGTCACGTAGACGCTGTCTTCTCGACAGACCTGTTCTCCACCTGAGGATGGCTGCTTGCGTTGTGGCAGAAACGTCGTGAGAATTATTTTATTATGTTTTATTTTAATTATTTTATTATTTCCATTCTACGTGACTTTACCGAAAGAACCAAGAAGATGTGTTATCTTTTTTTTACCTATTCTAAGTATTGGGACATTCACGTAAATCAATTTTTTTTATAAAGCGCTCCGAAGATGCATTTGTTGATGAGACATGCGCTAAGTGAATGAGCACCGGGACGTTCTTTCGCAGCGCCTACCTGCGTCAGCATCGAAAACGTCTGATTGCTCAGGAAGGACGGTGATGGCAGTGGAGACCTGCGGCGGAACACGTGACACACAATGTGACATTAGTCAGAGAAGGAATAATCTACCCAGCTAGATTTGAAGTCTTCGTGACTGCAGGGATCCATACTCTTTGGTTCTTTCGGTAAAGTCACGGAGGTATAAAATAAAATAAATGAAATCACGACGTTTCGATTGCAACACAAGCAATCACCACCACAGCAATAAAAAACCTTTTCTTGCTGTGGTTTCCCACCTGATGATGATTGCTTGTGTTGCAATCGAAACGTCGTGATTTTATTTATTTTATTTTATCCCTACGTGACTTTACCGAAAGAACCAAAGAGTATCAACCCATCATTTTAAAGAGCGGCGCTGTGCGGCGACATTTATAATGATCAAGGACATACAGTGTACACAATCGGATGCCTTCACTAGGAAAGTCAGACTAATTCCAATTCTTCCTTCCTTGAAGTTACAGAAATTCTTCACATTTTAACATGATAATTGTTTTTTACCCTTTTATCTGGCAACAAAACTGACACCTTTTTTTTACAAGGAGTCATGTTTGCATAGACCACAATACCTGAAAAAAGGTGTCAGTTTTGTTGCCAGATAAAAGGGTAAAAAAACAATTATCATATTTTTCTACTGGCAAATGAGGTTCCAATGTGTGTAAATTTTTACATGACACACGCTTTACTTTGAGCAGAATGATATACGATTTAATGAGTGCTTAAACAACACGCATTCACAACCGTCCTTTTTTAAGATACCAGTTTTATGAAGAATAAATTGGTGACCTCGTAACCTCGTAACATGTCACGTGACTCGAGGAATGATTTAGCCTCTTGCTGTTTAAATTCCATGGAAACAGCTCAAAATAATTAAATGCATTGATCAGCCCACGTGAAGAAATCGTAACATGGTCAACGTTTACACATTTCGGCGTGTATTCGATGCGAATCATTATCTCACGCGCGTATTAAAACTCATGCAACGCGATGTCACTGCTTATAAACGGATTTGATATAAGCAAGCCTGACCACTCTGCTAATGAGGCAGTGTATGTTGATGCGGTCCAGAGTTTTTTTTTATTCGAATCATTGCTTTATATCGAATCGGAATCATCTAAAATCACCGACTGGACACCTGTGAAACTGAGCTTTACAGCTCATCGTATTCCTCCAGCATAAACAAATATTCTGATTGCCGATGGTAGTATCAACTCGCAGAAGGCCATGCTTGCGGCTGATTGGTTGTGTCAGCAATACTTTGATTGTGTACATGCGGAGGCGGGTGTATGAAGGAGACGCTGTCTGCTTATTTATTTTTT